>NW_005842200.1:1636167-1670866 GCF_000455745.1 Alligator sinensis | reverse complement strand
ATGCTGTCCCAGGCTGTTCAGGTTTATTTTAACAACTGTATACATAAGCCAATTTTAAAATGTGTCTTTTTAAAAATGAATGCCATCTTTATCCTCTGCAGCCATTAGAATGTCATCAATTAATGCAGGAGTAACAGGGATCCTTCACTGACAGATAGGTGATGGATGAACTAATTGGTATATTTGTTTGACAAATAAAACATACTTGCAGTGTTCATGTCTATAAAACTCTTTCCTTAGTGATATAGATACTGGGGGTATTATTTTCATGAAAGCTTTGCACCTATAACATTTTGTTTAGTTCTAATGAAGATGAGTTGGCTATTATTTCCATATATTCCTGTTAAAGTGTCTGAGGTATTTCTGTGGTGTAAAATACACAGATGGAGAAAAACCTAAGGATTAAAGGCCTTACCCATAAAGGGATTTAGGAGCCAACTGCCACATTTTGTTGCCCAAGTCAAATAATTAGACACCACTGAGATCCCTAAATCCTCCCTTCTCTACTACAGCCCACTCTTGTATGCACCTAAGTCCTTAAGTTCCTCATTTTCTGCTGGTGGGCATATATAAGGTAGTCTAAGTCTTGAAACCACTGAGCAGCTCAGATCCTATACCCCAGCATGATTCTCAGACTAGCTGTTCCCCTGACTGCTCTGCTTGTGCAAAGTTTGTTGGAGTCACCTTCTTCAGATATTATATACCATTTTGGGTTTTGGTTTAGGGCACTAATCACCTGAGAAGTGGAAAACCTATTTACAGATCCCCCCCCACCCTGCCTGATTTGAGACAAGGGCTTGAACTGAGGTCTTTTCCATCACAAGAGAGTGCCCTGCTGCCCGACTGTGGCTATTTTAGGGTGAGTCTGTTTCAGTCATGGTTAAAAAAATGCAAATTGGCCTTAGCATAAATGAGAATTGAGACAAAAAAATCTAACTTCTTGATGGGTAATGCTACAGCTAAACTGCCAAACACTGTCCAAAAATGGAGCTAATTATAAGAGTGTAGTCTGTCTGACACTGATCTCAGGGACTTATGTATTTTCCATTCCCAGCCTATGAATACCTCTCCCCCTTCACTATGAATACTTGGGACTAGTCTTTGCCTGAAGTACTTTATACTATTGCAAATTGGTATAAAATGCTGCCAAATCAGAATGGCAGATTTTTTTTCACTCACCTTTGCACTCACTTTTTTGCACTTTGTGTGAAAGAAACAAGTTGCAAGGCAGCAATGAACCGGGGCCTTAATTTTAACGCTGATTTTCCTAGTCTAAAATCGGAAGATTTTCATACTTTTGTAAGCGATGGTCCTTGTCAAGGATCCAGCAGAGGGAAAGAATGGTCATGGAGTTAATCCCTGTTTTAAAAAATGATGATGGCCTTTATGGAATTGATAACTCTTATAGTTTATTCCAAATAGAGTCACATATATCCCCAACTGACATGTAACAGATGCTTACAAATACATCTTGTAGATAGCAAATTGTACAGAGAACAGGTGTTGTTTTCACAATAGAATTGCCCTTTGGTAACAGTTATGATGTGACCTCGAAGGCTTGATTTAGAGTAAATGTTTTGGTTTGTTTTGGTATCTTGCTGTAGAGAAAAACCAAGGATAAAATTTAGTAATCACTGCACAGAAATTGAGGCATTCTTTCAGAAGGTGCTTAGAGGTACTGTATGTTTGCAGAGGGGTGAAGATGAATGTTAAACAGTGCTGTTCTAAGGCACTTTTCCTTGTCCCAGATTTTTCTTTTTAGTAAGGATTATCACTTTAAAGGAATTCTTTGAAGACATGCTGTCAATATAGAGAATTACTTTTAACTTCAGTTTAAATGGAGAACACTTGGAAATGGAGTAAGCTCTGTCTTCCCTTTGGGGAACTGAGTTTAGACCTAGTTCTAAGTTGGGTAATAGGTATGTAACAGGCAAAAACTAACTTGAGAATTTGTGGTCTTGTCAGAAAGAGATGGATTGAATCAAAGCTTCCCAAATAAATCAAACCTAATACAGTTCCACTGTTTCCCTTTTAGCAAGAGCCAGTAGAATCGTCTTTTGAACGGACTAATGGGATAAGTGAGGTCACATCTGACTACTTCCTGTCCTCCAGTATAAAAAATGAAGCTGACAGTATGGTGAACATTGTAGGTAAGTGTTTCTAGAGCATACTTCTCATTGATGCTAAAACCAGTTTGCAGGTGATTTTAAACTCAGTGTCATTAATTGATGATATCCGAGAATGCGGACAGAAATAATCAAAATGTTTCAAGCCCTTGGAAACCATTTCAAAAGTGGTGGAAGAGCTCTTGAAACAAGGTACTATTTTAGTGGGTTTTCAGCTGTAGCTGTGTTGGTCTAAGAACATAGGCAGGCAAGGTTTTTTGGGTAGTTGTGATACCTTTTATTAGACTCTTTCACTTTTTGTTATTTGTGTGCAGGGAGGTGGATTGGGGCTGGAGCTGAATTTGGGCTTACCTCCCCTCCCAGACTCCTGCTGACTCTTGGACACACACTGGCTTTGGAGCTGGGCCCTCCAGGCCCAGTCCTCTCTACCCCTCCTCTCTGAGAGGGGAGAGGAAAGGTTTGAGGGATTTAGGTCTGGAGAATTGGAATCCCCATGGCAGAGATTACCTCTCCCCCACTCTGCTTGCTTCTCCTCTCTGGTTCTCTACACTCCCCTGCCCTCTACTTCCCTTCCCCATGGGGGACATAGGGAAGAGAGGAAGGGGGGGCAGAGCCTCCTCTAGCACCTCTTGGCTGCATTTAAACATTCCAGGTGGGGAATGTCATGGGGATCATACACGTGTCTCCCAGCTGAACCTATTCCTTTTTTAAACTTTTCTAAGCATGTCTCAATCGGAAACATTTCAAAAGTTACTTCTGTCCCCACCCTCTAGAACAGCAGAGGTAGCTGCATGAAACTGATCTTAGCAACAGCATTTGATATTTTGGAGAGTAGGATACAATTATAAAATGGAGTTAATAGAATAAGCTTGGTGGCCTTAAAGATTTGCTACAAGCAATAAAATGACATACTCATCTTCTGAGAACAGAGTGCCTTTCATCACTCCCTAGCTGTCCTTCCTGACATTAACCACTCCAGAGACAGCCATATATAGCTCCCCTGAGCTGTGAAAGGATATTTTATCCAGTACAAGGCAGGGAGTAAAATTGGGGCATAAAATTGGGACCTAAAGGGTGCTAAACATTCCTTTGACTCCCAAGAAGACCTGAGGGCTTTTTAAAGGTGGCTGTTTTACTTTGCTTTGTTAGTATTTTTTTTCAATCTACATTAAACTGTTCTTACTGGCAACACAGCAGTAGCATATATGTTAACATCACAGTGCTAGTAACAGGGATCAATGAAAATTGTATTTCAAACTAGTGCATTAGCAGTTCACTGTCATATTAGAATGTGGATAATTGGTCCTTGATAACATAAGTTGGGATATGTTTTGACAGCTCTTTGTTGGCTGTAGTTGTCATTACAATGAGTGCTTCTGGAAATGTAATCCAAGTACTGCTTGTCCTAGAATTTCTTTTTCTCCGTGCAAGTTGAAGTGTTTGAAAATATGTTAATTTTCTGTGGCAGAGGCGATAGGTTTTTACGTACAATTATTAGGTTTTATGACTTTTTTTTATTATTTCACAGAGCAAAATATAAGCTTTTCTACCAAAGTCCTTTTTGTAGATGAAAAATTTTTAGAGTACGTTCCCTTTCCAGGGGTCAATAGATTTAATTGGCCTGTGAGCATATTACATGATATTTTTGCTCCTAGTATTACAGAGGGTTTTTTAATTAACTTTAGAGAAATACCAGCACTGTAGTGTAATATTTTGCCTAATTAAGAGCAAAATTAAAATGTGAAAAATACCCAGATGCTGATGTGGAGCCAGAAGAGGCTTTTTACTGATTTGTTTTATTTAATAACCTCTCAGTCAAACAATGCACAGTTTAAATCCTTTATGAACCACATTGATCCTGAACAAAGTCCAGTGAAGTTGGTGGGAGATGTATCTGTTTAGTTCAGTGGGCTCTGGATTAGACCAGTTAGGTTTGGTGAGGTGCTGTAAGCTCCTATTTAACTTCATTAGAATTAAATGCATGTTGCATGACACATGAGGGGATCTCAATAGTTCACAAGACCCACAGGGATATTAGTGTTAAAAAAAGAACTTGATCTATGTGCTATAATAAAAATAAGGAAATTAAGACCAAAGGATTCTAATTCATATGTTTTAGGGCTTTATTTCCCATGGCAAATAATCCTATAAGAAAATATATGGCCAAATGTTATTCCATTCACACACACGTGTCATCTCAGGCTGTTTCTTGAATAAAGCATATGCAGTTTGATCTGTAATTGAGGGTGTCCTTTTTGTGGCAGTGCACTTTCTGGTTTACTGACTCCCAGTGTGTACTGCCTACATAAGCTAGGGAAGGGGAATCCTTCTATACTGTTCCAAACACTTTTTTTCAGCGTGAACAGCATAAAAGGCAGAGTAGATTCATCCTGTACGTGTCTGGGAGGGCAGCTGAAAGGTGAGGGAAAGAAGGAGGTGACACCTGGAGTGTTTCTAGAATTGTGCATCCAAGAAAAAGTCAGTAGTGTTTTGCCCAAGTTAGCAGTATTTTTGCTGATGAGCACTGACATTATCTCTTGGAGTTCAGTAAGAATTCTCCAGATACTGAAGAGTAAGATACGGCTATGAAGGCAGAGCGCTCGTAGCAAAACAGCATTGCACAACACAGTGGTTTCATAGTGATAAAAATTACTGTGGCATGTGTTCCTCCTTATTCAATAAAAGCAGATATTACTTGAGAACCAGGAAGAATGTTCTTTACAATGGAAACAAGTACTTGGAGCAATACAGTAGTAACTAGTAATTGAGCTCCTTTTAAGGCGACTATTCAGTGTCTGTGCAAAGTTATGGGAAAGCCTCCATATAACCAAGCCCTGGTTTGGGGATGTTTTCAAAGTAGCATCTTGTCTCTTCAAAACACAAAATGACATACAATTATTCCACTGCGGGGGAAGCCTGATGCAGATTTGAGAGGAGGTCACTTCAGAGAAGAATTTAAAGGTCTGTCATCAGTGAGTAAATAAATGTAACCCTTGCATCCTTCATGATACCAGATTATAGTGTGTGCTGTGTTCCTTATGGTTACTTTTTCACCTTCCTTCCTGAAGCATCTAACATTGGGCACTCTGAAATGCAACTGAGTAACTGTTGCTGGATTTGACCCTATATGTTTAAGCAAAAATGTATGCCCTACCTCTCCCTCTTGTCTCCAGTGATTGTGGATGCTAAGCAGCCCTCGTGAGATCAGCACCAGCCCTAAGCTTTTATTTTAGATTTGTACACTGATTCTGCTTATCAATTGTATTTCACTTTGGTGTGGGATTCCCCATTAATTTTAAAAAACTTCCATGGACTAGCGTAGTGACAGACAGCATATTATAAACTAGATGTTCATGATATAATCTCCCATATGTTTTCCATAGAGAGGATGCATTTTATTAAAGTACTTGTTCTTTATTGATATTGTACATATCTGGAAGAAACAGAAGTTGTAAAAGCAGGGAGTTCCAGCTAGTGGTATGAAGACCTGACTGGAAGCCAGTAGCTTTGGGTTTACTACTTTTTGGCTTTTACCGCTGTTTCACTATGTCAGCTAATCTCTTGGGGCGCTGACAGAGATGGAAAAAAAAGAAAAAACATGCTTTACCTGAAGAGGCATTCGTTCAAGCCGGCTCTCCAGCATCTGTATAGAGCACAGGCCTCAGCAGAGCTTTTGGGTGCTTTTATCTAAAGGGATTCAATCAGCTATCCTTGGTGCCTTTATTTATATATGTGTAAAGAAGATGGAATATTTATTTACCTGTCTCACTGGGGTACTGAGTGGCTTAAACAGTGTCTGTAAAGTGATTTAAAGGCTTGCAAAACATTACCATCTGCTTCAACTTTATAGAGAAAAAACAGTGTCCCTTTTGTCAACTGAGGTGTTGAACAGCATTGATCTGTTCAAGTGGGAAAAAACCTTGTTAATAAGTAACTGGATTTCAGCACAGGAAATCACAAAGTACATTTCAGTCACAGACTGTGGTGATTATAGGATACCTGTCCAATATTGTTTTTTTTACGTACTAAATGTGGTATTGCAGCATACAGTAAGAGTGCTAAAAGGAGACCATGCCTCATTCCTATCTCCAGGAAAAAA
Source organism: Alligator sinensis (assembly GCF_000455745.1). Lineage (NCBI taxonomy): Eukaryota > Metazoa > Chordata > Crocodylia > Alligatoridae > Alligator > Alligator sinensis. The sequence continues at coordinate 1,664,641 of NW_005842200.1, read as the reverse complement.
CTCTGGACCAGATCCAGCCCATACATGCATCAGTTACACTAGAAATCAATTTAGCCAACCATTTGTAACTGAGTTTTGAACTCCTGTGCCTTTACAGTGCATGGTCTATATGAGGGCATCCGAAGTCCACAGAGTACTGACAACATGCCAGGGACTGCATCTATCTTACATTAACAGGAACAGATTGCAGCCATCCTTTATCATCAACACAAAAAGGCAGCCTACAGTAATCACTAGTTCCAGCAGGTAGTGGATCTGGAGCATTGCTTGCTAACCCCCGATTACTCTGTTGGAGCCTTGTATCTGTATTAAAGTTCAATGTGGCTGTAGACTACACTGTAGAACTCTTTGGGCCCTGGGGAGACCCAAACTTACTGCTTTGGTGTCCAACCAGGTTCACGTTTATTTTGTATATTCAGCCTGGTAGGTAATAGGAATGCCCTTAAGGATACTATAATCCTGTAGGGCTCCAAAACTAATATTGCATGATCCAAGTGAGGTTTAACCATTCATGGTGGTAAAAAGGGAAAGGAGACTGAAAATATCTCACTGATTTCCCTTGGAAGCCTTGTTGGAAACAGTCAGGAAAGGATGAGAGGAGAGTAGACATCTTATAGATTTCATATTTCATAGACGTTACGGCTGGAAGGGACCTCGGAAGATCATTGAGTCCAGCCCCCTGCCCGAGGGGCAGGAAGTCAGCTGGGGTCATTGGATCTCAGCAAGAAAATCATCCAAATTTCTCTTGAACGTGTTCAGTGTAGGTGCCTGAACATTCCAGACCTTGGGGGCTCAGACAGTGAAGAAATTCTTCCTTATGTCCAGCCTGAAACAGTCTTGCAGGAGTTTATAACCGTTCGACCTCGTCATCCCTTGTGGCGCTCTGGTGATCAATCGTTCCCTCAGATCCTGGTGAGCACTCCTGATAAACTTATAGGTGGCCATCAGATTGCCCCTGAGCCTGTGTTTTTCCAGGCTAACGAGTCCCATGGCTCAGCCTGTTGTCATAAGGTCTGTTTTCCTGACCTCTGATCATGCACGTGGCTCTTCTCTGGACTCTCTCAAGCTTCTCCACATCCTTTTTGAATTGTGGGGCCCAAAACTGGACGCAGTACTTCAGCTGCGGCCTCACCAAGGCCGAGTACAAGGGGAGAATGACGTCCCAGGAGTTGCTTGAGAAACATCTATGGATGCAAGCCAGCGTTTTGGTTGCTTTACTAGCCTTGGGTGCGGATGCTTTACCCCAGAGTTTGGTATCATCAGCGAACTTGGCCAGTCAGCTTCTGACTCCAGTGTCCATATCATTAATGAAAATGTTGTACAATATAGCTCCAAGGACAGAGCCTTGGGGGACCCCACTGGTTACAGGGCACTGTGACGATTGACTTCTGTCAACCACCACCCTCTGGGTCCGACCATGGAGCCAGTTCCCCAGCCAGCGGATCATGGTGGACCTGAGGCCACAGTTGGCCAGTTTTGCCAAGAGGTGATCATGGGATACCAGATCAAAGGCTTTTTTGAAGTCAAGATATATGACATCAATCTCCTCTCCCTTGTCCAGGTGATAGGTCACCTGGTCGTAAAAGGAAATAATATTGGTCAAGCAAGACCTACCCATAACAAACCCGTGCTGGCTATCCCTCAGGATGTTGCCATCAGCCAGTCTGTTAAGAATGGCCATTTTAATAATTTTTTCTAAGACCTTCCCCGGGATAGAGGTCAGGTTAATGGGCCTGTAGTTAGCCGGATCCACTTTCCTCCCTTTCTTGAAGATAGGCACCACACTGGCCTTCTTCCAGTCTTTGGGCACTACACCAGAGCGCCAGGAGTTCTCGAAGATCCGTGCAAGGGGCTGGGCTATGATGCTCGCCAGCTCCTTGAGTACCCTGGGGTGTAGGTTGTCAGGGCCAGCTGACTTGAAGGTGTCCAGCCTCTCATGGTGTTCCTTCATGAGGTCAATATTGATGGAGGGCAGGGAATCTCCCTCACCCAGGCCTCCCTGTCCCGTAATGGGCAGGGGAGTCCTGTGGGACTGATGAAAGACCGACACAAAGTACCCATTTAATAGGTTGGCTTTTTCCTGGGCGTCGGTCATCAGTTGTCCCATCTGGTTTAGCAGGGGTCCAGTGTTGCCCTTGCTTTTCCTCTGGCTCCCCACATATCTAAAAAAGGACTTTTTATTGTCCTTGATACTTGTAGCTAGTTGGAGTTCTGTCGCAGCCTTGGCTTTCCTGGTTTGCTCCCTGCAGGACCGGACCAGTGAAAAATATTCCTCCTTGGAGGTGGATCCCATCCTCCATCCTTTGTAGGCTTTTCTTTTTAGCCGCAGGAGGTCCGTTAGTTCCCTGGAGAGCCAAGGGGGCTGCTGTGCCCTTTTGCTGCCTTTCCTCCGAGATGGAATAGCCTTAGCTTGTGCATTTGAGGATTACTCCCTTGAGGAGCAACCACTTTTCCTGAACTGCCCTCCTCTTGGGGTCGTGGTCCCTTAGGGCCTCATCGACAAGCCTCCTGAGCTTGTCAAAGTCAGCTTTCCTGAAGTCAAGGACTTCTGTATTGCTGACTGACTTGCCAGCTTTACGGCGGATGGTGAAGGTGATCAGCTCGTGATCACTGTCACCCACCTTCCCGTCAATCGTTAGGTTGCTGATTTAGGTCGTCCCCAGTTGCCAGTACCAAGTCGAGCAGCGCTTTACCTCTTGTTGGTCCATAGACCTCTTGTGTCAGATAGAGGTCATCCATGCATGAGCGGAAGCTTTGTGACCACTCTGATTTAGCTGAGCATTCTTCCCATGAGATGTCTGGGTAGTTGAAGTGTCCCATGACAACCATGGACCTGGAGCATGCAGCTTCAGCCAATTCCCCGAAGAACGTCTGGTCAAGCTCTTGACTTTGGGTGGGAGGTCTGTAGTAGACTCCCACTGTTGTGTCCCCTGTGCTGTGTTCCCCACAGATTTTAACCCAGAGGGTCTCTAGTCGTCCACCCTGGTTGCCAATATCAGCTTGCAGGGATGTGTAGCTCTCCTTAACAGAGAGCTACGCCCCCTTCCCTTTTGTCCCCTCAATCTCTCCTGTACAGGGTATAGCCGTCTATACCTGTGGTCCAGTCGTGGGTGGTCATGGGTGGAGTCCCACCAGATCTCCGTTATCCCTATGACATCATAGTTATTTGCATTTAGCAGGAGGACAAGTTCCTCCTGTTTATTCCCCAAGCTCCTGGCATTTATGTACAGGCAGGCAAGTGTCCCCTTGGGGGCTCTTGCCTTGCCCACAGATTGTACCAGGGCTGGGGCAGGGGTGGGCTCCCTTAAGTGCCTTGGCCTGCTGACTTTGCAAGGGTTGCTCAGCGGGCCAGCAGTGGCAGTAGTCCACCTACTCCCCGGCGGGCTTAGTTTAAAACCTGGTGGAGCAGGTCAGCCAGTCTAGCTGAGAAGAGCCTCCTCCCCAGCAGAGAGAGGTGGAGGCCGTCCCTTCCCAGCAGCTCGCTGCCTCTCATACCAAAGAGCGGACTGTGGTCATGGAAGCAAAGCCTTCCCGATGACACCAGCACCGCAGTCTTTGGTTGACTACCTGGATCCTCCTCTCCCGCCTCAGCCCGTAGCCTCAGACTGGGAGGATCGAAGAAAACGCCACCTGTGCCCCCAGACCCTTTAGCCCCACTCCCAAATCCCTGTAGCACCTCATGACCCGCCTGGGAGTGCTCCAAGCCATGTCATTGGTGCCCACGTGGATGAGGAGCATGGTCAGTGGGCTGGAGGAGTTTAGGACTCTTCTCCCCAATGTCTTGGATGCAGGCTCCTGGGAAGTAGCACACTTCCCAGGCTAAGGGGTCGGAGCGGCAGATTACCCCCTCAGTCCCCTTCAGGATGGAGTGTCCCACGACGAACACCTTACGTTTTGTCTTGGGGAGAGCGGGGGCGGTAGCTACAGTCGTGCCCATGTTGCCTGCGGAGCTGGCATCGCAGCAGGCTCAGCTGGGGCTGCAAGAGGCTTGTCCCTGTTGCATAGCTCCAGCGGGGCAGGGGCCTTGGTGTAGCGGGCCTCAGGGCCCTTGACCACTTTGGTTCATCCCCTTGGCTGGACAGCATGGGAGGTCCCTGGGTCCTCCCTTGTCCTGGTGGGAGAGTGTGGTCTACCCTCCGCCTCACAGGGGAGAAGGGCCTGGCAGTAGGAGTCTGTCTCCTGCTCGCAGTCCCTGATGGCGCACAGTCTCTGGACTGTGGCCTGGAGCTCCTCCAGCTGGCGCGCCAGAGACCCCACACACAAGGGTCGGTCCCCATGCCCCCAGGCCCCAGAGCCTTGAAAAGCAACAGGCAGCCCCCGCAGCCAAAAGCCAGGGGCTCCGTCTGCGTGGAGGCCTCTGAGACGCCAGAGGAGGGGGCCGCAGACCCCTCGGGGACCCTCGGGGTGCGGCACATGCCCATTTGTGTCATGTTGCTGGTGGCCTGGCTATGGCTGGGACTGGCTTCCCTAGGGTAGGGGTGCACAGGCAGGGCCTTGGGCCCTCCCGCTTGCCCTCCTGTGCGATCTCCGCGCTAACTCATGCCGGGTAGACAAGCACACCTGTTTACATGGCCTGTTTGCGAGGCTTTGGTCACGTGGCTCCCTGGGGGGCTGGGCGAAGTAGGGGCCGGGGTGGGGGTGAGACCCTTCCTGGTCCACTCAGCCGCCTCCTCCCACTGTCTGGGGTTAACCCCCTCCCACCACGGGCCCCACTTACCTCCGGCTGTGCTGGGGGTCAGCGGGGTGCTCTGTGGCTGTTAGGGGTTGCTGCGGGGCTTTGGGGGAGCGGGGGCACAGTGGGCTTTCACCTTGATTAACCCAAACATAAGGTCACCTTCCTGCACGTGCATCTTTGAATAGTCAAAAGGTCTTTAAATAACTTGTCTTTATTCTGATGAAGTTGTAGGTCAGTCCCCCTTGGACGGCAGTACTGAAGAGCAGATGATTGTCGCCAATCCTCCAGATGTTTGCCAAGTGGTAGAGGTGACAACAGAGAGTGATGAGCAGCCTCTGAGCATAAGTCAGTTGTACCCCCTGCAGATCTCCCCAGTCTCCTCGTATGCAGGTAAGCTGATGGCTGTTCCTCTGAAGAACGTGCACGAGATTGAGAAGCTTTTAAAATAAAGTATTGGGTACCATAGAATGGCCCTAAGTCATTGTCACCATTGGGGTGGTGGAAGGTGGTTTCTTTGCCATGGGATTTACACTTTGCTAGTAATTTTACTGAACCTGACTTGTAATACTCACAGACATCTTCCCTAGTTTTACTCTGGGAAATGAGAATCCATATCTATTTTAAGATGGAAACATAAGCTCCAGTTAAGTCATCTTGTAGCCCTTATTAGCATGACAAATAGAAAATAAACCTTTGTAGATGTAAAGCAGTTAGGTCTACACATCTTTTATTAAGGGAGCATTGCCAACCTATGCTGCAAAGTTTTCTTTCTCTGATAAAACACCTTTGATGACTAAAGTTTAAGGACGGTCTCTGCAATATGATTGCTTTGTGCTTAGCCCAACTGGGCTAAGTGGAAAAGTGAGTAATTGGAGGCATCAGGAAGAGTGGATATGTCTGTTATAGGCTGATTTGCAGAATGCAAAGCCAGAGGAGCTACTGATAAAAGCCAATCTGAAAAGGTAGCAATAGTTTAAAGCATTTCTTTCATTTTTAATGTGCTGTTAACTTGATTACAAGCCTCGGGAGGATGGGGGTAAACTGAAGTGTTGTCCTTATAGACCAACACTAATATGAAATCATTCATGTTTGACTTGATGTATGTTTTTGTGTTTAAATTGGGGTACATTAGTTCCAGATAAAATTTCATTAAAAATACCTCTTAAGGTCAGGGCAAGTATCATGATGTTCTCTTGGGATTACTCCAACATTAGTCTGCCACAGGTTGGTATATGATCATCATTCCCAGTGTCTTTAGTCAGGGATTTCCAGAACTTCAGTGTGGCTTTGGGAAGGATAAGGCAGTAAATTGCCTTAAAATTTATTACCAAAGGGAGACAGTACTTTGAAACATTTGCACTTTTTTTGCAAAACTCTCCCTTTATGAGCCAGCATGGCAAAGGTGCTTCTCTGCAGCTCATGTATGCAATCAAAGTAAATCATTTGAAAACATAGCAAAGTCAATGCATGCATCTGCTCTGCACCTTCCAGACCTGCAGACAGGTCTCCCACTAGGCAACATGGTGACTCTTATGCTATTACTACTCCTTGTAGTCAACTTAGAAGGTATACATGGGGAAAACAAGAGGCCTGGTTGTATTGTCCCTGTCCCTGCTGCTGTGTTGGTATCTTAGATGTGAGCAGGCTAGTTTTACTTATTCTTATGTACCTGCCTGTGGTAGAGCTAGTCTATGATGAGGATAGTTGAGAGGGGAATTTAAATCACCTGTCTACCCTGTGAGTTAGTGCCACAGCAGCTCTTGGGAATCTGGTCCATGAATATTTTTTTGAAGCGTGCAAATGATTCTCTGGGCAGAAAGAAGAATAGGAAGTCTCTAAGTTTTGTTAGGACTGCCACCAATCCTGACATTTTCAGGATACTCTCACTTCTGTCTCCTACTGCAGTATCACTGAGTGTGAGGACATAAGTCTATCATGCAGAGACTAAGTATGACAGCATGTCTTAAACCATTAGCCTTACTTAAAAAATGGACAGTTGTACCAGAGAAAACCTTTTTTTTTGCTAAACTGCATCTAACTCCTTTTCAAAGCTGTTAATACGAATGATGCGTATGGTTGTCTGATATTTTTACTAGTCTGTACAACAGAATCTTTGCCAATCTCTCATCTGGCGTGACATTGATTCAGATAATCTTCCTTCATCTCTGTCCTTTAATTTTTTTTGCACCTCAGTAACCAGCCTCCTTGCAAAGCATGTTTCGCTCAGCATTTTGTTGCTGATGGATTCTGTCTCATTTGCTTCACCTTCTTTGCTGTGTTTCTTTACCTTCTTCTTGTTTACACATGCTTTTTTTTTCTCTTCATGTCATTATGAAATGCTATTCTCTTCTTTTCTGCCCATTATTCTCCTGCCTTTCCTTTGACCTCACAGTTTATGGTTGGGTGTAATTCGCCAAATTTCAGGAGCAGTAGCATTTTTGTGTCCAGGCACTCAAGAGATCTGGGCTTGAAAGCAGAACTGAAAGCCCTAGTTTTAGGTCTTGTTTACATGAGAAAATTGACCAGGATAGCTATAATGGAACAGTCATCCTGCTATAGCTGTTCCAGTGCAACTTCTTTATATACAGGTACCATTGTGAAATAAAAGCTGGGGGGAGAGAGAGAGTGAAGATGCAAAAGTTATGAGGATGTTGTGCTATATGTGGAGGTCACTCCTCAAGAAGATGAAAAGAATGTGTCCATTGATCAAGAAGATCAAAAGAATGTGTCCATCTTATGCTGGAGGAGCATAAGAGTGGAGTTTTTGTGAAAGGGCAATAAGAAGAAATCGGGCGGGGGGGGAGAATGAAGTTTCATAGTTTCATAGTGCTTAGGGTTGGAAGGGACCTAAACAGATGATCAGGTCCAACCCCTGGGCAGGAACAAGTGCTGGGGTCGTAACACCCCATCCAAATATCGGTCCAGCCTCCTCTTGAAGACCCCCAAGATAGGAGAGAGCACCACCTTCCTTGGGAAGTCCATTCCAGAGCCTGGCAGCCCTAACCATAAAGATGACATCTACCTCAACGCCCTTGTCCAGGGACTTTGTGACCTGATCATAAAAGGAAACCAGGTTAGTCAGGCAGGATCTGCCTCAATGAACCCATGTTGGTTGCCCCTGAGCATTATCTCCCCTGCCGGGCCCTTGCAGATGTGCTCCTTGATAATTTTCTCAAAGGTCTTCCCAAGGACTGAGATGAGACTAACTGGCCTATAGTTACTTGAGTCCTCCTTTCTCCCCTTCTTGTAAATGGGGACCACATTGGCCCTTTTCCAATTGTTTGGTACCTGGCCAGAGCCCCACAAGCACTCATAAAGCTGTGCCAGGGGCCCTGCTATGACCCCCGCCAATTCCCTTAGCACCCTCGGGTGAAGAGCATCTGGACCTACTGATTTAAACATGTCCAGCCCCTCCAAAAGTTCCCTAACTAGGTTGTCCCTGACCCTAGGCATGGTGGTGCCTCCCCTGGGTCCATCAATAATCCTAGTGGGGGAAATGCCCTGATCCCTGTTCAGGAATATGTAGGCAAAAAATTTGTTAAAGAGGTCAGCTTTTTCGTTTGCTGCAATCACTAGATTGCCAAACTTGTCCTGTAGAGCAGTGCTTCTCAAGGTGCCGGTCCACGAGCCACCGGTCGCCGGTCCACAGCGAGTTGCCAGGAAAGAAAGAAATACATTTTCATAAGCATAACATTGATATGTCATAGCGCCACAGTTTGTACGTTCCAACAGTCTAGGTGATGTCACGTCGTGCGAGGTGAGGAAAGAGAAAGAAACAGCCGGTCGCTCATTTGTGTAGCGCTGTTACATGCAGTTGCTGCCACCGGCTGAACCGGGCACTGGTCCCTGGCCCACTGGAAAAAAAATTGCTGGTCCGCCACATCAGATAGTTTGAGAAGCACTGCTGTAGGGACCCCACGTTACCCAGTGCCTTCTCACTCCCTATGTATTTGAAAAAGGACTTCTTTAATCAGTAGTCAGGATGATGGCAGTGTCAGGATGATGGCAGTATGTGTGTGTGGAGGACAAGTGATGAGAGGGGGGATGTGTGGAGGTACATTGATCAAGTAGATGATTGGGGGTTGAGTAAGGAGGTGCAGGTATTTTAGGGTGAGGATGGAAGAAGGTGTATCCAGAGATGCAGACATCAAGAATAAAATGGAGATATCTGAAGAGGTGCAGTGGTCAAAGAGATGTATGGGTGTGTGGAGGGGCAATAGATAGGGGAATGGTGAAAGGTATGAAGAAGGAGGTTACAGACCTGCAGTGGTTAGAGGATGAAGGTGTACGTATGCAAAGATGCTCTGGTTTGTGGAGGAAGAAAGGAAAGAGTAGGTGGCAGGGCAGTAATCAGGAAAGGGGGACATTGAAATACAGTAGTCAGGATAATGAAAGCATTGTAAAGTGCAGAGGTCAAGGGGATGATAAAAAATTGTGTGACAGTACAGTGGTTGAAGGGCTAAAAGTGGGATATAAAGAGCAAGGAAGGGATGATAAAGTGGTTGGAGATTGACAAGATTGCAGTGTTTGCAGAGGGATATTGGTCAGAGGATGATGCATGGGGGACATGGAACTGCAGTGTTCTGGTTATGAGTGCAGTGTGTGTGGAGGTACAGTGGTCACGAGGATGGCGAGGGGGAATACATGTGCACAGGCCTTTTGGCTGGGGCTGATTTTGGTGCGCATGCCTGGTTATGCAGATGTCCTGGGTATGAGGAGGATTGTGGAGGTGCATCGGTTGGGGCATGATGAGATGCATCTCAAGCACTGGTTGGGGATTACTAACCACAGAAAATGTATAGACATGTAATGGTGAAGCAGTTGATGAGAGGGGGGTATGTGTGCGTGGCTCCCTCCAGACATTACAGGTATTGCACAATTCACTGGTTAATTGGGCGGTTACCTTAAGATCAGCAACACGTGCAAAGTACTTATCACACAATAAAAAGCTCCAACCAGCTATAAAGTTAGACTTAAAAAATGTGTCCTAACTTTATAGCTGGTTGCTGTTCACCAGGGCACCCAAGGGAAAAACCAGGAGTAATGGCCACAAACTCCTGGAAGATCGATTCAGGCTCAAAAGTAGGAAAAACTTCTTCACAGTCAGGGTGTCCAGACTGGAATTAGCTCCCTCCAGAGATGGTGCAATCACCTACCCTGGAAATCTTTAAGAGGAGACTAGACAGTCACCCTGCTGGGGTCACCTGACCCCCAGTTATCTTTCTTGGTTGGTGCAGGGGGCTGGACCTGAGGATCTTCCAAGGTCCCTTCCAGCCTTACAGTCTATGAATCTTTTGAGCTTTAATTGGCACCTGTAGCAGGTCTCTTCTGTGCTGACAATTGACAGGGCTCCCAGCCACAGGGGTGCACCATGTCCAGCGTGAAACCCCTGGGCCCAGGAGATTGCAGTAGCCACGATCCCCAAAGCTTGGGGGTTTGTGAAACTGTTGGTCCTGGCTGGGCCATGTACACAGCTGGAACCAAGAGTCCCCTCATCTGATCTGTGATGCAGCGAGGACTGAGAACCCCATCAGGCATGGGACTCTTGGTCCCAGCTGCGCATGGCCCCTGTGGCTGGGAGCCCCTTTAGTAAAGAGGAGCCTAGGATCGAGCTTCCTCTGTATTGGCAGCAAGGTGCACTTTGAATCTAATGTGCAATTCCACAATCACACTTCCTGCCATACATGTGTGGATCACACATTAGATCCAATCATGCCTTTACTGACATGTGTAGAAGGGGCGTGCATGTGTGCCTGCATGTGTAAATGCAGCAGTTAAAGAAAAGATGAAGTGTGGGTGCAGCAGTCCAGGAAGAAGTGGAGGGAGTGTATGCATGTGTTGTGGAGGAGCTATGGGGATTAACAATAGCAATAATAAAACTGAAGAAAAGATGATTAGCCCTTGAGGCAAAAAGTAAAAGCATTTTTACCTACCAGTTCTTGGAAACTTTAGGTTGAGATTTTGCCTTTTGAAACAGTACAAAAGCCTTTGAAAGGACTTTGATTGTGACCTCCAAGCCAGGCCAGATATTGCTCTTCCAGGTAGTAATCACAGTAATGAATGAGAGAGAGGGCTCTTCTCTTCTAATAAGATAATCTCTCAAAGAAAAGTACGTTATGTCATTTGCTCTTGAAGTTAAGCACTGATACAACTCTTGTGCATCTGCTTTTCTTTGGTGTTGGTTGTAGCCATGTTAGCCTAATGACATAGGTAGACACAGTTATTTGGGTAAATGTGGTATCTTTTATTAGACTAACTGAATAGTTGGAAAAATTGTTCTTTGCAAGCTTTCAGGCACAGGCGCCCTTCCTCAGGCATAGGGAGAGTCTTCTGGTCTTTGTCTTCTCTCTAGGGTCGAATAGAAGCTTAAGCCGTAACACAAAATGCAAGTCTGTGAAAACGGAAATGTATGGCAGGGAAGATCAGAGGGGATAGGAATTAATGAGTGAGAGACAGGTGGGAGGGAGAACAAAAGAGGGAAATGTCCACAGGTGATAAAATGTAGCTGGGAAAATATAGAGAGTTTACCTGGGGTTATCGGATGGTAGGCAGGTTATAATGTGCCATAAATCCAATGTCTATATTTAGTCTATGACTTTTTGTATCCATTAGATTTATGAAGTGAAGTTCCTAGGCTCGTCTCCAAAAGGTGTTTTGTAAATTCCCTTTGAGGATTAGAACTGAGAGATTGGAGAGAGAGTGGTTGTCTTGTGAGAAGTGTGCACCCACAGGTAATTGGGCATTTTTGTCTTTGATAGATTTACGGTGTGCGTTCATTCTGGTATGCAGTTTTTTGGTTTCTCCTATGTAGTTTCCATCAGGGCATATAGTGCACTGGATGAGATATATTTCTGGAGGTGCAGGTGTTAGATTCAGGAATTGTGACAGTTCTGTTGTGGGGCATAGTTACTGTGGGAGTGGTAGAGTTATATTGGCAGGTTTTACATTTCTTGTCCCAGCATGGTCCATGACAAACACCAGTACCCAAAAGCTTGCAAAGAACAATTTTTCCAGCTAGTCAGTTGGTGTAATAAAAGATATCACATTTTCCCAGCTAACCTTGTCTGCTTTTCTTTAGCATTTTCTGCCTCTAGTATGTTCTGTTTCCAGTGTAGAGACACATTTATTATGGTAACCTTGTGATTTTATCTTGCATAATTGCTCCCAAATTGAGAAACCTGTACTTATAGGCTTATATTACAGGTCAAATCAGTTTATGCATGACAGGGCATTAAATCTTTTGGACTGTTTTTTTTTTTTTTTTCCACTGCATATGGGGACTTTTTTAGGCTTTGCAGTTCTGGAAGCAGCTTAAAAATCCTCTTGTTTTTAGAGGGGAGTGCATCAGGTTAGCTGGATTTTAATACTCTGGTAAAAATAATGCCAATTTTCATTTTTACTCCCATTTTGACCAACAGAAAGTGAAACGACAGACAGCATTCCCAGTGATGAAGAAAATGCAGAGGTAAGCACTTTGTTTTATAGCACTTGAGAGCAATTTTTCAAAAGCATTGCCATCTCCTGCAGAGGTTCTGTCTTCTTGTCCCTTCTGCTAATGCATTTCTATTGAGTCAGTATTAATTTTAACAGTGGCTGGAGGGGAGGAATGTTGGAGAGCAGTCTGTGTGGAAACAAATGCTCAAGTGCTTGCAAAAGTAAATTAATGCCTGTAGATTTCCCCCCTGATCTGTCAAAATTACAAGTAAACTAATTCACATAGGAACATGAAATTATGTTTTAGAGAAATGTTAACAGGTTATAACATTTTTGTAAGAAAGAAAATCAGTGGAGAGGCTGTGTGCATGTGCATGCACGCACATGTGTATGTATGTATTTGTTTGTGGTTGCTTAGTCCTTGCTGCAGAGTAGTTTTAGTATTTTATCTTGGTTACAAACATCCTTGTTTGGGTTTTCTTACATGTCATTTTGATTCATACAAAGGCAGGAAACAGCCTGATAATGACAACGATAGGTTCTTGAAAGCTTGGTGCATATGGGATTAGCAAATTTCCTGACAAATCTCTCATGCTTTAAATGAAAAGAAGTCAAAGGAGAACACACAGACCACCAAAATTTTGTGTGATTGTTCTTTGCAACCTAGGAGAATACTGTTCTATTTGCATGCTCTACTTTTGTAACTAAACATGCCTGTATGTCCATTTGCACATGTAAGGCTATGTGCAAAGCATGCAGTTAGTCATCCCCTACCCCCCTCCAGAAATGAGGCTGAAAACAGCTGAAAATAGGGCTTCAGGGTTTCTGTTCCTGAAACGCCTCTCTGCAAAGCCCCTTCCATTAAAGAATTCTGTGTTACAAGCTTGAAGATACACAGCAGTGCTATCTTTCTTAGTGCGTAATCTTTGAAGTTCACCAAGGTCCCATCAGTCCTGTTCGCAAATGAGGATTTGGGTGAACACACACAGTCCTGATAATAGCTCACACAATAAAAAGAAGAGAATATTAGTAAGGGTGTAAAAAATAGCCTTTTGCAGAGCAGCATGCTGTACTACAGCTGAGCTCCTACCTGCTGCCAATTACAGGGCATGAATGAGGGAAGTGACCCTAAAACAAAGCTGAGCCCTGGGTCATTGTTACTTTCCCTCCTGCTTCTGCAAACAAAGGAGGGCCTAACTCAAAAGGATCTCTGGGACAGTCTGGACAGCCTGGAGAAGGGAAGCACCTCCAGCTTGCTTTTCCAGTTCAGGTGGAGCATTAGCTCTGCTCACCCAGCTCACCAATGTACAAGTCCCTCTCCAGGTAGAACTTGGGGTTAGTGCATGTATGGGAGGTGGAGCCAGTGCTCTGTGGAACAATGCCCTATGAGCTCAATGGACAACAGAGTAGCTAGCCCAGCACACAGTAAAACTTTTCCAATAGCAATAATTGCCACTGGATTTGCATAGTAAAGTTGCATAATAAAAGGCTAGAAGCACAGGCCTTTTCTTAGTATCTGATCCATTATTTGAAAAGCAGACGCTTAGTTTAGGTCATTGTTGAAAGAGATGATAGAGCAGCCCCTGTATCCAGCTGCTGGAAGAGTTTGCAAAATCACATTCGTTGTCTCTTTCCGCTCAGGGACGGCTTCACTGGCAAAAGAAAAACATCGAAGGCAAACAATACTTGAGCAATATGGGGATGAGGAACCCTTCCCATCTGCTTCCTAGTATGGCTACCTTTGTGACTTCTAACAAGCCTGACCTCCAGGTCACCATCAAAGAAGAACCCTGTTCACTGCCTTACTCCTGGCCCGCCTTCCCAGATATCCCTCTCCCACAAGTAGTGTCTACAGCTTCTACCAGCAGTAACAGGCCAGATCGGGAGGCACGGGCTAGCGTCATCAAGAAAACATCAGACATCACCCAGTCAAGAGTCAAGAGCTGCTAAGCCTTTGGCTGTGTGTTTTTTAGCTTTTTTTTGTTTTTGTATTTTATGTTTCTCTAGAAGAGGTGCATCTCTGATGCACATTAGACAAATCTAAGGGAAAGCCTTGATTATATAGAACATTGCTGTGGCCGACTCCAGTACTGGAGTTTTCTTAACTCAGGATTCCAGCCATCAGTATGTATACCTGAAACCAGATGGATTTACAAGGTTACTGCATAGGAAAACAGAACTCTGGCCCACTTATATAAGTTCCAGTACTGCATAAGAGGACCAACAACCACAAGTGAAGTGGTGCTGATGCACTTCTTACAGTCAAGGCTGTGATGGAACTGAAAGCCTCAGAATGGAAGAGAAAATGTGAAGTAGCTGGAATATTTTTAAATAAAGATCTATTGTGAATATGTACATAGTGCAGCACTAGCAAACGTTGCAGTCTGCTTCTGCACCTTATTAAAAAGCACTTACAAAAAGGCCTTCTATTACCTTGCTCGAATTAATGGCACATTCAAGGTCCCCACTTTTACCTGTATTCTTTTCCAAGCTATTCTTGTTAATATGTCTTTGAGGAGGAGGGTAAAGAAAAGGAAGGTAAAACTTCCCAAGTGGATTTCATACAATTTAAGATTGCTTTTCTCATGTTTGTTTCTAATCTTCTATGCTTGAATGCTGCGTGGTACAATAGGAAAGAAAAAAAGAAAACTATTACAGAGATATTATGCAAATATCCAGATTTAGAAAAGAAAAATACTCTAATTCTAACCAGAGCAAGCTTTTTTATTTTTATACAGGGGAATATTTTATTCAAAGTAAAATTCTAAAGTGAATATAATTGTTTTTTTTTAATCTTTTCTACAGCAAATTTATAATTTTAAGATTCAGTTCTTGGTTATTGGCAGTTATTACATCCTTGTGGCACATTTTTTTTTAATTTTGTAAAGATAAAATAGCTTTTATGAGCTCATGTAGCAATCAAATTATCCTGTGGATTGATAATAAATATGGTATATAGTTAAATTTGTAATAATTATAGCGTCTGTCTTTCCTTCATTTTACAGAAATTCCCCGAAGAGCATGAGTGTGCAAGATGAAAGTGAGAGGTGAACCCTCTCAAACTGAACTATTGGGATTATTCCTTTCCTTAGGCTCTAGAAGTAAACTGTATGTTTTGAATTAAATAGGGAAGTGTTATGCTGCAGTATAACACAGGTAAAAAGAGGAACTAGTATTTAAAGGCATCATGTTCAAGCATGGCCTCAAGGGCATGCAGCTGGGAATTAGAGGACATACATTTGGTTCTCAATTCTGCTACTGAGTTGTTGTGTAACTTTGGGCAAGTCATTTGATTTTTTTTATGTCTTGGTGTCCTTGTCTGTGAAATGGGGACAGTGGTACCTTCTTTTTAAAGAGCTACAACTAATAAGAATCTACTGTTACTAATGGAGTGAGCATAAGATTGGCAGCCAAGTCAATTCCCTTCTGAGTTCTGATCTTGTAAGTGCTCTCACAGCCACCACATGAGGATAGGTTGTAAGCACTGTCATCTGTACTGAGTATCTTGATGAAGGTGCAAAGTCCTTTGCAGACAAATCATTCAGAGCCTGATATTGTGAGGTACTGTGTATTTGTAACTTATACTGGCAGCACTGAAAATTGATGGCATTTACGACCTTAGAATTTCTGGGCCAGATTCATCCCTAGAGTAACTCCACTAACTCCAAAGGAATGTGTGTTTGGTTGTTGCAGGGGTGTAGGTTGTAGCCGTGTTGGTCTCAGGACCGTGTTCGGTTGTTAGGTCATCAACCTCGTATCTATAGAAATTACAGTATTAGTACCACCTCATGGGAGTTAAAAAGATTTATTTGACACGTGTGTACAATCCTTGATCCAGTGCTCTTACAATGCTATTATAATTCTGTTATTAGACTTACACTTTATCCAGACTGCTTAAGTGACACCAAATATACTGAGATAGTCAGGAGGTAGTAAACAGAAAAAGGAGTCAGTACCATAAGGAAACATGGCAACTGGCAATTAGAAAGGGAGAGATTTGGCCATTAGTATTCTCCTGTATTACTAACTCAATACCATCTTTTTTCCAATTTTTAGCACTAGTCTGTCATAGATTTCATAGATTTCATAGACATCAGGGCTGGAAGGGACCTCAGAAGATCATCGAGTCCAGCCCCCCGCCCAAAGGGCAGGAAGTCAGCTGGGGTCATAGGATCCCAGCAAGATAAGCATCCAGTTTCATCTTGAAGGTGTTCAATGAAGACGCTTGCAGATTCAAGTTCCATCAGCATTGCTTCTGCTGTAGCCATTGTTCGGGGGACAGTTTGAATAACATAACTGAGTAGATGAGTTGGTGATAGGTCCAGCAATCATCAACTACTAACATAGTTTCATAGTTTTAGGGTCGGAAGGGACCTAATAGATCTTCTAGCCCGACCCCCCCGCCAGGGCGGGAGAACAACAAAAGAACCCTAAACAAAAAAACGGGACTCAAATGAGTCCAGCCAGGTAGGTATCCAGCCTCTTCTTAAAGATCCCCAGGGTAGGGGCCAGCACCACCTCCCTTGGAAGTTGGTTCCAGCTCCTAGCCGCCCTAACTGTGAAGTAGTTTTTTCGGATGTCCAATCTGTACCTCCTCTCCATCAACTTGTGCCCATTACTCCTTGTTATGCCAGCGGGGGCTAGGGGAAACAGCGTCTCCCCCAAACCCTTCTGGTTCCCCCTAGTGAGTTTATAGACGGTCACCAGGTCCCCCCTCAGCCTTCTCTTGTGGAGGCTGAATAGGTTCAGGTCCCGCAGTCTCTCACTGTAGGGTCTGCCCTGTTGTCCCCGGATCATGCGGGTGGCCCTCCTCTGGACCCTCTCCATGTTGTCCACATCCCTCCTGAAATGGGGCGCACAGAACTGGACACAATACTCCAGCTGCGGCCTGACCAGCGTCGCATAGAGGGGGAGGATCACCTCCCTGGCTCTACTCGAGATGCACCTGTGGATGCACGACAAGGTCCGGTTAGCCCTGCCAACCATGACCTCGCATTGTCGGCCCATGTTCATCTTGGAGTCAATAATGACACCAAGATCCCTTTCCGCCTCCGTGCTCTCAAGTAGGGAGTTCCCCATCGTATAAGTGTGCTGCTGGTTCCTACTACCCAAGTGCAGCACCCTGCACTTGTCCGTATTGAAACACATCCTGTTCCTGTTTGCCCACCCCTGTAACCTATCCAGATCCTTCTGCAATCTCTCTCTCCCTGCTAGCGTGCTCACCTCCCCCCAAATTTTGGTGTCATCAGCGAATTTAAACAGGTTGCTTTCCACCCCAACATCAAGATCGCTGATGAAGAAATTGAACAGCGCAGGCCCCAGGACCGAGCACTGGGGGACTCCACTACCCACCTCCCCCCAAGTAGAGCATGATCCATCCACCACCACCCTCTGAGTGCGACCCTTCAGCCAATCTGCAATCCATCTGACTGTGTAGGCATCTATGCCACAGTCGCCTAGTTTATTAATTAGGATGGGGTGAGAGACGGTGTCAAAGGCCTTGCTGAAGTCCAGAAAGACTACATCCACCGCGACACCTGCGTCCATGGCCTTTGTGACCTGATCATAAAAGGCGATCAGGTTGGTCTGACATGATCTCCCCCTAATAAATCCATGCTGATTGCCCCTGAGCATCATTTCTGATGCCGGCCCATCACAAATGTGCTCCTTGATGATCTTCTCAAAGAGTTTCCCCAGGATTGAGGTAAGACTGACGGGCCTATAGTTGCCCGGGTCCTCCCTTTTCCCTTTCTTGAAGATGGGGACCACATTAGCTACCTTCCAATCGTCTGGCACCTGGCCCAAGCACCACGATCGCTCGTAGAGCCGTGCCAGGGGCCCTGCAATAACCCCAGCTAGCTCCCTCAGCACCCTGGGGTGGAGAGCATCCGGACAGGGGACCCTGTCATGAAATTCTGTTTAAAATCCACAGTGTAGTATTGCTCTGTGTCTACAGAACACAGTTGATGTTTTAATTGGTGATTTTAGACAAGACTCTTGACCTAATTTTGCTTTATTAATCCCAGCTGAAGGCCTGAGTGGACTCAACTGTGCCATAGGCGACTGGTAGGGGCTGCATGGGGGTGCGCGTGCCCCTTGATGGCTGACACTGATGCTGTTGGTAGAGCTGGTGCCCTCCCTGACAGGGTCAGTGGCTTCTGCAGGTGCCCCCCAGGTTCAGGAGGCACCAGTCACTCATGAACTGAGCTTTTCTAGACATATAACTATTTAGTCTACTTTAATGTATTCTGGTTGTCTCCAAAGTGCAGTAAAAGAAGGGGCCATCATCTAGTGAAAGTGGCCTGATTTGCCTTTAAGTTTTGCAAAGAAGGACAATAAAGTAGCGCACAAATGCTAACTGCATCACTGCTTCAGTGAATGCACAATAAGAGGCACATACATATTTCCTGTAATGTTCAGTGCACCATGTAAATCTCATCTTCCACAGGTTTGTGTCTGAAGGTACTTACTATAAGATCTTAGTATGAGCTATTTAGTATGAGACCATAGCTTACTGGGAAGGATGCAATGCAGGGAAGGGAGTGTAATTTCCTTGATACTACAAAGGCTTGGACTCTGAAATGTGAGGTTTGATTAATCTTGTTATCTTTGTTTGCAAAACTACATAAGTGGTCCTAAAGTTATCCAAACATTCAAAATAATGCATGAATGTTGAGCCTGAAGTTTCCTGAAGCCTGACTATTATTGCAATAACCATTTAAATGATAACAAACTGATTCTCAACTTTTGTTAAGGGCACAGAACAGAACACGATGTACTATAGGGTTCTGTTGTCCCATATTTCATTCCACAATAAATTGACTCAGTAATAGGGAACACACACAGGGTTAGCTTTTCCAGACTGGCTGCCCACAGTGGGCATTATTACAGCCCTGGTAACTAAGTGGTGGGGGACCTATTTTGCCACTTACTACATGTTGCATTGAACAATATTGACTAGGGGAGTAAACTCAGGAGACATACTATGTTGTTACTACACATTGTTCAAGAGATAACTGTAGTCTAGATCTGAGCAATTTACTACATAGCAGGCCTATGCAGCGTGTGACTGTTCTACTTTTATAATAACATAGATTTACTACATAGCTAACTGACTTTTTTACTATGTATTCTCACTGCTCTGAAGTTCTAGGGAGGTGTGTGTGGAATGCTGCCCAGGAGAGGGGAGATTCAAAGGAGTGTTCCCTCCATGCTTGGATACAAGCACAATGGGCACTCCATTTTTACTAAGACCTATTTCCTTAAAAGTTATTGAATCACCTAATTCCCATGGAAGAGAATCAACTGAATGTTTCCTGTATTTGACAAAAAAAAATCACCAAACACTCAAGAGAGTTCCCTGCTACCAAATTCCAACAGTCCTCAGCAGCTGAAATAAAAAACAGATAATTAAACAGATTGTTTTTTTAAAGGTTGGAGTTTGAATAGAATATTCAATCGGAGTGTGAATAAGAATAATTCTAGTCCCCTACTTCTCTAATCTCTCTCTCGTGCACACAAAACACACACGCACAGACAGAGGATTGGAACAACCTGACGGAAACATCTTCAATTTGTCTAGCAAACAATCTGTCAAATTAAATTATCTTTCCATAGAAGCAAAACATGTACAGAAACCTAATTTCCAGAGTAACTAGCTGCAGGAGCTGGGACTGAATATTCACGTATGGGAATATAATCAGTGCTCAGTACAAACTTGCAGTCCTTCACCCAGAAAAGTTAAGTTCAGCTACAACATCTGTTTATCACTCCGTTTCACAGCAGGGAGGCTTTGTTTTGAACCAGCAAAGAGGCTTGGTTTATTATCATATGATAGGCCAGATTCATCCATGGTGTAACTCAGTCACAGTAACTGAAGTTGCATCAGATGTGAATTTACCCAGTTGTATTTATTAGCTCATTTCAGATTAGAACCCAGAGTCCTCCTGTCTGAGGCCTTTGTGTTAATCACAAAATCTCACCCTCCCTCCCTTTTTACTTAATCTTGTAGCATACAAAGAGCCTTGTATATAAAGATATTCAAATCTCATTTAAAACCATAACAGTTGCGTCAGCACAACTTCCTTGGTGATGTTGCACAATTTAGGGAATTAGGCCCCAACAGGTTTTGCAGGATATAGCAATGTCTTTGCCTTTATAAATTCCTAAATATCTGTATCTGTCACATGGCCAGCCATGTCAGCACACCCTCTGCTGGGCTTTTCACTGGTGTTTGGATGCCAGCAGACTGACCTTGTAAACTCAAACTTCCCTTTAGCTAAGGCGGTTCCATCACTCTCTTTTCCTGGTGTTCTGGCACACTTATGGGACCGGTTTCATGGCAATTAGGCTGTGAAACTCACAAAATTCCACCATAACTTAAGCATATCCTTTCCCAGAGCTCCAACCTTACAGCCACTGAGATTTCAGTGCAATTCCCTAGGAGCCTGCAACAGTTGCAGTACATACTGCAAACAGGCGCTAATCAGGCACAGAGGATTCTCCAACACATATTCTTTATCCTGGTAGATAAATACACAAATCCAGATGAAAATGATGGCACACCTGTATACCTTTCCCTGACTCACAGTCTCACTTGTGACCGTTCTTTGGGAGCTTTGGACAGGATCAGCTAATAAACTCAGGTTTATTTTCCCACAGCCACAGCATAATTAGGAGTGGATGAATGCACCAGAATTGCTCCTCTAACCCCGTGGGGTCTGAACTCTGGCAACAAAAGCAGCCCCACAGTGCAGCAGCAGCTGGGGACTGCTTTTGAATCCCCAGGATAGGTAAGATTCCTGCACCAACTCCATCATGCCCCTGCCCCTGCCCCTTCAGCATGCAGTAGCACCCCTACTGCCCCCACCCTGCTCTCCTGCAGAATCTGCCCAGGGCACAAGTCCTCATTATGTCTCTGCCCACAGCTCATGGTGCTTCTTCTGAATCATGAAATCTCTGGAATTAAATAGCACATTCCCTACAAGAGCATGCCCTTGTCTTCCTTTAGCCAGGCTAAAACCACCTCCCACAGCATTTGTTTCTCCTACAAGTCCTTTTTAAATCCCTACTTTGTCTCTGTTCTAGCTGGGGATTTACCAGTCTTCTCCTTCTCCCTGGAGAGCTACCAGTTCAGCAAACATATTGCCCCCATATCATTTCTACCTGAACAGACAGTTGAACATGGCCCCTCAATAATAGAGAGATCCATTTAGCCCTATTAGTCTGAAAGCAGGCAG
This sequence comes from Alligator sinensis, assembly GCF_000455745.1. Lineage (NCBI taxonomy): Eukaryota > Metazoa > Chordata > Crocodylia > Alligatoridae > Alligator > Alligator sinensis. The sequence continues at coordinate 1,643,293 of NW_005842200.1, read as the reverse complement.
GGTAGATTTAAACCTTATACACTCAGGGTGTTAAACTTATCTGTCTCCGTGGACCTGAGTGGCACCTGATCTGACCCGTGGACCACCTTCTCCCCTCTCCCTGCTCCCCACATGACAGATCCAGTGCAAATTATATCTGCTCTAGCCAGGGTGGGTGGGTGCAGTCCCAAAGTGGGTACTGTGTATGGTGTGGGTGCTTAGGCCAATTGGAGTGGGCACCACGTGCTGCATATGAGTCAACTCTGAGATTGAGAGGCACCACCAGTGACCAGATGAAGGCCCATGAGCTGTATCTTTGACACCCCTGTTCTAGACTAAAAACTAAATCAGAGATGCATAAGTTTTCATAAACAGCAGCTTACTTCATCAGCTGCTATGAGGGGAGTGCAGGAAGCAGAGCTTCTAAATAGAAAGCAATGATTAAAATACAAAGGGCAGGGAAGGGGGAAGAAAAAAAGAGAGGCAAGGTGGGTAGGAGAGAAAAATAAAGCAGTTACCCTACTGCAGGACCTGGGGGCTATAAAGCCTAATTCTGAAAATGGGATATGAATCTGTAGTCTTCAAACAATGCTTAGCACAGTCCAATCTGTGGCTGATTTCTTGTTCCACAATTCCCCATTCAACTTGGTTTTAAAGTTTTGTCGTCTAAGAACAGCTACTCTGAGGCCAGCGATGGAATGTGCAGGTAGGTTAAAGGGTTCAGCCACAGACTTGTATGTTTTTCTGGTACTGATGTCACTCCAGGAGTTCACTGGTGAATCCCAGCTAATAAGATGGGACTATCTGACGTCCAGATTTAGGCCCCATAAGTCCCTGAGAAGGGTGGAGCTTCACACACAGACCCTCTGCTTGACATCTCTAGTTGGCCACTTGGGAGACTTCTAACATGCTGGCTTTGATGGATCTCAGGCATGGGTACTTCACCTCTGAGACATAGTTTACAAAGCCAAGGTGTCTAATTCAGAGCTGTAGATTCCACAAACCAGTAAGACACCTAAAAGTTAGGATCTGCATTGTAATGGAATTTGCCTAAGGCTTATTTAAAAAAAAAAAAATGAAGGGGCACTGAAGTGCTTTTGAAAATCTTCCCCATTAAATATTCCTGTCAGGATATTGTATAGACAAGTCCATGTAACATGTAGTAATCTATATTAATTCTTTCCAGCTACTTCATCTTAGTTACTTTTGCTGTTTGACTTGGCTCATTAGGCTGCTTATACTTGCTATCAACAGATATTTCTATACTCCTGATGCAATTTTGCCTGGTACATTACAAAGTACTGTTCTGTTTCATTTCTGTATGGCTTTTCTTGCTGGAGAAGAAACAACCAATGCCCAGTATTTCAGCAAATACTGGTACTTAAAAAGGAGATTTCCTTCTTTGTGGCAATTCTAACAGGTGCAGGATTTTTCAGTCAACCATCATGAAAACAGCTATCAGGAGGAAGGAAACCGAGAGGCCAGCAGCTAATTCTAGCACAGGCAGAATTTTGTCCAAACATTTGCTTGCTGTGTGAGGAAGATCAAGATGCTCACAGCAGTGCTACTTTGTGAGTTTCATGAGCTAGGGACAGACATTACACATAAGCCAGTTTAAGTGATCAGAAATTGGTTTAAACCTGTAACAGAACAGATATTCAGTGCACATAAATCAGTTTGAAAATGGCTGAAACCGATTTGAGATAAACCTGGTTGAGTGTAGTTTCAGACTTAACTGATTTGACAAACGGGTTTATGCAGTGTCTGTCCCAGACCCCTTGCTGGTTTAAATTAAACCAGAGTCCCCCAGAATCCTGGCATGCTGTCTGGGCTGGGTAGGGCTCTGTGCTCCACAGCACGGCTGGTCCCTCCCCTCTGCTCCCTGGCTGCAGCTCAGCAGAGACTACAGGGGTCTGCCTGGCTTGCCCCTGCTCCCTCTCCCCTCCCCTCCCCACTTCCTGCTAAGCAGGAATTCCCGGTCCCCTCTGCCTTACACAGACACCTCTTAGCATTAGCTAGCAGACCACATGTGGGAGATGGGACAAAGGCAGAATCAACAGGTAGTTGGTAATGTCCCTTTGTTGTTTTATAAATGGACTGATAAACACTGAGTTAGGGGTGATAAACACTGCGTTATCAATTCCCTGCTGGGCTGGTCAGGAGGGGTGGGGAACCCCTCCCTAATCCGAGCATCCTGCTGGGGCCTGTCCACACCCCTCAGCTCAGCACTATGGAAGGGAGGGGAGGGCCGCTCTAGTGCCCCCAGCTTCTAGCCCGAGCCATTGCAGGCATGTGCCTGCATTTCTTGGATGTCTCTAACGTTACAAACTGGTTTAGCCTAGTCAGGTTAGACTAACCTGTAAAGATTGAATCACTTCAGGCCCAGGCTTTTTGCATGTCTGTCCCTAGCCATGAAGTTCAACTTGTGGATAAGTGGTAATTGTCCTGGCCATTTTTACACGATGCAGCTTTAAATACAGTGGTTAATATGGAGAAAGTTCTTTTCATGTTAGAGCTGTTATGTTTTGAGTAGTTTATGATACCTACACCCTTTGGGCTAATTCTGATCTCAGTCTCACAGCTGTAAACTAAATAATTCAACTGTACTGCTACATGCTGTTATGGTACCCAGCAGCATTTGACCCTCTAGTTACATTTTCTTGTGGGCCAAGTTCTCTGCAGGTATAAATCAGTTGAACTCTACTGCCATCAATAGAACTAATCTTTCAATTTTTTTAAATGTTTCTTGTACTCAGACACAAACATGGTTCAGAGACATTAGTTAAAAACACTTATAGTCATCCTTTGCAGTATACTAGCATGGTTTCTAAATGCTAGAGGACTTAGGATCATCGGAGAATAGGGCTGGAAGGGACCACATGGGGTCATTTAGTCCAGCCCCCTGCTCAAGGCAGGATCATCCCTGATTAAACCATCTCATTCATTCCCATTGTGTTACATTAATTTCTATAGTTTGATTTTTTTTTTGTCGTTGCCTTTACGCACAGAATCATACAATGTCATGGGGGTGGGGGTGTAAGTAAAAGCTTGCTATCTTTATAAGCTTTTCTTCAGACTAACAGTTCTTTAAGGAATTATCACTTTTACAACAGCAGTACAGCAATGTAGAGTTGGCCAGGATTATGCAACAGTAACTTTATTAACCCCATGTGAGCTTTTGCAGGTGAAACTTAACACAACAGCAGGAAACCAGCCTGTACAGTGCTAAGAACAGTTGCTCTAACACTTGCTGCTTTTGCATGTGCTCCATTTGAAGATGTTATCTCCTTCAGTCAATGCTTTCTAGTTTCAGTTTTCAGTAGTATTTTTGCTCACATAAAAAAACCGTTGTTTTTTTTTTTAAAGAACTTCAAAAACTAAAATCCCACTGTAACTTTTTAAAGTTCATGCTTCTCTTCTTATCATGTATCTGCAGCAGCAACCACATGAACTGGTATAACAGATACAGCAACTTAAATACTTTTCTGACCAGAGGCCAGCGCTCTCAACAGAAGCAGGAAAATGTCAGGTCCTTTTGACTAATGAATATTGAGCCAAACCCATAAAGTTACATGGTATTAACACTTACTTACTTCATGCCTCTGCTAGGTTCATCCTTTTTGTATAGGACAAACTGGGCCAAAATAATCTCCATATGACTCCACTGACTTTATGGCCATTTTGCCCAACCTTACGACTAATGAAAACTGAGGAAGGACTATTTTTTTTATCACAGGAAGTAACACTATAGACATTATTTCTTCAACATGCTCTCAAAAGTCTTCAGTGCAAGCACTTGAAGCATGTACAAAAACATGTCAGATGCTATTTTATATACCTAAGGGGAGAGGGGTTGTACTTATTTATTTTAGTCTGTTTTGCATCAGAAAAAAAGATTACTGTGATGGTATAACAGGAGAAGCAGTGTTTCCTCAACACTAACACAATGAGTGACCTGTTCCACATTCATTTTTTTGTTTTCCAGTTTGTTTCACTTCCCCCTGTGGCTTACCTTCTTTGATTAAAAAAAAAAAAAATACACCAGTCCCACTCGCACACATTAATGCTACTTGAGCTCTGCATAACTCGAAAGGCTGCATTTCTGTATTCAAACACAAGAATATCTCTCATAGAAGCCATATCACATGGAAGCTGAAGGCCCTGCCTACAGGTAAGTTTACCATGCTTTGCTTTGGCACCCAGAAGGATACTGCAGCCACAGGTAGGCTGCATCTCAAACCAGAAGCAGTGTAGCTGAATCCACACTGGCCGCATCTACACAAGTGGCAGACTCCATAAGCAAGTACTAAATCACTAGTAACCGGCATTGCTGCGCAGTATCATCTCTGCATAGTTTTTTTCAATGTTACTGCACAGTATTCAGCCAGCCTAATAAGCACTGTTAAATGACAAGGCCACTTAGGCAACCTGCAGCAGCAGGCATTCACAGATAAATGGTTTCCAGCTTAGGAGGCACCCCTGCCTCCCCCAGAGCAGTGTGATTAAAAGCACTATAGTCAGTCATGCTACATTTAGTGTGGAGATAGGGCCATGGAGAATAGAGCCCATTCATCCAAAGAAATAGCTGGACCCACTTGTTCTTCCAAGATGCTGGCCTAGCTTTATATCATATTTTTTTTTAATATTCTGATGCCCAGAAGCTTCACTCAGGATCAGGGTTTAGTGCGATGAATGCTGCACAGATATAGAATAAGATTCAGACTCTTACTTCTCTACTAACAGCCAGGCAACTGTGGTCAATCTTGCAGTGTCTTCACCAGTTATACAGATGCAGTTTAGACACTTGAGTGAACAGAGTGTACAGAAGGGAGTATACAGAAGAGGCGTGGCAATAGAAGTTATGTGGGAGTTTAAGCCTAAAAAGGTGCTTGCCTTGTAGAAAATGTATATGTCTTGAGGACACAAGGAAGATAAAGTCACCCCTTTCTGTGTGATATGATGAACTGATAGCAGTGGTATAAATTAGGGGGAGGGGCTACCTCCTACTCTTAAGATAAGCCACAGGATGCTGTCCATAAATCGTTTCAGATTTGAAATTCAATACTTTGCTTGAACAATTTCTGCCGGTGATGATTACTGATCAGCCACATGCTAACAATGACATTTGTTTTACATGGCAGATCTTCAAGTGAAGAGAAAATGGACTGCACTTGGGCCCTTGCTGATGTGAATGGAAACCCTCATTTCTCTAATTTCTGTTTGCTCTTTTCATTTGCCAAAACATTCCCTATTACTTCGATTTTAGTTTTTAGATGGAAAGTGATATGCAAACTGCTGGTAGTTTTCAAGGAACATACTACTACAAGCCAAACTTCCATGCACGAAGATGACCCGGTCATGATGAGAAATATGAATTTATAATTTATCTCACACCCTGTGGCTGGAGCAAAACTAGGAAACCACGAGCAGAGTATGAAGGGAAATTTTAACAGTCCTGCCATTCTCTGATAGGGGGTTTCCACGTCAGCTTTGTATTTTCTTCAGTTGTTAACTGTAAAAAAATGTATAGCTCAGCATTTTAGTCATCTCATAAATAACCTTCAAGAAGCATGCAAAACATCTGTGTTCCTTGGCAGAGAACTGTGAGAGGGAACTGGCATGGAAAAATTCAGGAAGCTGTTCCCAGCCCTTCTACAGGTTCTCTGCACCCCATCTAAGCCAACCCTTAGGCACAGCTTCAGTTTGAGGATAAGCCTCAAGGCATCTTCAGCTCCAAGACTGGGCCCCTGAGGGACAACACCAATGTTTCTCCCCACAGCTGATCCAAATGATTTTGAACCCCATTAGGGGTTTCCACCCATGAAGGAAGCAATGCAATCTGCATGTAAGTGCAGTGACACAGTGATGCAATGCAACCTTTACAAAATAAACCAGCATTTATAATCAATTGGTATATAGCATGTAGGGTCCTTAGGAGAGCATGGCAAAGCCAGCCATAATTCAGAGTCCACACAGGAAGAAGACGTACCTGTTCTTCCATGAGCCTCTTGGGTCCATCACCCCTTGGTTTGAATCCTTTGTACCAACTGCAATGCAGCTGTGATCCACAGCTTCTGCTATCTTTGGCAGCCTATTGTTAAAACTTAGTTTTCGGTCACTGACTCTTCTTTTTCTTCCCCTGTATAGTCCACTTGGTTTTGCATTGATTCTGTTCAGTACCAGAGTGGGCTTCTGGCATGTGAGCAGGTCTGGACTGTGCTATCTCACTTCCTCTATCCTAGTGGGTACCATTCCAAAGACATGGGTAAACTGAGTCATGCAGATTGTTAATGAAATATTACAAAAAATTCCCACACTTTTTCTCTCAGCAGTACTTGGGCACAAGAGCCACATGAAACCACATTTGGAGAATTCCCCCAGTGCTGGACAACCTGTTAGTACTGTGGAGCCTCTCCAGTTCCTCTTATACCAGGGATGGGCAAAATACAGCCTGCAGACCGGATCCGGCCCATGAGGCCATTCTATCCGGCCGCAGGGCCCCTAAAATATTTAGAAAATTAATATTTCTGTCTTTGGTTCCTGTAAAAAATGACAGGAACCAGAGGCAGTAGGACTCTCTGCAAGCTTCTGCAACTGCAGGGCCCACAGCTGGAAGCACCAGCAGGGACCCTGCTGCCCTGCACTGGAAACTCAGGGAAGGGGGAGGGGGACAGGGAAGGAGCGTGGGGAAAAGCAGCCCCTCCCCTGCCCTGTGGCTGGCACTCCCTGCTGCAGCCACTCGCAGCCCACCTGGGGCTGTCCTGAGCAGGCACAGGCAGTCCCACGGGGCTGCAAGTGGCTGCAGCACAGGGGACAGGGCCCTGGCCCTGGGGGGGGGGGGGGGGCGCGCCCCCCCCCCCCCCCCGTGCTCAGCAGCAGCTTGTAACCCATCTCCGCTGCCAGCCTAGCCCCTGCACTGGTTCTGGGCTTGCCTGTCAGGGCTGTGCGTGGTGCCAGCATCTGCAGCCCCCATCCTGTTTGCTGTGCTGGGCAGCGTTTGCTGTTGGTGCCCACCTGGAGCTCATGTGCTGGGCAGCACAGGGGCGGCGGTGGCAGCCTCGCTGCAGCGTGAGCTCCGGGCAGGCAGCAGTAGCAGCAAACACTGCTCGGCGCAGCAAGGGGGGGGGCTGGAACTGCTGCTGCCAAG
>NW_005842200.1:1628635-1635800 GCF_000455745.1 Alligator sinensis | reverse complement strand
GGCCGCAAGGTGGCGGCCCCAGGGAGCCCCAGCCATAGGGCAGGGGAGGGGCCACTTTTCCCTGCATTCAGCACCAGCTTGTTCCCTACCATGGAGCAGGGTGTCAGGGCTGCACGCTACCCCCTGCCTGTACCGCAGGGCTGGGGGGCACTGGGAGTGAGTGGGTGCATGGGGCCCACACCAGTGTCCCAGGGCCAGTGCCGGCAGGCCCCAGAGCCAGGTGGCAGGAGTACAGGGTCCCAGCTGGCAGGGGCTCTATGGAGCCGGGCTAGCTCCCCACTCTCCCTGCTGGTGCAGCCCAACCCGGCTCCACAGACTCCTGCCAGCCTGTGCTCTGCTCTGGGCCCCACCAGTGCTGGCCCCGAGACAGTGGTCCCAAGATGGTGACCAGGGGGCAGGGCACCTGTCAAGAGGCGGGGCTACCCATGCGGCCCTTAACAGCTTGCCAAAATGGGTAAGCGGCTCTCCACCCGAAATAATTGCCCGCCCCTGTCTTATACTGACCTCTTCCTGCCCTACCATGCCATGAGGAAAAGGGGGCATCTGCTCATCCTGCTGCCTCCCTTCCACATGCATCAAGAGATCCCCAGCTGTCAGGGGGAACCATGAACAGTCAGTGCAAGTTAGGAGCCCTGAGATTAACTGAGTTTGTGTCAGGGGACAGGACCTGCCATAGTTCGCCCTCCTTTTGGCCAGACAGAAGGATCTGCCTTCAGAGCTCTGATCTGGATTTGGTTCCTTGTTCTATGAAGTGCTGAGCAGTCTCTGCTCTGCGTGAGGGCAATGGGAACTGAAGATGTTCAGACCTTCTGGGAAGCCATGCAGGATGAGATACTTAATCTCTGTTTATACTTACCAGATATGCAGAATACAAGGTGTTCAAGTAACAGATAAATCCTTGCAAGGTCGAGAATACCACACAGGCTATGTCTTTCAAGGCTCTTTTTCCTTAACTCAGGGGCAGGCATTTATTTCAGGCGTAGGGCAGCTTACTGAGTTTTAGTAAGCCATCGAGCGTCGCAAAACAGGCAGCCAGGGGCAGATAAATATTGTCTAAATTTTTAGGGGCCCTGTGGGCTGACTAGAATAACCTGGTGGGCCACATTCAGCCCGTGGGCCGCATTTTGCCCGCCCCTGCCTTAATGCCATATCTCTGCAAGGTCCCCTCTGCCATAGCCCATGCAATATAACTCATCCAGAAATGTGTAGAGGCATTCCATTTTTCCAGCTTTCTTTCACATGTGCCAAGTTTGTTTCCAGGAAATTTTTAAAAATCCTCTTTCATTTGGGCCCCACAGTGTCATGACGTTGTGCTTTGAGAATGCATTGCTGTGTCTACAACTGCCATTATCTGGAAACACAAGCTTTGATGTTACGACCCCTTGCTTCCTTGATGTGACAATACACAATGGACAAATAAATGCAAGTAAAATATAAATGGCAATGTAAAGTAAGGGCTTTGCAGAAAGGAAGCAAGTTTTGTGAGCTGTTTCAGCACGGCAAAGCTGCTCAAATACTCTGGAAAAAAAGAATGTAAAATAGAGCAAAATAAAAGCAAGCACAGAACAGTCTAAAATAGGGGCGTCAAACCTATCCACATGCTGGAGCCAGCTTGTAGGGCCAGTCCAGTGCAGGTGCCACCTGCAGCATGCACCCTGGACCAGCTCGTGTGTTGCCCACAGTGCACACGCCATCTCCAGCCCCATGTACCACATGCAGCACACACTGGCCTGGCACTGCGCATGGTTGTATGTGGAGCCCATGCCAGCCCTGCAGGCTGGATCTGGCATGCAGGGCCAATTGATGGGCCTGATTTGGAGCAGCCCCGGATGCACCACTCAGGGCTGATCTGGTGTTGGTGCCACATGCAGCACATGCCCCAGACTGACCCCTCAGGCCACATGCAGCATGTGCCAGTCCCAGTCCAGTGCAGCATGTGGCCAGTCTGGCCATGTGGCTTATGCTGTATGTGGCGCCTGTGCACTGGATCTGATGTGTGGCCAGTCTGTGGGCCTGCTCTGGAACAGCCTGGTCCAGCATGCAGGCCTGGTCCTAGACTGCCCCCACATGCTTTATGCAGTGTGCATGCTAGCTCCACCCCCTGCACTGCACGCAGCCCGCACCAAATGACTTCCATGTACTGCCAGTGTCAGAGCCGGTTGCATGTGGTATGCTGGTCGGTGACAGGCAGAACTTCGGGATGGATGATCGGGATCTGCAAGCTGGATCCACCTCATGGGTCATATCTTTGATAGTCCTGGTCTAAACTGTAGGCTAGCAGATCATTTAAGATTAATGTTCTATGCTGCCATAAGGGTCATTCTTGCTCTTTCTATCATTACTGTTTGCAAGCAGGGATGGTACTTCAGAGGCTCTGTACCCAATCCAAAAGAGATTATTGACTCATTCCTCAAAAGCAACTTCTATAATCCGTTAAGAGATGGCAGTTAAGTAACTAGGAACAACAGCTGCAAACTGATAGAGAGCAGATTTAAGTTAGGCATCAGGAAGAACTTCTTTACAGTAAGGCTTGCCAGAATCTGGAATGGGCTTCCAAAGGAGGTGGTGCTTTCCCCTACCTTGGGGGTCATTAAGTGGAGGCTAGACATGCACTTGGCTGGGGTCCTCTAACCCCCGCTCTTTCCTGCCCAGGGCAGGGGGTTGGACTCGATGATCTACTGAGGTCCTTTCCAACCAAAACATCTATATGGCACTGGAAGAACAGTACATAGATTATCTCAACCGCCACATCCTGAACACTGGTGACTATATAGCCCAGCAAAGGTGGTACAATATGCACTGAGCTTGGAGCAGGGACTTAGGAATGTAAGATAAGGAGGTTCACAGGGTTCATAGCATGGTTATGTGCAACGTTTTGAGAGCCGTGGGGAGCAGGCAATATACAACTATGAGGTAACACCTTAACAACACCTCGCACAGCCCATCTGAATGGCTGTAGCCCATCTGAATGGTAGAAAAATGATGCAACAGACAGCACATTACTACATTTACACAGTCTTGTAACAGCTCAGAAATATATTTAGAAATGATACATACACAGTGATACAACTGAACTGGTTTCTATATTAATTAAACTTAGTTAATCAACCCTAATGCTAGCCCCTTGTGTGGACAGTCTTCAAAATCAAGCTAACCCAGTATAAGGCACTCAATCCATTTTAAGGCCTGCCTGTCCAACAGGGTTGTACTGATGATCTCTGAATGAACCCATCTGCTGAAATCAATGAAGCTGAGTGACCGTAAACCCCTCCTGTTTGGGGGGTTTCCTTTAGCCTTCTTCCAGCCCTCATCAGAGGGCTGCCTTATTCTGAGTAGCCTCCTTAAGATGATTATCCTTTTTTTCCTGGCAATGCACGTAAACTCCACTATAGCTGGAAGCCAGCCAACATAAAAAAATATTCAGAATGGGGTTACTTCAGGTAAAAATTGCAGGAAATGCATCAGTTTCCCTTCCCTCAGCAACAACAAAAACAACTTCAGCTATTCATGAGGAAATGGCAGGCCTTGTCAGACATACATTGTCTGTCATCCACGGCAACCAGTAAATGGAAGTTTTTACAGTCCAGCACAGTGCCTGGTGACATGCAAGAAGAGTGACGAGAAGTTTGGGCCTTTTGATGGGCTTCCTTTACTGTTAGAATGACTTACACAGGAAATGCTGGGCTCCCACAAATACTTCTTGATATTTGCTTTCTTACAGTAACTTTAAGGGACATTATTAGGAAATAGCCTAAGAGGTATAAACCTAATCTGAAAAAGAACCGCCCCCCACCCCAGCCCAGAAACAATTCCTGCCCCTCATTTCCTTCATAATAGGAAACTATTTTAAAATAAAGATTTAACACATCATACCCCACATACAGGAGTGTATTTAAGATACACAATGAGGCTGTTTACATGCTTGACATTACACATGTACTGAAGCAAATTCCCAAACTGGGTCTACTAAAGCTATTTTGGCCAGACTGACTCATGTTCAGCAAGAGTTCACAGTTTCCAAATTGGCCTAAGATTAATCTGAAGCTGCCTAATACGGCAAATGGTGTTTGAAGCTAGCCTTAGCAAGTCGAAGCTAGTTCTCTTCTGCTGGTCTTTTTCTCCTCCCTATCCTATTTCCTGCCATCAAGCCCCTTCACACTGGCTTCCTTTTTCATCATCTGTAGGTCTCTCAGAATATTTTAACACCATGTGCCTGACAGGGAAGATACAAAAGGATGAAGTTACAACAAAGATTTAAACAGGTACACAATTAGCCCAACAGATAACCACTAATGAACTAGGGGGAAACTAACAGAACAGATGAATTTCAAATGTAAACTTTAATTCCCTTTCCTGTAACAGTCCTAGTTTCCCTGCTTTAAGTTAAAAAAACAAACAAACAAGAGATGTAGGACTTGAGGAAGAGAGGTGACATGACACAGCTAAGTCTACAGAGCAAGGGCCCTTGTACATGTACTCGGCATTTAGTCACTAAAATGTTCCTGGTTTAATTTTTCTTTCTTAGTTTAAGATAGCTAAATAAGCAATGTGGATGTGATTTACCACGTAAGGGTTTATTATAGTTTCATAGTCAGTAGGGCCAGAAGGGACCTGAGCAGATCATCAAGTTCGACCCCCTGCCATAGGCAGGAAAGAGTACTGGGGTCAAACAACCCCAGCAAGGTGTTCATCCAGCCTCCTCTTAAAGACACCCAGGGTAGGAGCCAGCACCACTTCTCTTGGAAGTTGGTTCCAGATCCTAGCCGCCCTGACAGTCAAGTAGTGCCTCCTGATGTCTAGCCTAAATCTACCCTCTGCCAGTTTGTGACCGTGATTTCTAGTCACTCCTGGTAGTGCTCGGGGGAACTCCAACTGTGGCCTGACCAGTGTCACATAGAGGGGGAGGATCACCTCCTTGGACCTGCTTGAGATGCATCTGTGAATGCATGACAAGGTGTGGTTGGCCTGCCTGACCACGTCCCCACACTGTCGGCCCATGTCCATTTTGGCATCAGTAGCGACTCCAAGATCCTTTTCTGCCTCTCTGCTGACGAGAAGGGAGTTCCCCAGCCTGCAGGTATGCTGCTGGTTCTTCCTCCGCAGGTGCAGCACCTTGCACTTGTCAGTGTTGAATCCCATCCTTTTCTCATCTGCCCACCCTTGTAACCTGTCCAGTCCAGGTTGAAAATGACCCATCCACCACCACTCTCTGGGTGCGGCCCTCCAGCCAACTAGTGACCCACCTGGCTGTGTAGGTGTCGACGCCACAGTCCCTTAGTTTTTTAATGAGAATGGGGTGAGAGACAGTGTCGAAGGCCTTCCTGAAGTCTAGAAAGACTACATCCACCGCTACAACCGCATCTAAGGATTTTGTGATCTGGTCATAGAAGGCCACCAGGTCGGTCTGACAGGACCTGCCTCTAATGAACCCATGTTGGTTGCCCCTAAGCATAATCTCCCCTGCTGCCCCCTCATGGACATGAGCAAGGATAACTCTCTCAAAAAGCTTACCCAGGACTGAGGTAACACTGACTGGCCTATAGTTTCCTGGGTCCTCCTTCCTTCCTTTTTTAGAAAATGGGAACCACATTGGCCCTTTTCCAGTCATCTGGCACCACACCGGGGCACCACGAGTGCTTGTAAAGCCATGCCATGGGTCCCGCAATGACCTCTGCTGATTCCCTCAGCACTCTGGGGTGGAGGTCATCAGGACCAGCTGATTTAAATACGTCCATTCCCTCCAGAAGTTCCCTGCTTAGATCCTCACTGACCCTAGGCCTGGGTGTGCCTCCCCTGGGGCCTGAGGGCGTCCCAGCAGACGGACTGGTCTGGTCCCTACTCAGGAAAATGGAGACAAATAAATAGTTAAATAGGTTAGCCTTGTCGTCTGGTGTGACAACCAGATTTCCTAGCATGTCTTGCAGAGGCCCCACATTACCGGGTACCTTCTTTTTGCCCCTATGTATTTAAAAAAGGACTTCTTGTTGTCCTTGATCTGGGTAGGTAGTCCCAGTTCCATCTCTGCCTTGGCCTTCCTGACTACCCCCCTCCAGCCCCAAGCAACCAAGGTATTATAGTCCTCCCTGGTGATGGCCCCTCCCTTCCATTGGGTGTACTCCTCCTTTTTAGCTAGGAGATGTTTCCATATGCTTTTGGTGAGCCATGGGGGCTTTTGTGCCCTCTTGCCCCCTTTGATCTGCATTGGGATTACCTCCCTTTGGGCTTGGAGGATCGTCTCCTTAAGGAATGACCACTCTTCCTGGACACCCAACTCCCCTCCCCTCCAGGACCTCAGTGCCTCACCGACTATTCTCCTTACCTCATTGAAATCCATCCTTTTGAAGTCCAGGGCTGCTGCCTTGCTGCAGGCCTTTGCCACCTTGCGCTGGATGGTGAATTCCAGCAGGCGATGATCACCGTCGCCCAGGTGGTCAAGCACCCGCAGACCCCTCACCAGGTCGTCGCCTGTGACCAGGACCAGATCCAACAAGGCGTCTCTCCTGGTGGGGCTGTGCACCTCCTGGGTTAGATGGAGGTCCTGTATCTCGGCTAGGAACCTACGTGAGCGATCAGACCTGGCTGACTACTCTTCCCAGCTCATGTCTGGAAAGTTCAGGTCACCCACGATGACCACGTCCTTTGACCTAACTACCTCCGTGAGCTGACTTAAGAATTCCCGGTCTAGCTCTTCCCCTTGGTTGGGTGTTCTGTAGTAGACCCTCACCGTTAAGACCCTTTCCCCTTGACTTCTTTATATTCTAACCCAGAGCACTTCAGTGTGCCCCTTCTCTGACCCAGTGCCACTCATTGAGGATGTGCATTTCCCCACCCCTACTCCCTGTCCTATCCCTCCTGCGCAGCCTATAGCCCTTGATATTCACTGCCGAGTCATGCGTTGGGTCCCACCACATTTCAGCGAGCCCCACTATATCTGGGTTGGTATTAGCTAGCAGGAGGGTGGGTTCCTCCTGCTTGTTCTGCATGCTATGAGCATTAGTGTAGGGGAATTTGAGACCTCTTGAAGATGCATGCACTGGCCCCCTAATCTCAGTACTACCCTGGCCCCTGTTGCTTTCCTGGGTATTTGTTCCGCTCATCGTCGGTCTAGGCTGGTCTGTTCTTGTGGGTGATGCTTGGTTTAGTGGTCCAAGGCTTCCTCTGCCCT
>NW_005842200.1:1626982-1628241 GCF_000455745.1 Alligator sinensis | reverse complement strand
TTTGCTCTGGGCAGGCAGTAGACCTCGTGGGTCGGGTCCTGGCGACAGATGGGACCCTCTGTACTTCTCAGGATGGAGTCGCCTATGACGATCTCTCGATGTTTCTTCCTCTGGGTCTACTTAGCTCCTTCAGCCTGTTCAGAGTGTGGAATTGCCTCCTCTCCAGAGGTTTTCTCCTCTCCTTCCTTCTCCTGCAGTGTTGCCAGGGCCTCGTACCTGTTCTCCAGCCACACTGGAGGAACTGGTGCTGCTCTGCTGCAGCCCTGGTTCTGGAGGGGACCATCTGCCACTCTGCTGTGGAGGGCACCTCCCAGGGTGCTTCTTCCTTGGATGCATGGCCCTGCAGGGAGAGAAAATACCCATCAATTTCATCCTCTGCCTCCCTGATTCCCCTCAGCCTGCTAACCTCCTCCTGGAGCTCCCCCACCTGCAACTCCAGGGCTCTAAGACAGGCATCTGCAAGATAGGTGTGGGGGCCCCATTCCCTGACCCACCCCCCCGGCCCTGCTGGGCATCCCCTGCAGGCCGGGGGGAGGGGGACGCCAGCCCCCACATGAACTCTGTCTGGGTGGAGGCCACAGACAAGCTGCTGGTAGGCGGCGCCCCCTGGGCAGGGGCCCTAGCAGCACTCGGCATTGACACCGTTATATATTGCTATTTATTTATATTTCTGTGTGGTGCTTTCACCCTACCCTTGCTGGAGTCTCTCTGGGTGCAAGGTGCATGGGGCACTTGGGGGTGGAGGCCCCAAATTTTTCTGTGCAAAGCTAACCCCCAAGCACAGGGTGCCCGGGTGCTTTTTTTTGGCACCAGACCTTTCCATGCAAAGTCCTGCAGGGCTCCCCAAGTGTATGCAAGCATCTCCCAAGGCTGGGTGAAGGTGGGGGCACCCTTTAGGTGGCACACGATTTCCACAAGACACTGGGTGTGGGGTACCCTTTGAGATACCCCCAAATGTGCTCAAAGCATTGCCTCTCCCCTGGCTCTGGGATCCCAAAGGGCATCACCCCCTGCCCTAGCCCGGTGTCCCCTTCCCTGGATGCAAGTTGTACAGGGCACTTCAGTGCTTTTTTTTGGCCCCAAACCTTTCCATGCAAAGCCCTGTATGTTTTGGCATGAAATTTTTGCACTGTCACGGCGGGGTCCTCGCGGAGGGCCGTGTGCTCCTTAGGTCCCTCGCTCCGTGTCAGGCCGGCCCAAGGCACCCTCTAATTCTCACCCGCCACGTCTTGCTGGAATATATATATATATATATATAG
>NW_005842200.1:1605153-1626033 GCF_000455745.1 Alligator sinensis | reverse complement strand
ATAAACTAGAGCCTCCTGGCTAAACCATAGTGCCCCATCCTCTCAGGGCTATAGTGAGCTGTACTTGCAAGTCAGGCCTCTTGCTACATCTCGGCCGAGGGAGCTCCTGCCTCTCCGGCTGCTGGCAGGGAACTGCCAGCCTGCTCTTAGCCCTGGGCTTTATAAGGGCCAGGCCCTGCCTCCTACAGGCAGCTGGTTCCCCTTAGCTGCCCCGGCAACCCGCAGCTGGGCTCGTTACCCTGGTGACACTCAGCTGGGCTCGTTATGACCTGCCAGGGCTCTGTCTCTCTCCCTGGCAGTTTCTCCCCTCTAGGAGCAGAGCACCTCTGTGCTCTGCGACATGCACGCTTACCAGGCCAGTGCCAGACTGTCTGAGTTTTTTTTACACCAGAATGAGGCAGGTTTGGGGGCGGGGTGGGGAGGTGTTTGGCCCCTTGAGTGCCTATAAATTCATGGAGCAGTGACTGGCATACACTGTAGACTTCTGAGGTGGATGCGAGATGGCAACACACCAGAGGCACAAGGACTCAGCCCTGTGGGACACTTGCTCCTGGGTGGCACAGCACCTTTTCCATATGGGTGCAGCCTGCTGCTTGCTGCTCATGTCGGGTACAGTATTGCCTTTTAGTGCAGGATGAGGCAGCTTTTTGCAACACTTGAAAGAGGACACTCCATCCTATTTCACAACCAAAGGGGACGCTTACACATAGGTAAGTAAGAACAAACACTTGGCTGTGCCCTGAGGGAGGGCAGCTTGCATTGTTTACTTTATCATTCATGTAAATGGGGTTTAATTGCCGTGAATGAAGTTGCTAGGTATCCGACAGCATCCTGTAGTAGCAGGGCAATTTTTGAGGTGGGGGAGAAACCTCCTTACTACCCTTCCCTGCCCCTCAGCTGCCTTTCTTCACCTCCCCCTGCCCCCCACTCACATACAGAAGGGCTACCCACATTTAAGGGCTGGAATGACTGCGTGGTGATTTTACAATACAAATTCTTATGCTCTTCACTTCTCCCTCCCCCCTATTTCTAGTTCCGAAATGCTATGCTTTATATTATACTACTACTGTCGGGCACAGCAGGCAGAAGATAAGAACACAAGCCTGGGAAAGTCGCCTGACGCTACTTTCATCTCCAGAAAAAAGGATGGCAATGTCACTGCTAGGTGCTTATTCGATACTCTTAATAGCCTTTTAGACTCCAAAAAAAGCCTATGGGAATTCACCATTAGCCTCTCACTGTAGACAAATCCTCATATTGTATAAACACATGAGCAACTAAGCTTGCATTTTAAATAATACCTTCATAATTAAAAAATTAATATTTCTGCTTCATGTATGAATATGCCAGTATTTACCAATGAATCTTTTTGTCCCTTTTTTGCCCTGCTTCCACCCTTCCCTCCTTCCTCCTGCTGATTCTACGTGCCCTGTTCTGCAGTGCAGTGTGCAAGATTTAAAAATACTAAAAACTTACAAATGGTCAAGCTATTCCAAGCAGCTACTTACAGAAATATGCTTCATTAGCTCATTTCAAGGATCATGTATGTAATGTTCCTTTTTCTTTGTTTGTCTTTTCATGTAGCCCAGGTAATTATCCCAAGTAATTATGCTTTCCCCATGGCTGGGGGCTCCCTCTCTGCACTTCTGGTTAGTGCTGGCTGATGTGCCCTCTCCTCTCACTACTGCTACAGTGCAGTTTTTCCAACAACTTGGAATACAGCTTGCACAGTCCCTCCAAGACTCCTAACCACTTGACTACCACGTATTTATTTATTCTAACACATACACTTACACACACACACGCACACACATATACCCGCTATTATCATTGTTTTAAAAAGGTCCCCTGCCCAGATTATCACTCTAGGCCGGGGTGGGCAAAATGCGGCCCATGGACTGGATGCGGCCCACCAGGCCATTCTATCCAGCCCACGGGGCCCCTAAATATTAAGAAAATTAATACTTATCTCACTCTGGCTGCCTGTCACATGGCCCTCAATGGCTTGCCAAAACTCAGTAAGCGGCCCTCCACCCAAAATAATTGCCCACCTCTGCTCTAGGCCCATGCCTGACTTGGCTCTATTCCACCAGGAAGGTCAACTTGTGGGCTAAATGTGCTACCTCCATCCCTCCCTCTCTTCCTCTTACCTATGGTTCACCACTTGTAGACCCACGGCATCCCAGCTTGTGCAAACTCTCTCTCTGTCTCTCTATTCAATAGCAACAGTGCTCAACTGAAATATCTAACCTATTCCCCCAGGTGCTTTTCCCATGGCAGGGGGCTCCCTCTCAGTACTCCTGGTTGGTGTTGGCCTATGTGCCCTCTCCACAGTGCAGTTTTTCCAGCAACTCCCTCCATCTTGCCTATGCTTCACTACTTAGACCAATGGCATCCCATCTTGCGCGCACGTGCACGCACACACGCTTTCTTGCACTGCAAGAAACACTTTCCTCAGGTCTGAAACCTGGTAAATCTCTGCCAGGAAAGAGCCTCACTCCTCACTCCCTCTTGCTCCAGCTGCAGACACACATACACACAGCACTCTGCTTCATGCTGGTGAAAAGTGGGTGCTAAAAATGCTCAGTTCTTTCACTGCAGAGAGCAGCTTTCTTTTTGTTTTCTTGGGTAAAATAAAAAAAAAGTGTTTTCCCTAAAAATCAAGACCAAAACTACATGCAGGTTTTAACAGTGTTAGTTGAAAGTAAACTTTGTGATATAATGTTATTATTTTTACACACACACAAAAATGTTTCAGCCAGTTTTTCATTACCAAGGGCATCCCAGTTTCCCCACTCCATGGTGGGCCTTCCAATACAACCAAGCACCCACACACCCACCCACACACACTCAACCAGTCCCGTTGATGTAGGAGTTCAAGCTGGGCAGCTTGTTCTGACTCAGCTTCTCCAGATCATAGTGTATTAACATTGCTGGGAGCAGTTGGCAGCTGGCAAGCTCTCTCCCTGTCTCTTGTTTCCTGTCTGGGGCAAAAAAACCACCTCCTCTGGGGTTTTTTGTGATATAATATTATTCTCTTCACAAATAAAAAAGTTTTTCAGTTAGCTTCACCACTTGAATACCAACAGCTGCTTCCCGCATGGCTGGGGGGCTTTCTCTTAGTGCCCCTGGTTGGTGCTGGCCTACATGCCCTCCCCTCTCTGGACAGACCTTCCTAGCCTCTTCCCCCTGCTGCTTCTCCCATGTATGTAAAAAACATAACTGTCAATGCTTGGACTTATAAAAATGTAATGCAAAACTGTAAATGTAACTCATGGTTTATCCAAAGCCCCAATGGAAACAGTACTCCATAAATTTGTATGTAAAACAGAAAGAATCCTGTCTCTTCTCTCATTTGTGTTGTGTCAAACTGTAAGGAATTTTTGTGGTGGTTGGGCAGTGGTTGTTATCAAGGATCATCAAGATTCCTTGGTTACCAGGAATCCCCTTGCTTAGGACAGCTGCCCCCAAAGCGGTGTTGGGGGGCCACAATCAGCTTACTACAAACCCCCCTGCTCCCACAATCAACACAAATGATCAGCATGACCTAACACCCCCACCAAAGTGAAAAAAGAAAAAACTGCCCAGGCACATCTGCTCTGCTTTACATTTTGTTGGCCATGGAGGGGAGCAAGAAAAGTCAAATTTTGGAAGACGTGATGGATCCTTTGCAAGGACGGAGACCAGACTGGACTTATGCAGAAGTTGAGGCACTGATTGACATTTGGAGTGAAGGGAGCGTCATGACACAATTGTGAAGCTGCAGGAATAAATCTGTTTACGTCTCTATTTCTAAACAATTAGAGCAACTTGGCATCAAATGTGACTGGGAACAGTGTTGCCATAAGATGAAGGCCTTAAAGTGTGCCTTCCATTGCGTAAAGGACAATAATTCTTAGTCCGGTGCCTCACATAGAATGATTCCACTTTACAACCAGCTGTCTATCATCCTTAAAAGAGATGGTTCACAGGCTTGCGTGACTGAGTTTGGGACAAGAGGCATGCATCATGAGGAACCAGAAACTCCCTGGCACCAAAGTACTTGTCAAGCCACAGTTACTTTGCAAGTTCCACACAATTAGCCTCCTCCTAAAGAACAGAATCAGTCACAGACCAATGACTTCACTTGCAACTGCTCAATGGACCTCTTTGGCATGCAGCCAGAAATGAGCTCCCCCTCTACTCTAGTGAACCCACGCATTTTGGTACCAGACACCCAGGAGGCTCAACAGATGCTTGAAAGAAATAACTCTCCTGTTGATGATGAGGAAGAGGACTCTGACTCACCTGTTATTGTGTCACAGGACTCATCAGGTTCCAAAGGGAGTATGGTATCCGGGAGGCAATGGCAAAGTCCTGAGACGGAGACTCTGCTATCCTCGCGAAGGGTGATTTGTAAGTAACAGTACTAGTATTAGTAGCATTCTGGATTTTTGGTTTTACAGATTTACATTCATATCAATTCGGGGTGGGAGCACGAAGGGAGAACACGGTGCCGCTCCCTGTGGCGGACTCTGCACCCAGGAACTCTGCATGTGCCTGCAGGGCTGCAGCCACTTCCAGGGGGAGCGGAGCTCCAGGCTCTCGCCCTCAGCAAGGTCACTAAAGCAGGGGCTGGCTGCCACAGCCACCTGCAGAGGTAGCTGATTTTTGGTGTGGGGTGGGCATGCGGTTGTGGGGGGACATGTATCTTGCTTCAACATGCATCCCAGGAAGCAGGGTGCATGCTGTGGTGCTGGGACAAATTTTTTGGGGGTACAGCCTTAAGAAGATGGTTGGGTGAGAGATAGTAGGCGGTTAGTGGTAATTCTTGAAGTGGCAGTCCTGTTAAAATAATTTAAGAATGTCTCACTGTTCTTTACAAATGTTCAAGAACTGATGAGAGCTTTCTTTTTGTCTGTGGACAGGTGCTCCTTCATCTTCATATTCAAGAGCAGCTGCTAATGCTCAGCTTCAATGAAATTATCAAAAAAATCAATGAGAAGCTAAGGAAAGTATTCTTCATCTACTGACAGACATGTCTGAAAGCATGACTACATCCAGTGCAGAAATGACATCCAAATTAAAAGATGTGTTTGATGTGTTAAAGCATAGTGAGCAAGCCAATTTGGAGGTTATGAAATGCACTAGTAATGACATGGTACAATGTTTTAAGGAATTAAATCAGAAGGTTGATCTCATTTTGAGGGGGGATCAAAGGTTCAGACAGGAGTTTGTAACAGAGATTCACGAATGCTGATGTACTGGGAGCAGCATTAAGAGTAGCCCACCCAAAAAACCCTCTTCAATCTCTTGCAAAGGAGAACCATGCCTCATGTAGCTGCAAAAAAGGAGAGCCCCAAGGTGTTTCAGAGTTGATGATGAGGAGGAGGAAGATGCTGATGTGACCCAGAGAGGATGCAGGAGGGGGACATCTCATGGGGGAGCAGGCTTTCGTGACCAGAGTTTTCTATGACCCCCCAGGATTGGTATGCTTCTCCCTTCCTCATGTATTTCCAACCCAGTATTCGCAAAACAGATTACACTTCAATGTACCGGGGGCTGTGTGGGGTCTGTGACACCCAGATTAGGTTCACAATCTATATCTCTCCCTTCTCTCTACCTACTTTAGGATTTTTTTCAAAATCTGAAAAGAAATAAAATATTGCAAAAGGACTTTGGAAAGTGTCCTGCATTTTTGTTTTCCATACAAGAGGCTGGGTGAAAATCATTTGTGATGCTGTGTGGGGCGATACAGGGAGGCACCCGATAATATGAAACCCAATGCTGGTGACAGCCAGCTTGGGGCCAGCATGACCAAGGCTAGTGTCTTGTGGCTGAGGGCACTTATCAAGTAATCACCAGCCATTAGGCCTTTAAAAGGCATTAAGGGAAACACCCTACATAATGTAGCATATGGGGTACATGGCACAGCAGGAAGACAGACAGCTGTAAGATGCCTTTGTGCTGCCCAGTGTGCCAACCTTCTTATCAGGCATGGGCAGCCACTTGGGGTACTTTCCTACCCACTCCACGGGTAATATGCATAATCCTCCCCTTACCACCCCCCACCCCCCAAAAAAAATTGTAGTGCACACTACTGTGTACATGCTGCGGTACAACCACCTTCCCAGCACAGGGCCAGTGGGAATGCCAGTGGGAATGCTGCGAACACCTGTGCTTCGGGGACAAAGGAGAGTCCAGGACAGTGGTAAGTTGGCACATGGTGGGGTAGCTTGCAAGAGGACAGCAATTTGGAGTTGAATTTTTGGAATGGGGTTTGTCTGGGGGCTCGTCTGGGGTTTGGAATGGGGCATTTCATCACCTCCAAATTGGGTTGCTCACTACTCTTTAACACATCAAACACATCTTTTAATTTGGATGTTATTTCTGCACTGGACATAGCCATGCTTTCAGACACCTCTGTCAGTAGATGAAGAATACTTCCCTTAGCTTCTCAATGTCATATCCCCTGACAGCTCTTTGAAGGCTTGACAGCAGAGATGCAGCAACATAGGCAGAGGAGGGCTGGTATCAATGGGGATAGATTCATTACTTAGATATGTATGTAATGGACAAAATTGTTAAATACAGTTATGTCCTGTGATAAGAAAGTCCAAGTACTTGGATTCTCATATTTAGCAACCAGAGACACTACACATTGTACAAAACAAATTAAAAAATTTTTTTTGGCAGGAGTGAAGCCTGGCAGAGCAGCATGATAACAGAGGAAGAAGAAAATTCATCTTTCTTTCTTTCTTTGTAAGAGTTAAATTATGTGATTAAATTAAAGTATTTGTTTGTTAATATTTAGGTTAACTTAGATTATTAACATTTTTTGAATACAGTACAGCCTTCTGTGTGCTTGCTGGAACTGAGGAAAATGCAAAGAGGGGTCGAAGAGGAGCAGGAAAATAGTGTGTATGCGGGGGGGGAGGGGGGCAGAATTAAATAGCAGTTGCTGAGGCTGGCTGACCAGCATGGGGTTTGGGGAAAAACAGTTTGGGGTCTGGGTGGAAACAGGCTGAGGTTGGCTTGGCCAGCCAGCTCGCTGTGATAAGCAGCAGGCAGCACAGCGAGGTGGGGAGGGGGGGATAGTGGCACTGTTGAGGGGAACATGGGGACAGGGGTGCCTCCAATTCCAAGCAGGAGCAAACAGGGGAAAAAAGTTTGGGGGTCTGTGTGGAAAGAGGCCATGAATGATAAGGACAGCCAGAAGTGAGGTGTGTGTGAAAAGGCAGAACACGTTTTTTTTGGAAATCTCATTTTTCATTCATCTAAAACAAGCAATAAAATAATCAGTAAAAATTTGCAAGATTAGCACCTGGTGTCTGGTTGGACCAGTGCAGGAAAAATTAGATGAACTTCCATGGATTTCCATGGATTTACAAGTGAACCCAAGTGGCACCTGGTGATGCAACAGTTGTAAAGCAGGGAAAACCATGTTTTCGGGCATAAGTCAGATCCACGTTACAAATTTAAAATGATAAAAATAACCCTCATGGAAGAAATTTAGGAGCTAAAAACAAAACATGTCAGAGGTGTTTTAAATTACCATGAAGAAAAAAAATTAAAACGATAAAATCAGCTGATAACGTGGATACATAGACACGAATTAGCTAGCTTAATGGCTATTTTTTGTCACATGGACAAGGAAAAGTGTAAAGTGGTAACAGGAGAGATGTAACGTGGACAAGCACCCCAAGAGACAATGGAGAATACAGCAGCTCCTGATTCCCATACCTGTGCTCTTACCCCTAGTGCAGTGGTGTCCAACTTTCTAGCTCTTCAGGCCAGGTGAGTGGCACAGAGTTTATCCATGGGTCAGATCCTTCACAGGGTTCATGTGTGGGATTCATCCGTGGGTCCAATCCCATGCCAGCCAGATCCATAGGGCATTAGCCCAATCCCACGCTGACCTGATTCAGCTCTGTGTTGGCCTGATCCCACACACCTGAATTTGTCTGTGTGCCAGCCCAATCCTGCACACCAGCCTGATCCCACATTGTGTTTCAGCCTCCTCTGGCCTAATCTGGCCATGTGCCAGCCCTATCCTCCATGCCAAGATCCAGCCTCATATCTATACAACCTGGCAAGTAATGTTGCCATTGCTCCCCCACCACCAAAGTTCTTGACACTTGGGAAGCTCCACAGGCTGGATGGCACAACTCCATAGACTGGACCTGGCCTGCAGACTAGTGATTAAGCACCTCTTCTCTAGACCATGATAGCACAAAAGCCAGACAGCTAGCAGCTGGAGACTCTCATCCATTGCCTTCAAAAGTTGCTGGATTAAATCCTTCAGCAGCACCTATCAGCCAAGGATCCAAACACTGAGGCCACTGTGCTGTGGAAACAATTAAATTCACACAGTTATTATCTAATCTGACCACCTATATTTCATGCAATTACCCCTGTTGTGAGCCCCAATAACTTGTGTTTGTAAAAAAGCAGTGATTCTCAGCCAGGGTGCCGCTGCACCCTGGAGTGTTGCAAAATCCTTTTAAGGGTGCTGCAGGGTGCTGTACAATTTTAGTACTGTTAGATATGCAGACATCGCCACATGATTCACAAGATAAACCCAGAGATTTCCATTAGGAATCCAGTGTCCAAAACATCCTGACCTGTTGTGGTCTTTCTGAGTTCTTTACAAGAAGAATTGCTTTATTACTTTTCTGTAGTCAAAAAATGGGTGAAAGCTCAGGGTTGCATTGTCTGGGAGAGATCTTGAGTCTAAAAAGATTGAGAACCACTTGTTTAAAACATACTTTCCAGAAAGATATCAGATTTGAAGATCCCAAGAAAGGGAGAATCTATCAATTCCCTGGATAATTTGTTCTACTAGTTGATCACCATAACTGTTAAAAATGGATGCGCACTTTCTAATCTGAATTCTCCTGGCTTCATTTTCGACAATAAAGTACCTTTTAGTATGCAGCATTTTCTTCCAGGGAGAGAAGGAGTCCTGCTTGTAATGTTGTTTATGTGTTTTAGCCAATGAGTGTTTAATGAAAAGAGCTTCAATAGTATTTGGAACAAGGAAAGAACCTACAGCTCCATCCATGCCAGGGAAGTGTCCTTGTCACTAGGCTATACAGTCCAATAGCTCAGGTTCAAGAGGTAGGGTGGAAGGAGCTCTCAGCCTTGCCTGGACCATGACCTAGTGGTTAGGGCATTTTCCTAGAAAAGTGGGATCTGCCTGAGGGGAGCCTAGACTGATATTATTATTATATTCCTATCCTTTATTTCTTTACCCAATGTCTGCCTATCAGTGATTCCATTATTGTGCATAGGATTAGTGGTAAAATAACTTGCCCACAGTTACCCAGGTCATTGTGCTTCCCTTTTTTGGAATAATGCCCCTGTGTTTGTATTGGTTGTTAGGAAAGCTCCCTAGAGACTTGACAGCCAGAAAGCTTGATTGTCCGGCCCATCCTAGGCAGCTAACAAGAACATAGTGAAAACCCTGGGAGGACTGGGAGATGTCAAAGTCTAATCAAAGTTAAGAATTGATTAAAAATAGTCTCTCATCTTAAATAAGATGTAGATCCCTGAATTATTTGGAAATTAGACAAATAGTTAAAGAATGCAAAAGGTAGATTGAAACATAGACAAGAGAAAGGCCACCTGTGGGCGTTCATATGATAACTGGTATATAAAGCAGTACTGTATGTTTTATGGAGGGCCTTGGATTTGTGTATGCCCTGGCATATTTCTTTTGCCAGTTGGCTATAGGATTTCTATTTGGTTTCTTTTACTTCTTTTAGGTAAACCTACAGCAATGGGGCTGGAGAAGTGACTCTAGGGGTTGCAATAGTTTGTACTCTTCTGTTTTTTTTGGAATTCCCCCTTCTTGCAAACAGGCTGTGTATGCTGCCTCCATGGTGCTTCTGGCCATTTCCAAAATGCAGGTTAATAACAGGGTTCAACCCCCCTGCTGCACATCTGAACATTCTTGAACCTTCAGCAGACCATGAACAGTGGTGACTCTGGTACATTAACATTTGCTATAGAAAACTAATCAAAATGTTCAGATTTTAAGTTCTGCTGCTTTTGTGCGCATTTACATTAATGTCATTTATCTACCAAAGCAGCCTTTACTGAACTGACACCAAGTCAATACTCTTCTGCCCCATAGGATAAAATAGAGCTGTGTTTTGCAAGCAGACTTTAAACTTAAATATCTGCTGTGCAGCCCACTAATCATGAAATCCCCAGAAAATCATTTAACATACTGCAACACTATACTTTTCCATGCATTGTTAGTAAGGGCACTGCATATCTAGGAGAACACATCAGAACTTACCATAGGACAGTTTCTTGTTTTAAAGACTTTATGAAAAAAATGTTAAGGTGTGTATAACTTTCCTCTTTCCTTAGATATTCTAGAATGGTTTTGAGTGGAGGTGGCACTGGTTTCTCAGCTTAACACTTCTTAAAGATAAGAATTCAGAAAACTTGAAATAATTATGCATGTTACACATGGAGAAGTTACCCTGCTTGTCTGGGGCCAGAGAGGACAGCTTAACCCCCTAGTGGAGCTTTATTGTCCAGCCTACGGGGTTTCCCAGGGACCTAGAGATGTAGCGGTAGGGGAGCAGTTGCAGCATTAATTGTCTCTCCTCTGCTGCAAAATTTCTGGACCTGTGGGGCTACATAATGTAGCTCTGCATGCCAGATTGTGCCAGCACCTGACCAGACCCAGGAGTGCTGGGTTGGGCCAGCATGCTGCTAGATCTGGGCATGCAGGATCTTGTTGACATGCTGGAATTGGACCAGCATGCTGGACTGCACCCACAGACCAACCCCATTGGCCAACCCCATGCAGGACCCAGCCTGTGGTCCAACCCCATGTCACACACCCAGCCTGCAGGGCTAGAAAGTTCGACACCGTTACGCTAGTAAATTAAAGGGCTTCAGTGCTTCCAGGTTCTGCTTTCTGGCTGATATGACATAGTATTCTTTCATTTACTTTCCTTATAAAATGCAATTGATGCCAATGTGTTTCATCACCAGGGTGAGTTAACTCACCAGTCATTCACATTCTGTGTGTATCACCTTTTCCATATTGTAAGTGGTGCTCAATATTTTGAAAAGAACAAGAACAAGAGATAAGGTTTTCATGATACAGCAGTTCTTTTGAGAGGCAGAACTACTGTAAAGGTAGGTAGGTGCAATGGTGCCTACAATTTGGAATGCCTGGGTTCAAGTCCCTGCTCTGTCATAGACTTCCTGTGTGACCTTGGGCAAATCACTATGTCTCAATTTTCATCTATGCAGCAGTAACCCAAGCTATAAATTGAGCACTTATTAAATATACGATCATCTCTTTAGAAATAAGCGTGTGTATTATCTGCACACTCAATAATCATCACTTCAGGTGTTACCTTAACAAACACATTAGCAAATGAATCATTTGTCTTGTGTGTGCATAATTATCTCACATTTTTAGAACCCAGATTGAATCCTTATGAACCATGAGTCAATGGATCACTAGGATACTGGAAGGAAACATATTTGTACCATATATGCTCTAACAGTATTATTGAGCAGCTATCAGTCAAGGACAGGTGCATTAGATGCACATATGCTTGTACAAAATACATCTGAAGAAAAATGAGAAGTGCAAGAATGCCTGCCTATGTGACTTAAGTCTTAAGACATCAACTGACTGTGCGTGTGTTACAATTTACACAATTTGCCCTGATAGTTACACTGCTCCCAAGTTGCTGTAGTAACTACTCACTTGACTGTTTTGCCATAGTGACTGTTATATCTCCTAGTATTTACAAAATGGTTCTCTAAGAAACAACAACACACGCACACACATCTCCCACATAAATACTTTTTGGTGTGCAAAGAATCAGCGTGTATCAGGTAATTAACGCCCATTTGGAGTGTTTTTTAAGAGCAGCAATTTCATGCCATTGTTTAGTTTTCGACTAAATTTGCTGCATTCTCTGTTTCAGAGAAGAGAAAAAGTGATAAATAACAACTTAAGGCAATGAACACAATTCAAGAGTCAAAAGATATCCATCCAATAGGGGCAAGGAAGTATTGAGAGATACACCATAAACTTCTGCTCTCCTAACTGAGGATGCCACGTTCTCACTGGAAGGTCTACTGAAAATCTAGCCACATATGGCCAGGTACCTTCAAATGAACTTACATTTCCTGGAGGCAATTAGGTGATTTTTCTCTCTCTCTCTCTCTTTCACAAATGTGCACGCACGCACACAACCCAGTGATGTGATTGCAAATCAATGGCAGATGACAGAACAAGGAGCAATCATCTTAAGTTGCAGCAAAGGGAGTTTAGGTTAGATATTAGGAAGAATTTTCTTAGTAGGAAGGTAGTAAAACACTGGAACAGGTGACCCAGAGAGGTGGTAGACACTCCATCCTTGGATGTTTTCAAAACTTGGCTAGACAAATCTTTGGCTGGGATGATCTAGTTGGGGATGGTCCTGCTTTGATTAGGGGGTTGAACTAAATGACCTCCTGAGGTCCCTGCCAACCCTCATTTTCTATGATTCTATAATTCAATGTGTTATGCAGTCTCACACTTTACTCTCAACCTTTAGACCAGGTGTTTACATTTCCTATTCAATAATCAGCAAAAGTAAAGGAAGTAAGGTGACCAACTAGTTGACGTGAAAAAAAGAACATCTGGACTAGGGACAGAAGTTACACGTAAACGGGTTTAAGTAATCAGGAACTGGCTTAAACTGGCACCAGAACAGAAGCTTAATGCAATAAACCAGTTTCAAAATGACTGAAACTGGTTTAAGATAAACCTGGTTGAATGTAGTATTAAACTTAACTGATTTGGGTCAAACCACTTTATGAAATTGTGTCCCAGACCCCTTCCTGGTTCAAGTTAAATTGCAGTCCCCCGGCATCCCAGCATATTTTCCAGCCCTGAGCTGGGCTGGGCTGTACTGTCTGCTCCAGAGAGCAGGGTTGGCCCTACACCTCTGCTCCCCAGCTGGCTGGCAAGCAGTTCAGGGGGGCAAGCCTGTCTGGGGATGCAGCCCAGTCTGCAGGGTGGGGGCTATCCCCCCCCCCAGGCAAACCCCAGCTGAGGTCTGGGGCCATGGAGGGGGTTGTTAAACACCCCTTACCCTGCTCAAACTTACTGTGGGTTGCACCTGGAAGCAGGAAGAGGAAGTGATGAACAACCCTGCAGAGTCCTGCTGCTGTAATTCTGGACTGCAAATCCCAGAGACCTTGGGGCCAGCAGGAAAAGGAAGTGAACACACAGCGAGAGAGCTGTGCTCTAGCACCCCCTGGCTTCTGGTCTGAGTTACTGCAGACATGTGGCTGCATTTCCTGAATCAAAGGTAAATGACTGTTCACTTCTGTTTCAATTTAATCCTTGTGGTTTAGACTAGTCTGCAAAGACTGAACTGATTCAACCTTGGATTTTTGACTATCTGTACCTAGCATTAATACACTCATATAACACTCTGTATGTCTTCTGGGCTTGCAAACACTACCATGGATGCAAAGTTTCAGAAGCAGTCACTGATTCCTGGGGCTTTGGTTTTGGGGTGTGTAATGTGCTTTGGGTTGGCCTCTCAAAATGGAACCACCCATAACCAGTGGTCCTTTAACAAAAGGTAGGCTTGGATATACAGAAACCCTCGTCAATCCAGTTGAAGAAAAACCTATCAGAATCTCAATCTCCGGCTGAATGGCATGAAATGTTTTCTGTATTTAGTTTTGTGTAGTTTTACAATGTGGTTGGCAAAAATACTAAAATTTACCATACTCATTTGCTTAGTACTTTTCACTAAGTGTATAGAAGTAATGGGATTTTGTTCAGAGATTTACATCTCATTGTTTTACCAGTTTCTCTCCCACTTCAGGGTGTTCTCAGATGATACTGTTTCAATAGATGAAAGGTGGGCAAGTAACAGCATGCCCTTCAGCAATTTGCTTATGACAACATTTTCCAAGTCAGATTTCCCTTGTAGAAATTCTCCATTGATACACATCTAGTGGAAACAGCTCATGTGCCAGGCTCCTTCTAGCTGCGGTACATGCCAGGGGGAGGGAGTGTGCTAGAGATCTACTCTGTCATGCCAACTTTCCATTGTCAAGTTCCCTCTGAAACCTTGGGCAAAGGCCAAGGGAGAATGAAGCAGCTGTAATGTCACTCTTCACTCTCAAGTGCTCTCTGCAGAGATTGGATTTCTGGGAAGTAATGAGCTTTGGAGTGATGAGATGGATGTAAGCATCAGAAAACACCTTGAGTACTACTGTATTTTCACTGTGGGTTGGTATGATTTCAGAGTTCATAAGTTTGAAGATACACTGAACTCTAAATTGATGTCACAACTCTTCAAATAGTCTGATGGCAGTGAGATAGGTTTCAAAGTAAGAGGAACTTAACATATTAGCTGCTGATCTCTTTGGGAGAGCTGGATAGTGCCAAGACAGACAAACTATGACCCCCGCCCCCCTCCCCCAGAGCCTAGGCTATGTAGCTATTCTATACCATTGAGTCACTAGCAGCTTGAAGTCCTGGGTGATTGTTCTATGGTATCTGCATGAAACAGCTGACTTACTGTGAGCAAGATCTCCTTTAGCTTGCTTAATATGCATAAAATAGCATAGCATGCATTATTCTTTACTGTGTAGTAACTGTGTAGAAGCTATATATTCAAAGGAAAAGACATCAGCCCACAGAGGAATTCTGCACTATTTTTAGAGGCATACTTCATCATGTTCTTTATATCACTTCATTTGTTATTTGTCTGAAGCAAATGCCTACATTCCTTCTCCAAAAGCCACTGATATTGTTTATTTCAGTGTCATTTTGCATGTGACAAATAAGGGAAAAAACACATTTGGATGTCTCATGGTGCTTCATATTGAGGTCTTACTAAAGAGAAGGGGAAAAAAACTAAAACAGGAACTTCTTTGTGAAACAAGATCATCACAGAACTCAAAGAGGAAGCAAAATTAAAGTAAAGTGACTGCTTTTAAAAAATTCTGATGAACTTGCTAATCATGTAGCTCACAAGTTCCTGAACTGTGGTTGATGGACTGTTGGCTGGGTGCCTTGTGCTGGTTTCAACTCCTTATATCTAGCTGCTAAGCAACATTAAATAGCAGCTACAGTTTTATTTAAAACATTTCTTGATAGGGCAGAGGTGCTTCTGAAATAGTCCCTTAATCAAAATAGTCCAAATCACAAAAACCTTGAGGATTAAGTTATTAGTAAAACAAAATACAAAGGCAAATGCAACCCCAGAATGACTGCTACCATTAGCAAAATAAGTCACGTATGTGTCTCAGCGTGGAATAAAATAGCACCT
The DNA here is from genome assembly GCF_000455745.1 of Alligator sinensis. Classification (NCBI taxonomy): domain Eukaryota; kingdom Metazoa; phylum Chordata; order Crocodylia; family Alligatoridae; genus Alligator; species Alligator sinensis. The sequence continues at coordinate 1,610,728 of NW_005842200.1, read as the reverse complement.
TGACTATTATTATATGTATGCCCTGGAATTCATAAGCAGGAATAAGTATGTTTGTAAAAGCAGCAGGAGAGAAATACAGAGGAAAATTAATAATGGCAAAATTCACTGTTATGAATTTAAACATTGTAGTTCAAGTTTCTCTAAATGCCACCTGCTGCCACAGTAAAAGTGGGCTAGATTTTCAGAGGCATTTAGGCATTTCGAGATGCAAATAGCCAGCTAGTAGGATTTCCAAAAGCTTGTAAGCTTGGAATCAATTGAAGTTGCTAAGGCCCCTTTGAAAGTCAGGCTGAGTCTTTCTATTAAACACTCTTGAAAAGATCCCATCAGTGTGCTACAACAGTGCTGGTACCCAGCACAAGGGAAAAATTAAGGATTTATTTCACACTCTGTACTCTAAGAGTCTTGTAACCTTTGGCAAAGTTTGTTTTTATGCTGTCATTGGATGGTGTGCTTATGTCTTTTGTGCCCACAATAATACTGCACCAGTGGGCACAGTGCCACCTTGCCTTTGCCTCTGATCAGCACATTTACCAGGTGTAGCCAAAATCAATTTTGTTAAAGCCTCTGCTAGTGATGTGCAAAAGAGAAAAAAAGCCCCATAAACCCAAAGCCAAAATTCAGTTAAAAGTCAACATGGCCAGACCTGGGATTAGCCTGTGGGGACCCGGGGCAAAGATTAAAGCTTGGATTCTTTCTCCCTCCCACCTGCACACTATATGAGGGTGAAGTGGCACATTACACTCAGACCATACTAAATCTGAGAAATGTTAAGCGTAGGTAAAGTTGGAACGTGCTGTGAGCAGTTGCATGTTAAGAGTTAGTACTATTTCTTGCCTGTACAGCTGTGACTTGCCCCTAGAGGGCTGGCAAGCAGGGCTGTGGCCAAGACATGAGGGCTCTACTCCGACTCTGGGTGGGTGGAAGGCTGGGAATGGTGCATCCTGGGATGCTGAAGGACTGCAAATTGCTCATGTTGTCTCTGTGGAGTAGTCTGATGTTTGATGCTACCCTAGCACAAGCTACGTAACACAGCCCAGAGTTAACTCCCACCTCAAGTGGCATAACTTTGAGATGCTCAGAGGGCACTTAACATGGATTAACAAGCTTTTATGTGTGGAAGCTCATGTTTTAAGTGTCCTTAGTGTAGTCTGAGCATAACCTGTAACTTCACCCTGAGTTACAGTGACTTATCTTGATGTAGCTGCCCATGACCTGTGACCTCAAACAACTGCGTGGTTGCTAATCTTCACAGAAACCTGGAAACTTGAATGGCAAATTTAAATTTAAGGGAGTAGCTGAAAGCTACTGTCTTCCCACAGAAGCTTTCATGAAAGTGAAGCTCAGACTATTCCACAACACCAGTGTCTGATACATGTCACAGGAGAAATGGAAAGAAAAGACATTCATTGATCCAGTGGTATATGTAATGGTGCATTTCAAGTGCAGATTTGCCAACCTGCCTATACTTAGCACAATATTTTACTTCTATTGCCCTCAGAACTAGACAGTATTAATAGTCTATGACCAAAGCTATGGCAAGATAGAACTAAACATTAAAGTATGAATACATAACTTAGGAGCAAAATATATTATGGGGCTGCTGTAATTATCTACAAAAATCCAAGCATTATAAACCAAAGACAAATTTGGATTTAAAGTTAAACCTGAAAGAAATCTAAGTATGTTTTACCCAGCATGTGCAGTCCCAGAGCTGATGAACCTGACTTTTACAGACACAGAGGCTTTTTGAGTTTTAACCCTGGTGGTGCCAGCACCCTCAGGTGCTATATTCCACCAACATGTTTTCCTTGGATCCTCCCCTCCATCTACCACGTCATTTTTCAAATGAGATCCATGTGAGGGAGCTGTGTCTCTTGGATCTCTTGGCCAAATTAACTTAATTTTGCACCACCTGATATGGAACACTGGCATTCCAGAGACCTCCAGAACTGGAAGTAATTCATACCACTTCACCTTCTGATTAGTGTAGCTGCCATAGTGTGGCACAGGGAACAGACTGATTAACCTGGTTGCAGTGCCACTAGGACAGTGGTCACCAACCAGTCGATCCTGGTCGACTGGTCAATCATGGAGCCTCTGACAGTCGATCTCAGTCTGGGGGGGCTGAGTTCATGTGGACATGCACTCAGTCCCCCCAGACTGAGATTGACTGTCAGAGGCTCTGGGATCAGGAGCGGTGGAATGCACATGCAGAGTAGCCGGGGTGCAGTCGGAGAGTGGCAGGATGGTGGCGGGAGCACGTGGGTGGGCTGAGCTGTGCCCCCTGCCACCAGGGCCGGGTGAGTGGGGCAATCCCCCTGCTGCCCTCTGGTGAGGGAGGGACTGGGGCAGGGGTAAGTGGGGCCAGGGCAGGGTTGGAGTGGGCAACTTGTCCAGGTGCATGGGGGGGGCTCCCATGCTGCATGCACCCCAGCAGAGGCCCAGGGACCACATGCCCTCCTGATCTGTGCGCAGGGCACAGGCAGCTGCAGCTGCATGCTGGGCTTTGTGCTCCAAACCCTGCGCACAGATCAGGGGGGAACACGTGCTCCCCAGGCCTCCGCCAAGGTACATGCAGCAGCAGGAGCCCTGCCACATGCCTGAAAAGTCTCCTGGGCTCTGACCCCCGCCTCCCCCCCGGCCCAGCCGGGGCCCCATTCACGCGGTGGCAGGGGGCGTAGGGGCATAGGCAGCAGAAGGGTGGGGGCTAACAGGGATTAGCCTCCCCCCACAATGCAGGGCAGTGGTAGGGCCTCAAGGCAGCCTGGCCATGGGCTTCCAGAAGCTGCAGCAGGGGTGTGGGACAAGCAGGCACATCAGAGGACAGGTCAAGGATTCAGGAAGATCTTGACAGGCTGGTCCTATGGGTTGAACAAAACCAGATGAGGTTCAACCGGGACAAATGCTGGGTCTTTCATCTGGGTACAAAGAACCCTCACCATATCTGTACAATGGGTGGTGGTCCACTGGCTGGCACTGCATCCAAAAGGGACCTAGGGGTGACAATTGACCAGAAGATAAATATGAGCCACCAGTGTGATGAAGTCACCAACAGAGCAAATAGAACTCTGACGTGCATCAGCAGATGTCACCAACAGATCCAGAGAGGTGCTCCTCCCCCTCTTTTTGGCATTGGTGAGGACACAGCTGGAGTACTGCATCCAGTTCTGGGCACCACACTTGAAGAAGGATGTGGACAAGCTCGAAAGGGTGCAAAGAAGGGCCACCCACATGATCAAGGTCATGGGGGACAGGCCCTATGAGGAGAGACTTTGGGATCTGGGCCTGTTCAGGCTCAGCAAAAGAAGGCTGAGAAATTACTTGATAGCCGCCTGCAAATATGTCAAGGGAGAGCACCAGGACCAAGGTGAACAACTTTTCAGAAAAGTCCCCCCCCAGCCCGGGAAGATGTGGACCAATGGACATGAGCTAGTTGAGGAAAAGTTTTGGCTGGACATAAGGAAAAACTTATTTTCTGTACAGATAACTAGAATCTGGAACACGCTTCCAGCAGAGGTGGTGTAGTCACCATCTCTGGCAGTCTTTAAGAGGAGGCTGGACAAATACTTCATTGAGCTCATTTGAGCCCAATTAGACTTGATGATCTTATAGGTCCCTTCCGGTCCTTCTTTCTATGATTTTATGTTTCCTACAACACCCACTCCTCAGCTGGTTGGAGGCTGAAGAGGGGGCATAGCTGAGGGAATCACCCATCTCCTGGTTCTCTGCAGTGTCTAGCAGGCTGGGAGGTGTGCTCTAGTGGCCCCTGCCTCCTGGTACTGGCCACTGTAGGGGTCTGGCCGTCTTTCAGGTTAGAAAAGTGAACGGCAGTTCACTTTCTTATTGGTTCTGTCTATTTACAGAAACTTGCACAGATTGAAACAATTCAGCCTCGGCCTTTCTGAGTTGCCTGTACTTAGCCCAGGAAACTGCTGAGAGTCACTTGGGAGATGAATGATAGGGCATGCATTAAAATAAATATTAAATGTTGAATCTGATTTATACAGTAGTCCAGTGGGTTTTTTAAATGTAGTAATATGCATTTGCCTTCAAAGTCTACACACTGTAATCCATAACTAATATATGCAAGCATACGGGCATGTTCACGTTGTGTGTCACGGGCACGTTGGCCTTCTCGAAAGCTCCTGGAATAGATTCAAACAGAGCTGGCAACCCCAGCTGGCCCTCAAGCTCTCTTTGTTTTTCTCAGGATCATGTTCCCAATGTTTGTTTGGATAGTGTCTGCTAGCTACCTTATTTCCTTCTTAGCTTCCTTGGTCTTCCAGCTTCTTTTTCAGGCCTAATCTGCACTATAAAACTGGGCCAGGAGCATTCTAGTTCAGTTTACCCCTATGTGTAAATGTGTGCTGCCAGTAAACTGAATTCATGAGTGATCATTGGCAGTATAGCAAGCTGTATTTTTTTTCAACTGGAGTTGTCACTGAGGCCCAGTGAGTAGATTTGGGATGTTAATGCTAGTCCCCTATATGACTGTTCAAAATGCTGCCTGTAGACAGATGGTCTGGTCTGACAGACATATATTATTAATATGAAAGCAAGTACATTTTTTGTCAGGGAGCTTTGAAAGAGGCCAATATAATCTTATTCTCATTAGGATGAGTTAGGCCTCCTAACTGATTTTTTTTCTTGCTTGTATTATACAGAAGTTTTTAAAACTATGTTGTTGTATTTACTACATGCTCTGGGTGTGGCAGGGATATGTAATTTATTAGTTTTAATATGATTTCAAATGTATTCCATTACACATCTAGTACATTCCACAGGATTTCAAGTACATTATTTTTATTGTGCCTGACATTACTAGACATATGTTGAAATATACCCACCATAAATAAATTCATCTTACAATAAATTAAGCTTAAGGTTGCAGTCTGAGTTATATATATCCAGAATTATTCTCTTGCTTTCCATAGAGTCACTTCCTTTAATACATGTACTTGAGAACAGAATCTAGCCCTGCTCTGCTGGAGCAGAGAACGCAGCATAGGGCTGCACAGCATCCTGGGACGCTGGAAGACTGTGAGTTAAGTCTGATACTCAGGTTTATTTTTAAATCAGTTTCACCTGTCACAACCCAAAGTTGTGGTTTTTCTTGTTTGTGTGTGCTTCAGCATCGCTAAATCATGTTCCCGCCAAATTGCAGCTCTTTTGCACGGTGGAGTGTTCTGTTGCAATTAAGAACCCGCGTGCAGGAGTTTTTCCCGCCAGTTCTGTAGCTTTCTTTGCATAGTGCATTCCTTTTGCATTATAGTGATGCACGATGCAAAGGAGTTCCTGCCATTTGTATTTAGATTCGTGCCACATTATTGGCCAGTTCTAAATGTAGGCATACGTGGCGGCTGGCTATTGGCTTGCTAGCCGTACAAAAGGCTTGGGTAGTTTCCGCCCAAGTCGGAGAGACAGAAAGCACGTGGAGTTCGGGAAAGGAGTGTGAGGATTTCTAAGCACTGCTGATCCCTACGAACCCAGCTTTTTCCTTAAGAGGGCAACAGAGGTTTAATTTGTCGAACCCACGGAGCTTCAACAACTCCGGGGGACCTATTTACCGAAC
>NW_005842200.1:1604092-1604674 GCF_000455745.1 Alligator sinensis | reverse complement strand
ACTCGCACATGGCGACCCAGGCGGGATCGGGAGAGGGCCCGCACATCACCCATTTTGAAAATGGTTTAAGTGTACTGAGCTTCTGTTCTGTTACAGGTTTAAACCAGTTCCTGATCAATTAAACCAGTTTATGTTTAACTTCTGTCCCTATTTATATCTAATTCCTGGAGACTCCACGGCAATCCTGGAGGGCTGGCAACTCCAGCCAACCCTTGAGGGGCTTGAAGCTGTGAGCTACCTTGTTTGAGTCTTTCTGCATTCAAGGTAACAGGTTTATGTTCTTTGTAAGTAAATGTGTTGCATGAAAGAAATTCCTGCCTTCAGCTTCCTCCTAACAGAAACAACCTGCAATATCAAGAACATGGCTAATAGCACCTAACTAAAAAGTTAACTCCTGATATTTCTGCTACATGCTGGCCATTGGCAACATGTAGGGGGTGCACGTGGGTGCATGTGCACCCCCTGAGAGAACTGCTGCCAACGCTGTCAGTGGCACCCGCGGGCACTCCCTGCTCGCCACCCTTCCCCCCTTGCCACCAACACTGCCAATGGCGTCTCCAGGCGGTCGCCGCTTCCCACAGC
>NW_005842200.1:1575169-1603969 GCF_000455745.1 Alligator sinensis | reverse complement strand
CCCCCCCCACTTCTGACACCGTTGCAGCCGCCTGTGGGAGCTCCCTGCTTGCCGCTGCCATGCCCCCACCACCACCGCTGCCTGGGGGCAGTCGCCATGCCCCATCCAGCCTCCGCGGATATGTGTCGTTCATGATCCTAGCCTTGTAAATACCAGTACACCAACAGTAGCTTACAATTTTTTCTTAAGGCTTATTCCTCCAGACATGTTCAGCTGTTTTTTAAACTGACTTAATGGTGTTCTCTTTTGTGGCCTGTCTAGATAGGGAGATGCTCTGGTCCAGGTGAACTCTGCTTTATGTTACCTTTATGCATTTCTGGCACTGATCAGCAATCAGGCTGGTTCCATGAAGCTATAGGGCCAGATCCTATGCGACCAATTATGCATCTAAAGAGACTTCTGGTCCACCCTGTTCAAATCTGTTTATGTATCTATTTTTGTAACATGCCATCATCCGACTCTTAAGGCCGAGCCACAAAAAGCAGTGAGAAGGAGGAAGATCCATTAACCTTGCATTAATTGTTTTCCAGGGACTCCAGAAGGGTGGATCATAACAGCACTTAGGCTACACATGCCTAATGGATGGAACAGTATCTGGCCCAAACTGTCTCAAAAGACTTAATTTCTCCACATCTCTTGGAAGCAAATGACAATAGCCCATCCCTCTGAGTGGAAGGATGGCACAGAAGTTAATGTGTTCACCTGTGATCTGTTTGGCTCTAGTTTAATTCTCTGCTCTTCAACTTGCTTCCTGTGTGACCTTGGGCAAGTCACTTAATTTCTCTCTCTTACCTGCAAAATAAGGAAAATGCCTCCATGCCTTATATTTCTCCTCATAACATGTCTACATTTGAAATGAAGGTGGTCACATAGTATAGTAACGCAGGTATGTAAGCCCCAAGGATGGATGACATTTTGGGCTCCTATAGATGTGTATGGAGCCTGCTCCAATCCGCTGGAAATACAGAGCACCAAAATTGACATGCTTCGGCAACCTTCCACATCACATGTATCAGTGTCCCTGCACGCCTCCACACTGAAAACAATGGTGGTGGGGTGCTTTGAAATAAAATACATTCAAAGCACCCCACGGCCACTTTTTCAGTGGAGGGACACTGATACATATGACGCGTAGGTGCTTTTGATTAAAGTGCCTGGTGCTGCATCCCAGAACACACACAAAATATCTATGAGCTTGTTACCTGGAAAAAAAACAAGAGTGTTGTAGTTACAGATACACTCTCTAAACTACTTGGGCATTTTGGCTAAGTGCAGACAGTCGAAAAGCCCGAGGCTGAATCAATTCAGTCTTTGCAGATTAGTCTAAACTTCAGAGATTAAACTGAGAAGCAAGTGAACAAACATTCACTTTTGATTCAGGAAATGCAGCCACATGCCTGCAGTGGCTCAGGCCAGAGGTCGGGGAGTGCTACAGCATGGCTCTTTGGCATGTAGCCAGCACGGGCTGTGTGCTTGCTTCCTCTTCCTGCTGCCCACAAGGTCTCTGGGATTTATGATTCAAAATCACAGAAGCAGGACTCTGCAGGGTTGCTCATCACTTCCTCTGGGATTTGAAGTCCACAGTCACAGGCAGCAGTAAGTTTCAGTAAGCTTAGCAGGGCAGGTCAGCTCTATACTCAAGGGAAGAGGGGTTTAGCCAGGGGAAGGGAGGTTTAACCTGACCCCCGCCCCCCTGGCCCCAGACCCTAGCTTGGGTTTGCTTAAGGGGAGGGCAGTACCTGCCCCTCCCCACCCCCCAACTCTTCTCTGGTGGAGCAGACAGCACAGACCCACCCAGGGCTGGAAAGCATGTTGGGATGCTGGGGGACTCTGATTTAACTTAAACCAGGAAGGACCAAGCCAGGCTAAGAACAGTTTTAATCTTCCTAGGCACTGTCCTGACTCCCTAACCAATAACTCTTAAGCTGTACTGGATTCATGCAGGCCATATAAGGGACATCTATTTATTTGATTTCTGTCTCTCCAAAAAAGGCTCCTCCAAAAACAAGATTAGTCAATAAAAGCAGATAAAATATTTAAAGAACATAGTAAATGGTGAAAATGTTCCCTAATATCCCCATACTTAACCCTACCCGCTAGAAACCTGCCCAAGTAATAACATGTCACAACACTTCCAACAGGGGTCCCAGACTTTCTACCTCGAAGTCCCTTGGCCAGGCTCTAGGCTGTCAGAATGAGTCCAAGTCCCACAGGCACATTTCAAATCAGCTTGCCAGAACTGGTATGAAAACGTACCAGCTCAGGCACAAAAATCTGCTCGCTGGCTCCATGTCACAATGATTAGTCTGGTGATCCTCAGCCAGGCTGCCATGCCACCCTTGGGCAGGGGTTTTCAACCTTTTTAAAAGGTGTACCCCCGGCGGCCCCCTTTTTAATAAGTGTACCCAGGGGGAAGGGGGTGGTGAGCGGCCAGACACCGAGCGGGGACATGGCAAGCAGCGGAGCAGCAGCAGCACAGTGTCTGTGTGGTCCTGCTCTCACCCTGTCCCCACCCACCACCACGTACCCCATGGGACCTTTCAAAGTACATGTACGCCCAGTTGACAACCCCTGCCCTAGGGTGCCGCAAGATCCTGTACATATATCTGTGCCGCATTATATTGGCACAGATAGGTGTGCAAACACCTACACAATTCACAAGATAAACCCAGAGATTTCACATAGGAATCCTTAGTCTCATTAGTTGCCATAGTTGTGGTCTTTCTGATTTCTTTGAAACAGAAGAATTACTCCATTGTTTTCTGCAGTCAAAAATTGAATTAAAGCTCAGAACTTGCATTTTCCAAGGGGTGCTTGAGTCTAACAAGGCACGCCTTGAATCTAAGAGTGAGAACCACTGGCTTATTGGTGAGAAAAAACTAATAGTATTTCACTCACTCACCAAGGAACTTACTTGCCTTGATAACAGCTGGTTTAAACTAGTTAAATGTTGGGTTGCGTCTGTGACTGGGGAGAGAGCAAATAATATTATTGTTTGTTAGGCTGAAAGAAACAGGCCTGGATTTCAGAGGCTGGTGATTTGAGAAAAGTTCCTGAGGCTCCTATTGCCTTGTCTTTAGAATTTATTCCCCTTCAGCAATATGTCAAAGCCCTATATTCTTTAGGGATCGCCACAAGATGAAGAGATTTGTGCAGAGGTTGACTGACTTTGTTTTCTTCTACCCTTTCTTGATTTTGTCATATGCAGCTATTCAGTATTTTAATCTTCCTCACTGGGTGTCCGCAGTGACTCCGGCTCTAGCAAGTAACAAAGCCTTAAAGAAGTTCCAAGCTTAGGCAGAAAGGTAAGAATTTGCTTAGGTTGCTAGACTAGAACAATTTTCTGCCTTTACTCGTTTTCCAAATGGGAAGATTTTCCCTCTCCTCCTGTAGATTTCTTCCTTATCTCACCTGATCACTTTAGAGCCTTTAAAAAAAATAATACCATACCTGTATAACATAATTTGAGCAGCTATCCCAACTTAATTGCCCAATAATATCCTTTTCAGTGTTGTGTATACAGTATCACAATAAGGCTCTGAGTATTTCAGGAAGGAAAGACAGTGACCATAAGATAAACACCAGGCCAACTGGCACTGAACAATAGGTTAGCTGTTAACGATAGGCAGAACTTGGCTGAATTCTGAATTACAGTTTTGTATTTAGCAGAAGGTGAAGGCGTGGCACAGGTGAGGATTTATGCCTTAACAGCAAGGGGCTGGGGATACCATACGTCTGAGTTTTCCCGGACATGTCATCTTTTTTGGCCCCCTGTCCTTGTGTCTGGGCAGGTTTTTAAAATGCGAACAAATGTCTGGGTTTTTGCTTTACCTCCGCTTTTCCCAGGCATGAGCAGTTTGGATGCTTAGGGCTGGGAGCAGCAGGCAAAGTGATTGGCTGTCGGGGGTCACATGCTCTTTGTGCGGGCCCTGGCAAGTGTGTGTGTGTGCATGTGGGAGCTGCGTGAGCAGCGGGGATGGGGGCTCTGGGTTGAGAGTGAGAGGCACTGGCAGGGCTGGGGTAGGAGCTGCGGGTCAGGAGTCAGGGGCACAGACTTAGGAGTGAGGGGCAAAGGCAGGGCACAGGCATATATCACTGCCCTGCCCTCCAGTCATATACCCTCTCCCCCCCACCGGTTCCCCACCTCTCCCCACCACAGGTGTCCTCTTTTTTTTTTTTGATCCTGGAAATATGATAAGCCTAGCACTAGGAACAAGATGTTTTAACACCTTGTGCAGTTTAAGCAGCTCTGGAAGCAAGTATGGTTCCAGGACTACATCGTGCTGTGTGCTCAGCTCCTGCTAAAGTTAACAGTTGTTGAGGGCATTAAGCCTGGTGTAGGAAGCAGTGGGCTTGGACGTAACTCTCTGTCTCCCACCTCCTCCTAGATAAACACCAGTATTTAAGTTTGGGTATCCATCCTGACAAGTATAGTGTGTCAAAAACCTGCTGTGTCTGCTGTTCAGCCTGTCACTTAACTTAGCAGCATGCTGAATACTAGACAGGTGCAGAGACTGCTCCATCCGCCTGGGGATGCTAGCGTGGGTGGAAACTGACTCTTGCCCGCTTGCAGCAAACAGCCCTGTACACAGGTGCTGCTAGCAGGACACAAGACTTCCTAAAGCAGGTTGCAGAGAAAATAATTAAGAGAATTCAATGATAGAGTGCAGGAGTTGAACAATCTTTCCACTTCAAACTATCCATCATGCTTTTGCTTTTTCTCTGTTGGGGGTGGAGGAAAACAGAGATGAATTTCTATCTAGTGGCAGATCTGAACCTTATATGTCAAGAGGGGTGTGTGCGCACATGTGATCAGTCAGTGGCAGCAGAGGTGGAACTTTGCAGCTCACCCTTCAGTCACCCACCCAGACACGGTGTTGTACAAAAGGCAGCTGGGCTGGAACACTACCCGATATTGCTTTTGATTCCAGCCCACAGCGCATTTGTATTAATATATAAGGTTTTTCTCCTGACCTGTCTCCTTGCTTAAGGAAGTGCCCAACATCAAACATGAGGCAAGTAATAAGTCAACCACTCCCTTTCTCCAGAGAGAACCCTTGAAAGCTTTTCAAGAATTTCACAACTGAAATAAAACATTACAAACATATTTGCAGGGAAATGAGAATGCTGGGGAGCTGGGTATCTCCCTAATTAACCAAAGAACCTCAGAGCTAAGTTCAAAAAAAGTTTGTGCTCAAAACTGTGCCTACAAAATTTGCCAGTTTTTAGCCACATAACCAAGATTTTTGTCTGCTCCCCATCCCTTTGTTCCAGCAAAAAAATTAAGCAAGGTATAAAGAGCTGAGGCAAATCCATGGAAACTTCCCCCAAAGTCCTTTTTTGTCTTTCCAGAAGTCTCTGTGTCCATAGGAAACTCGGCTGGATGTGAATGCACCAGATGTATTAGACTAGAGGAACACCGCACACACAGGAGTCTGCCCACTGGCCAAGCAGCTACTTTGATCTAGTGACAAGAGCGATCCTTCAAAGCCTCAGTCAAATTCCTTTGCCCTTCCACAGATTTTCTTCAGCTGTAGGCCTATAAACAACACTTTTTACCACTTTTAGGACAGGCAGAAAAATAATTCTAGAACAATCCCCCACCATTTCAGTTAAAATTTAGAAGTAATCCCATCAAGCTGTTCTAGACAAAAAATGTGTTTCTCCTTCCACTGATAGTATTCTCGTGTCTCTCCAGTCTACAGGGATCTTCCCTCCTGTGTCTAACTAGCATCCTGTGCCCCTAGGGCAGGTAAACAAGGTCATTTATGATAAAACCTTGTATTGGGTTTCAGCTTGCTTCTTAGAAAGTATAAATCAGTGCCTGACAGCATTCTGAAAAGTTACTGCATGGAGTGCAAGGCTAATTCCAGACAAGGTCCTGAAAACTTCAGGGACTGAACAACACACAACTATTCATGATAAGGTGCAGTTTAACTGCAGAAAGGACAAGTGCTCTGCTAAAACAAACAAGACTATAGCTTTGTGTTCTCAACCCCAGGCCCTGGATCAATCTGACCTTTCTTTCATTACTGCCCTTGGCTAGTGCCCATAAGACCTCTTACGTTTTCAGTGTAAGCAAATAGTAACCATGATGCAACCTAATCATGTATTACATTATGCAACAGAGCAAGTTTAAAAATAGCTTTTCTGGTTTGAGCAACACAGATTCCCCCAGCTGTGAAGGTGGTAGTACACAAGACATTTGTATCATCCTAAACTGAATGCTCAAGGTCACACAACACTTGCATACATTAGGAAACCAAAACGGGGTCTCATTCAGGGGTTGGACTAGATGCCCTCCTGAAGTCCCTTCCAACCCTGATTTTCTATGATTCTGACTCTTGCTGTCACTAGTTGTATACCAGCTTAAATTGAGTTAGTTGTGGTTTTTTTTACTGTAATCAATTAGCTCAGAATTGGACCTCAAGCAGCACAAGTCACTTATAATCAGTACTGAGTAAGACATAGCCCTGCTAATTATTTGTTTTCCATTGTAAGTAGCTAGAGTTTGTGAATCATTAGAGTGAACAATGACTACTGCCCCACATGTGAATCTGATGCTGGTTTAAATTAGTAATGTCATAGGATATCCAGAAAGGATACTGCAAAAGCAATGCACTGTGTTTCACACATAGGCTAGGGACAGACATTCAAAATGCCAGAGCCTGAATTTATTCAACATTTGCAAGTTAGTCTAAGCTGCCCAGGCTGAACCAGTTTGTAACAGAACAGACGTTCAGGCACATGCCTGCAGTTGCTCAGGCCAGGGGCCGGGGCCGCTAGAACACACCCTCGGCTGCAGGGAAGCTGTGGGGGGCATGGCCAGTCTGGGCTGAACTGGCCAGAGAGGGGTTTAATTCCCCCCTCCCTTTCCCACCGGGAGGGACCTGAGCTGGGTCTGCTGGGCACTCCCCGCTTGCTGCCGCAGCAGTAGGGCACCATGGCCCCTGAGGCAGCGTAGGGCAGGAAGCGGGGTTAATCTCTCCTCTACACCCACTGGCAGCCAGGTCTGCCTGCTGTCGCCACCACATTCGCTCCCTACAGCAGAATAGATCCCCTGTTGTCTCCTCCTCTGTATGCCGTAGGGAGGGGGAATAACCCCATCCCTGCCCCACCCAAGGGGCCCTGCCAACTGGTGTCTAGCCGTGCCCCCACCCAGTTGCTGCAGTGAGCGGGAACAGGGTCCTTGTGGGGGCAGCAGCCCCTGTCATAATGTTAGGGAGTGCAAACCCCTTCCTGGCGGGGGCCCCCGCTGCAGGGTGGGCAGAGCTGCTGCAAACTGCATGCGGCAGTCCCAATGCCCCAAGCCCTCCAAGCCCCCTGCAGCACCGCCACAGCTCACAGCAGCTTTCTTTGCCCCACAGTGCAGCCCTCCTCCCCCCTTCTGCTGGGAAGAGGCTCACGTTTGGGGAAAGTGTGACGGGCCACTTTTTCTCTGTGCACCTAATGCTGGCTCCAGGCTCCCCCATCCAGGCTGAGCAGTGGCGGTGCGGGAAAGAAACTGCTGTTCAGCTTGGAAAGAAAAGCATCCCCTCCACTCCTCCTGCCAGCACTCCCTGCTGCGGCCACCTGGAGCCACCACCAGGCTGCCCTGCATCTTCTCTGCTGTCACCGCTGCACTGCAGGGCAGCCCAGAGGCAGCGGAGATGCAGGGCAGCCCCACATGGGCTCCAGGAGGCTGCACCTGGAAGCACGGGCAGCAGGAAGGGGAGGGGGCCGCTTTCTCCCCATGCTGAGCAGCAGTTTCTCTCCCACACTGCCGCTGCTCAGCCTAGAGTCTGGAGCTGACGTGGGACACGCAGGGTCAGGGCTGCGTGCACTGGTCCCCACTTGGTCTGTGGGGCTGAGGCTAGTGGAGGCAGCAATGGAGCTGTAGCAGTCTTGCTGCAGAGCAGCCCCAACCCAGCATTGTACCCAGGGAGCGGAGCCTCGGCCCAGTGGGACTGAGGGGCCGGCTGGCAAAGCTCCTCTGTGGGCCGAATCCACCCAGTGGTGCCTGCCCGTGCCCCCACCTGGCTGCTGGAGCATCGAGCGGCTGTGACGGGTAAGAGCCTCTGTCACAGTTTCCCTAAGCGCGAGCCTCTTCCCTGGGGAGGGAGGGGCATGCTGCAGGGTGAAGAAAGCTGCTGTGGGCCACCATGGCACTGCGGGGGGCTTGGAGGGCTCCGGGCCCTGGTGCTGCTGCAGGCAGTCCACCACAGCTCTGCCCACCCTGCAGCGGGGCCCCCTGCCAGGAAGGGGCTCATCCTCCCTGACATTATGACAGGGACTGCTGCCCCCACCAAGGGCCCTGCCCCCTCCTGCTGCAGTGGCCGGGAAGGGGCATGGCCAGACACCAGCCAGCAGGGCCCCTGGGGGGGAGGGGGAGGAGCAGGGGGAGGGTTATTCCCCTCCCTCTGGCATCCAGCAGAAGCGACAACAGGAGGCTTATTCCCCTGTAAAGAGTGAGCATGGCAGTGATGATGGGCAGACCTGGCTGCCAATGGAGTAGAGGGGACACTAATGCCACTCCTTGCCCTGCTCTGCCTCAGGGGCCATGGTGCCCTGCTGCTGTAGCAGCAATGGAAGAGTGCCCGGAAGCAGGGCCATCCCTGGGGGTGGGGTGCCAATCGGGGCAACCTCCCTGGGCCTTGTGCCTTGGGGGACCCTGCAAACAGTGCTGTATAGGCCTTGCTGTGGCCACCATGCACCACTGGCTCTGCCCTCTGGCCACTCACCACCCCCCTCCACCCCCCCCTGCTCTGGCCACTCAAAGCCCCTCCTCCCTGCTCTGCGCTCTGGCTGCCTGCCACCCCCCGGCTCCGCATGGGCTGATATGCCCCAGGCCCCGCTCACGCCTAGGGACGGCTCTGTCTGGCAGATGCAGCTGGGGTCCCTGCTGGGGGAATGGAGAGTGGGAATTAAACCCTTCCCTGGCCATTCCCCTGCCCCTACTTGTCCCTGCTGGGGCTGGGAAGCAGAGGGGCAGGCCCAGCCTGACTGGGCTGGAGAAGAGAGACCAGCCAGGACAGCATGTCAAGATGCTGGGGGAGTCTGGTTTAACTTAAACAGCAAGGGGTCTGGGACAGACACTGCATAAACTGGGTTGAGCCAAATTAGTTAAGTCTGATACTACATTCAACCAGGTTTATCTCAAACCGGTTTTGGCCATTTTGAAACTGGTTCATGTGCACTGAACATCTGTTCTGTTACAGGTTTAAACCAGTTTCTGATCACTTAAACCAGTTTATGTGTAATATCTGTCCCTAGCCAGAGAGTCCTGAAAAGGTGAGACAGTCTTCTCAGTCACTGACTAAACAATGAGCTCCTTGACAAGGAGGTCCTTCCTATGTCACACTTTGGGATGGAGATCAGAAAATAGGTCAGATGACACAGACAAGAAGTTAGGCTTTAACCTTTAAAACTATACCACATAAGTGATTTTAACAGCTGTTGATCAGCAGAGAGGCTGCCAAAGCTGGTGGATTCCACACAATCTTCAAATGATGCATGTCCATGGAGGGGCGTGGGAAGGCTATTAGTGACTTGCCGAGATGCAAAGAGATATGGCTATATTGGGGCTTTCACAGGGCAATATGGCTGGAAGGGACCTCCTGAGGTCATCTAGTCCAGCCCCTGCTCAAGGCTGGATTGTCCCTGACAAAACCTTCCCAGCCAAGTTTCTAACCTGCTGATGAAAAAATGTTCTCTACACGCAAACTTACTTTCCCTTCCAAAGCTTTCAAGAGCAAACCCAAATCTTTCTAGATAATTAGCAATTGAGCACATTGTACATATGTAGTGAGCTGGCAACATCACCTTTAATCTCTATAGATGGGGGAAGCAGAAACCACTCTATGTTATGTCTCTAACCAGTCATTACATGGTCCACTATCTGCTTGTACCATCTGGTCGGTAGAGTACTGAGCACTCTGTTGGTGCTTAAAAACAGTGACAAGGAGCTAATTTTAATACACTGAAGCACACCAGTGAGAGGGGAGATAGATTTATTTACCCATGTGATGTTCAGTTGCTAGGTTGCCAGGCAGTTTGCCCGACAAACCATCACTTTCCTAGAAAACTAAATAATCCTGTTTCAGTCTAGAAGGCTTACTCACGTTTGATGAGGATTAGTGATCAAAAAGGGTTTTATAAACCCAGTAATCTAGGCAAAGAAATGTCATGGTCATGTCAGCAAAAAAAAGTAAACATTAAGCACTCATTGTCATAGGATCACTAAGTTTAAGATGGATGTACCCGGTGGTTTTGTGATGCATTCTAAAAATCATTTTCAGAGACAGCATTTCACAAGGTTTAACAAGCACATCCCTGGCACAGGGCTACTTATTTATTTTTCTGATTCACCAGCACACTGGGCTTTCTGGGTGGCTTATCATGGTCCAGACATTTACAAAATACAAAGGTTCTGTTTTGGTTTCTATAAACACCCAACCCTGCCCCCACACACGTGCTAGGTTATATCTGGAACAAAGAGAAAGTTGGATGTTTACACTTAACCTCATCAAAATCACTTTCATTTGCAGAGCTAAAAACAGGAGGAAACAGCCATGAGAACCAGTGGCTTCCACGGGGAACCAGCATTTTATTTTCAGTAAGTTTTTATTTTTTCCCCAGCAATTCTAAATATTCTCTGTAAAAAAACAAATTCTGTGTTTTTCTGCATTTTTCCATGGCAAATGGATTTGTAGGATCCTTGGTGATGAGGAAAGAGGCTAGGTACAGAAAGATCAAGCAGCTGAAAACTTTGATATCAAGCCAATGTGGTTTTGTGAAACTCTATATGGATCTATTCACTAAAAAACTTGTATTAGGACACAATGCTGACCTCCACTAAGCAGTCAACTTAGACAAGGGGCAAATTGTTTGTAAGGAGGATGACTCTGACAAAGCTGAATCATGATCTATCAAAAGTAAAAGAAAACATGCCAAAGGAAGGAAGGTAGGAAGGAAAAAAAGGTGTTTTGGGTAAATTAGGATGGGCTTCTGAACAACACTATTGCATTCCCCTCTTTCAAGGGGAAAGACTGACCATCACAGTGGCATAATTAGGGCAGGGTGACTGGGGCAGCTGCCCCAGGTGCCAACTTGTGCAGGGGTGGGGGGGAGAAGGCTGAAAAAAACAGCTGATGCTTTAACTGTGCAATTGCCACTGCCCCTGCATATGTCAGCTACCCTGAGTGCCTTGTCTTGTCATTATGCTTCTGGCCATCATTTTGATTATCTGTCAAATAAACAGAGTTTGACCATAAGGATGTGTCTCTTGGCTTCTCTCCCAACTAAAGGTTCACTGCTGACAAAATAAGCCCCGTCAACTCACTCTCTTTGGGAACACAGCGACTGGCAATTAGAGCAGACAGAGAGCCTGAGCATGGTCTGTTCTCTGCTGTTTCAGGAAAGCTCAAGCGTAACTTCCAGTGGGCTGGATGTGGGGATAGTCAGGGCCACTGAGTTGCTTGGGCCCTCTACAGAGTCAAATTTTCTGTCTGATTGCCAGTCTCCAGTGTATTCCGGTGGGAGTAAGTGGACAGGCCTTATTTTGTTGGGTTGAGAGGGAAACCATAAAAACATGAACCGAATGACTCCAACAGATGGTTAGATGTTAATTTGTTCTACCAATGCTATGAAACCCAAAGCATCAGAAATTCTTAGCTTGAAATCCAAGACAAACTGCAAAGTTACATCTAAATGTGCACGGACATTTGATTCCCTGCTTGTACCGCTGCTACTTGTCCTCGGGGATCGCCTGTGTCATGCACGCTTTGGCACATGGCAGGTTACCCCAGGGGGGATAAGGGAGGCTGGGACCAGCAACTGTGTTGGCACCAGCAGCCTTCCCTGGGGTCCTGGGAAGCTGTAGCCATGGCACTCCTGCAGCTGGGAGCCTGGCCAGCAGCCACACCATGGCTCTGGCAGGTCAGGTTCCAGTTTTGGGCAATGCATGCTATTGCCAAAACTTTTTTTCTGCATGGGTTTTTTTGACGCTGAGACCTCCCAAGGTCAAAAAGCCCCCACCGTGCTGCAAGGTAGCAGCGCGAGGAACACCTGAATGTGCAGTGTGTGGCATCATTGATGGGTCTGCAGCACCACATACCGCATTCCCGCGCTCATCTGGACATAGCCCAACTGTTGAAGAGAGAGACCATTTCAAGGCACTCCAACAGTTAGTCCTGCATTGTTATAAATTGCAACAAAGGGCATCATCATAATCTGAGAATCATAAGGGCTGAGGGGAGGAGTTTGCACACAAAAAGGCACAGGGTATAATTTGTAGCAAACTCCTATTTGAGTTGCAGCAAAGTGTGAAAACTCGCTTGTCATCAGCCTGGAAAATTCTGACGTGTGGGGGAGAAAGATTATTTATCATTGTTTCTAAGCACCAGCAGCACCGTGAAGTGGCAAACCTTCTCCTCCAAAGGCTTGGAAATAGCTTGTCTTGGATGCTCCATAGCAGCCCCTCCTACAAGCTGAGTTGGAGTCCTTTTAGATTAGTGATGGGAAGCAAATACCAGTGATACAACAATCTAAAGACTGAATGTATCAGGAAGGAAGGGTAAACCTAAGGGATGGTTTAGAGTGATTTCCGCTAGAGGACAATGTTGGCACAGAAAACAACTGACTATGACAGGATTTAGGCTGGAAATCAAACGGAAGTTTCTAAAACTAGTGAAGGCAAAAAGCCTAGGATTGAAACTGATCATTTCATGAAAGGTAATAAAGGAGATCATTGCTGCAATGGCAGGTGACTGGACTCTCTCCCAGGAGTCCCTTTCCAGGCCTATGAGTTATTTTGAATAGTTTAGATCTGTGCTTGAACAGTCTTCCAGATTTCTGGCCTGATTCAAAAGACTATGGCAGTTTCTAGAGGTGACTGGGGATTCTACCCCCTTGGCATTCTTGCATTTAATTTAGACCCCCAATTAGAAGATAAAGACTTCAAAATCTTCATGGAACGGAAATTTTGAGAAATTAATTCTGACATGTTAAATGAGAACATTCTCAACACTGAAATGCTTCCTTTAGGTTATTGGACTGATTACCAAAAAATGGTTTATTTCTAGTTAGACATTAAACTGCTTGTATCCACAGTGGTACATTGGATAATTCATAGTGGCCTGATATTATAGTTCCTTGGTAACCTAATATACCCCCCAGCTCATCCCACATTCCCTCATGGGCCACTGTCTCTGGCTGTAAAAAGTCTATTGTAATGTACTTGATCACGCGCCTCAAATGATATATGACATAGCTTGGTAAGAGGAAAATTGACATAGCATTATGAGATATGTAGTTCCCTAGGGAGCCTGTCAGATAGGAGAGAATGGGGACACAGACCACAATCCTAACACCAGTAGGCCAGGCCCTACGAAGATAGACTGAAGGGCCTGAATCTATTCAGCCTCCACAGGAGAAGACTGAGAGGGGATCTGGTGGCTGTCTATAAATTCGCCTGGGGGGACCAGTAGAAAATAGGTGAGGCTCTGTTCCCCGGGTACCACCTGGGATAACAAGGAATAATGGTCACAAATTGATTGAGAGCAGGTTCAGGCTTGATATCAGGAGGCATTATTTTATGGTTAGGGCTGCCAGACTCTGGAAAGGGCTCCCAAGGGAGGTGGTACTCTCCCTTACCTTGGGGGTCTTCAAGAGGAGGTTGGATAAATATCTGGCTGGGGTATTATGATTCCTGTCCAGGGCAGGGGATCAGACTTGATGATCTGTTCAGGTCCCTTCAGACCCTAGAAACTATGAAACTATGAAACCAGTGTGCTAGTAGGAAAATGCAGATTAATTTTATTTGATTAGCATAGAAATGAATTTTTAATCTGTCTTTCCTGTTCAATAAGGGTTATTTTTAGACTGTAATGCAATGGCATTCAACCTATCTAGCCCCCTGGACCGCATGAACGTCATGGGGCTGAATCCTGCTTGTAGAAGTAGTCCATGGGCCACATCCCACACAGGGTTAGTTTATCACCCCTGCATGTCAGCCTGACCCCAAACACTGGATTTGGCCACGGAACAACCCCATGCACCAGTCCAACCATGTGCACCAGTATGATCCAGCATCTGGGGTCATGCCAACTGGACTGCAGGGCTCCCCACGGGTCTGGAAATTAGGGGACCAATGGCAACGTTAATTGTCACAGCTTTGACCTTTTTACACAAAGACCCAGCTGGGAAACAGAAATACAGCTCAAGACATCATAAACCAAGCAGCCTGCACATGGGACATAGAAACCAGGATGACAAATCATTAGATGCAACTAGTTGTGGTCCCAGGAGCTTCAGTATCAATTGGATGTCAAAGTACAAATTCAAGGCACTTCTGAGCTAACATCATGAAATAATATTTACATCATGGAATTACAAGTTTGTATGACAATATACGGAGTGAATTTTCATGCTGCAAAGATCAGAAATGACAAAAAGGTGACTGTTATAGACCTGCTAATGTGAAGCTACGATGTGGAGGTTTGGTTTAAGGGGTGGTAGGATACTTATCTCAGTTGGGCCAGGATTTCTTCCAGAACCATATGCTGCATAGGGAAAAGTAGAAGATAATCTACCACCAAGCCTAACAACCAGGAACAAAAATGCTGAAAAATGCAAGGTTCTCTACCTTGGGAGGAAAAGCCTACAGCATCCTTATAGGCTCGGCAGTGCTACGCTGGCTAGCACTACAGACGAAAGAGACTTGGGGGTCATCATTGACCACAAGATGAACATGAGCCTGCAATGTGATGCTATGGCTAGTAAAGTGACCAAAACGCTGGCTTGCATCCATAGATGCTTCTCAAGCAAATCCTGGGACGTCATTCTCCCCTTGTACTCGGCTTTGGTGAGGCTGCAGCTGGAGTACTGCGTCCAGTTTTGGGCTCCACAATTCAAAAAGGATGTGGAGAAGCTTGAGAGAGCCCAGAGAAGAGCCATGCGCGTGATCAGAGGTCAGGAAAACAGACCTTACGACGACAGGCTGACAGCTATGGGGCTCTTTAGCCTGCAAAAGCGCAGGCTCGGGGCGATCTGATGGCCACCTACAAGTTTATCAGGGGTGTTCACCAGGACCTGGGGGAACGTTTGTTCACCAGAGCGCCCCAAGGGATGATGAACTTGAACGGTTATAAACTCCTGCAAGACTGTTTCAGGCTGGACATAAGAAAGAATTTCTTTACTGTCCGAGCCCCCAAGGTCTGGAACAGCCTGCCATCGGAGATGGTTCAAGCACCTACATTGAACACCTTCAAGAGTAAATTGGATGCTTATCTTGCTGGGATCCTATGACCCCAGCTGAATTCCTGCCCTTCCGGTGTGGGGCTGGACTTGATAATCTTTCGAGGACCCTTCCAGCCCTAATGTCTATGAAATCTATGAAAAGCCAAACTGAAGCATTTTTGGTTTTTTTAAAATATATTTATGAAACAAATGAAATAGTAAAGAAGTTGAAGGAGCCAAGGCTGCAAAGATTAACACATTTGTATTTAAGACACTTAATGGGGGGGAAGGGAAGTCCTATATGCCACAATTTCTCTCTAAAAGGTAAGAGTTCCTCTCTATACAGCAATGTTCATATCATGCCTTGAACCCTTCATTCACTACTGCACAATTTAATATTAAACAGACAGTGAGAACCTGGAAGGGATTCAAAGAACAATAGAAATTAATAAGAGGAACTGCCTCAAAAAGAGTGTAAATAAATTTAATATTAGATATGAGTAAGTGGTGGGGTATGTCATAGATACTTGCAAAATGTAAAAAAACAGAGGGACTAGAGTTTAGAGCTGTAGGAGTGGTATAATTAAAACAATGGAATGAAACTACATAAAGCAAGGTGAGAGGCTAAAATTAACCAGAATAGCCTCATTAGTGCAGGCATTCAGCACATTTTAGCTTCTTTTCTACGGGCTAATTATCCATGCACAGATATCAGTGCATACAATTTGGGATCATCATGCAAAGTTACCTGTCAAATAGTTGGTAGCTGCTGTTGTGGAGTTTGGCTTGCTCACAATTATTCTTTAATGTGCTGTGTCCTGTGTCCATTGCCTAAGTCACAATAGATGCATCTACCCATGCATTTTACTGCTGAATAGACTAATTAGCTCTGCAGTAAAACATCATCTACACATGTGCCAGTATTAGGGCACAGTAAAATAATTAACTCCACTGTAGAATAGCACTGCTTGGGACAGTACTATCTTATGGCAGAGTAGTTAGCTGTGACTAAATGCATGTGTAGATGGTGACCTCAGGTGCAAATTGCACTAGGTCAGCCTAGCCAGACTCCTGGCTGCCACCTAGCCAAACGACTCTGCACATGAAGCATCCTCGTGCTCCAGCCACCCCTTCTGCCACCTGACGCTGCCACTTGGAGTTCAGGGCTGACCCCTCCCCTTGCCCTCCCCCACTGCCGCTGTGTCCCGTGCCAGTCCATCACTGCTCCCAACTCAAATTGCTGCTCTTCCCAGGGGGTGGGATGTGATGAAGATGCTGCACCCAGGAGCAGTTTATTCCAGCTCAAACAGCTCTGGAGTTTATTGTTTCACATGAATTGCACGTGCAGATGCACCCAGTGGCTGTGTGGTATGTGGCACCACAGACACACCTGTGATGCCACATATCACATAGTTGTTCTCCGTGCTGCAAAGGAGCAGTGCAGAGGGGTTTTTTTTTTTACCCCAGGGGTAAAAAAAAAAACCACAGAGAAAAAAAAGCGGAGTGGTGCACACTAGAGTAGTACGCACTGCTCAAAAGGGAAGCTGGGCTGCAGCTGCTGGCCAGGCTCCATACAGTAGGATCTCCACTGCTGCAGCCCCCGGAGGCCCCCAGGCCCTCAGGTAAGGCTGCTGGGGCCAGCCCAGTGCATAACTTGCTGTGTGCCGGAGCAAGTGTGGCACAGGTGTTCCCCGGGGACAACTAGTAGCAGTACAAGGTGCACCACCGCTAGTTGTTTCCAGGGAAACAAACGTCCACACGATGCATGGCCAATGTGTTTTAAGTCCTACGCACAGATCCTAGGTACAAAAGCAAACCCATGTACAGCTTTCAAGATGCTTCCAGTGCACACTCATATATTTATGTGAATATCTTTATGCAAATTGCTTTTTCAGCACATATTTCACTTTCATAAAGCAAAAATTGATCCTATATATCAAAGGAATTAGATGGTTTTGCTAAGATCAGTGTTTACAAATAAATGTTCTCTTCCCTCCCCAGCAAGATATATGCAACTATAAAATACATCTTCCAGGTTTATGGTGAAATTCCTCTGGTTTCAATAATATAAACATCAGACATTATACCAAAGAAATTCAAATATCCCTGCACCAGCTTCCTGGATGATAGAAGCAGGCCTTTTGTACCTCTATTTTCTTAGTTTCTACTGTTAATTGCTGTGTATAAGGCTAATTAGCCTTTAAAAAGTAGCACAAGGTTGACAAAGGCATTCCAAATACTTATGAAGCTCTTAACTGAGCATTTTGTGTGACTGGGAGTCTGCACGTGGCTATGTTTTTTGTGATACTGCTATCCTGTTACTAAAGGCAGAAAAGCTGTTTGTCAGCAAGGTGGACTTCCCATGAGGTTGGGAATGAGCCATTGCTCACTGCAGTGCTTTCTTTAGTAAACACTGCCCTGAGGTTTGTTTGCTGCTTCGTAGTCATGACAACAGTAGTTGGGTAATGAACTGTTGCTAGGCTCCTAACCAGGAGCAAAACCTCAAAAAAAAAAAAAGCCATGATATCACATCATCAAAATGCAAGAACACCCACTCCTCTCTAAATAGTGGTGCTGGTCACCTCAAAATCTACCACCCCCTTATCTCAGACCCCAATATTAATTTCCCTTCCTGCCATTATTAAAGCGTCCCTCATTGCTATTCACAATCCCCCTGAATAACAAATGTATTTTGTTGTCTTTTTAAATATTTTTTCCATGGCATATAAGAGCACAATACAATGTATCAACAGTCCACCTATTGATTTTTATGGAAGTGATCCAGAAAATGAAGACTGTATAACTAAACAATTAGGCCAGCACAGCAGAACAAACTGTATATCTTGGGTTGACAAGCTATGGCAACTTAAATAATTCTTTAAACAAACAATATTTATAATGATCTAATTGAAAAAAAATCTTCACTGTAAGAGGGAGATATTCTTAAAGCTGCCTACATCACAAATCTGGAAGCCACTGGAAATAACTGGTGCTACTTATGTTGTATTTCAGTCAACAGAGCAAGTTCTGTTCTTGACTGCATTGACCTAAAATTTAGGAGAACTCTGTTAACTTTTTGTGGAATTGTTGTGAATTTAAGTAGATGGAAATTAAATAAAAGTCTGGTGCATAATTTTAAGTGCCAGACATTTAGGCTGGTAATAGGTGTTCAGTTAGGTGCAACGGGATCTAATGCATGATTCCAGCAATTGCACCCCCTATCATGCCACACATGCATGGCAGGTGGCACAGTTGTGGAATCAGGGATCAAATCCCAATCACACTGTATTACTGGTTCAGGGGGAGACTTTCACAGCTCCCATGCACTCCTGAGGCTGGATACACCTATCAGCTGACTGACACTCCCAACCCTGAGAATGAACTGGCCACACATTCAGTTTAAGGTACCATGGGAACCAGCCACAAAGTTATTACACGTATTTTATGTAATAATTTTGTGGCTTATTCTCTGTTTAATAAATTGATGTGTGATCAGGCTACTACTTAAGACATGATTAACTGGTTAATTATATCTTAAGTGTAATGTCTATGAGGAGCCTTAGATAATCAAATTTCTACATGTCCCTGTGTGATCTGTCTGCCTTTGAAATGTAAAACTGAAGGACCTACTCCTATAAGAGTTCAAGGTACAGAACTGCCTGAGTTAGTAGCACTTCTTGCAGGATTGTGTCCTAAACACAGTATATTACTAATAGCAAAAATAGCTTCAAATAAGCAAAAGCCTGGAATGCGGGAATAGAGAAGTAGGAGCGGTGCATTTAGAACTGGTTCAAGCAAATTTGGAACTCCCACCATTTCTGCTTTAGGGAGTAACTCAACTTTTCTTTCCCACTCTAAATAGCACTGCCAATTGGATAGGGCCATGCAATAAAGGTGTGCAGAACTGTTGTGAGTTTGTGAGAAGCCGTAGATGAGGAATTATTTCTAAATGGGAAGAAGGGAAGTTCCATTAGGCCCAAGCCATGGCCATAAGTAGGAGTAATATCCCAATACCTCAGAAATTTTGTTTTGCCTCTCGAAGTTTTCTGTTCCACACACTACAGCTCATATTCCTACAGTGCAAGTAGCAGAAGTGGCAGACACTGCTTCATTTATTAGGGGCTAGTTTGCACTATTAAAAAAGGTTAGTTGTTTGCTCTAGTGTAGGGGTGCTCAACCTCTATTCTGCAAGCCAAAAGCAGCCTGCAGAGCCATGTGACCCAGCCTGCAGAGCTCCCTATCCACTGGGAAATTTCTCAAGCTCCACTTGGTTGGTGGGAGCTGGGTCATGCCCCTTATCCCCACACAGCCAGATCACAGCTGGGCCACGCCACTACCCCCTGCATAGCTGGATTGGGGCTGGGTCATCGCCCTTCTCCCCCCAAGCTACAAGGCGAGGTGGTGGCTGGGCCAAGGCCCCTTCCCTTGCCCAGCTGGATTGAGGCTGGGCCAGACAGGGCCCTGCAGCAGGTACCCTGGGCTCCAGATCAGGACCATCAGCTGGATCTGGCCCACAGACAGATCACGCACTGCCCATCCAGCCTGCCAGGCAAAAAGGTTGAGCACCACTGCTCTCAGGTAGTGACTGATCCTGGAGTACCTTGAGGTGCTTTCCGGTGGCAACCTGTGGCACACTTGAAAGTTTATCTAGGGTTATCATATTTCCAGTTTCAAAAAAGAAGACACATCTGGTGGGGCAGTGATATGCCCATACCCTACCCCTGCCCCTCACTCCCAACCCACAGCCCCCACAGCCCTGCTGCTGCCCCTCACTCCCAACCCACAGCCCCCACATCCCTGCTGATACCTCTCA
This sequence comes from Alligator sinensis, assembly GCF_000455745.1. Lineage (NCBI taxonomy): Eukaryota > Metazoa > Chordata > Crocodylia > Alligatoridae > Alligator > Alligator sinensis. The sequence goes on along the minus strand of NW_005842200.1, from coordinate 1,583,940 downwards.
CTCCCAACACACAGACCCCTGGCCCTGCTTCTGCCCTCAGCTCTTGACCCACAGCCCCGTCCCCCAGTGCCCCTCCCTCCCAAGACACAGCCGCCCCAATCTCTGCCAGTGCACCTCACTCTTGACCTCAGCCCCTTGCCCCCCCCAGCCTTACCAGTGCCCCTCACTCCCAATTCACAGCCCCCTGCTACAGCCCTGGCACCCAGACAGCTTTCCAGTGCTGGTAGACACCTGCGCATACACGCACCCCTCCACCCCCTGCCCCACCCCCAACCCCAGACAGTCCCCAAGTCCTGGCCCTCCAGCCCCCACTGCCCACAGACCTGCCTGCAGCTGCTGGGGCCACACACAGACACGTGTGATGCCCCTGCCTCCTATTGCCCTCCTCCTCTCCCCTCAGCCCCAAGCAGCTCCTTGCTGGGGCAAACCAGGAAGAGCCAGGAAAAACTTCAGAGCTGAGCTGACCAAAAACAAGTGACTGACTTTTTTTTAGGGGTGCCTTGAGTCTGACAAGTTTGAGAACCACTGCTATAGGGTACCTAACTTTGGGTCTATGGCTGGCCTCGGCAAGTTGACTTCACAACAAGGTTAACAGTGTAGCCTGGGTACACCTAGGGATGTGCCTTGTCCTCCAATGACAGTGGTGATGATCAGGCAGGGTGCTGAGGAAGGAGTCAGCTACTAGAGTGGCTTCCTCCTCTATCTGTAGAGCTAGGCAGAAACCAAATATTTAACTATTTAAAATTTATTACAAGAATAAATGCAGACACTTAATATAAAACACAGAATATTTACAAGGCTTAACATATAATACTATATATAATATTCCACAAGTCACATATAATACTAAATATGAACTAAATAACTTACAACCTATACAACACAATTAACATATAGGGATATTAAACTATGTAACCCAAGTAAATTAACAATAATATTTCTTTAAACTTTCACAAATAACAATACCAATATACACACTGAGACATTAAAACACATAAATCATATAAACCCTCTTAAAAAATACCCCTAGCTATATAACCCTTAACATGACAACCTCAAAATAGGGAGTGCACTCAGCACCTCCCCGAGGGGTTTCCCTGAAGCCCCTCCCATTTAGGGCCCTGGGATGTGGACACGTCCCTCCCGCAATGGAGGGTGGAGGCGGCAGACCCTCCTCACCTGTGTCAGCCTCCCCTGTGGGGCCTGCTTCCCCAGCAATTCATGCGTCCTCTCTGGAGAAGTCAAGGCTCGTCCCCTGGCGGCCGATCCCGCAAGAGCCTCTCCCCAGCGGCACCTTCGGCTCTTCTCGATGGCCTGGCACTCTGCACTGGGCACCCAGGGCTCTCTCTCTCTTGTGGGAGCCAAGCCCTGGTCTCACACCGGGGGCTCTCTCCTTTCCCGGGCCCTGCTCTGGGCACCGGGGCTCTTCTAGTTAAAAGTGGAGCTGCACTGCGGGACTCCAGTGACTCAGCCTAGGGCCAGGGCTAATGTGAGCAGCAGCAAGCTGCTTCCAAGGTGGTTCTCTGTGAGCCTAGCTGCATGCTGGGTGAGGCCCAATCAGCCGTGAGCTGCTCCCAGGGCCAGCTCTCTGTGTGCTGATCTGCACACTGACTGCCCAGCTGCTTGCTGGGTTCGCAGGCTCAAGCCACCTCGAGCAGCTCCTGGAGCCTGATCCCCATGCACCAATTTGTGCACCGCTTAGGCTCAAGCAGGGTCCCGAGGACAGCTGTCTCTGGAGCTCCTCTCTCCTCACCATCCCTTGTTGTCTCTCTCCGGCCTGCTGAGCACGCTCCCCTTTTATACTCTTCAGGGGCTCCACCCCCGAAGTTCTCCGGACCTGGCTGGTGCAGTTCCGATCCAGGTCCAGCTGCTCCTTGCCCCCTCCCTTCAGAAAAGGGCGGGGCATTGCTTCCCTTGTGCTGCCTCCGGATTGGTGGGCAGGCTCCACCAATCAAACAGCAGACCCTTGATCCTGGGATTCAACCCAAGCTCCGAAAAGGTAAACCTGCTACAACAGCATCTGGTCTTCACCATTTTTACCTTAGGATAGGGTAGTTCTCCTAAAAAGACTGTTTTTCTTTTTCAACCGTTAGTCCTTTGTGTTGGGTGAGGTTGGGCCCTAGAAGCTTCAGGCCCTGCAAGCCCTATCTGTGGAGGTAGAATATTTTAGAAATGCACTTCTGTGAAGGGTTAATCATCTTCCAGCACTTACTGACATTATGAGAATGGAACTTTGGACGGGAATTTGCTTTGCATAAAATGTTGTTTCTTTTGGCTTATGTAAAATACTATCCCTGCATGAAGGCTCACTGCAGAAATGTGAGCTCTTATCCCCTATTCTGTAATAATTAGAACATGGCTATTATAATGCAGCTTGCAGAACTGCTGTTTAGTTGCAACAATTAAAAAGGAGAGAGACTGATTTTTATGAAGTATTTCTATTTCAAAGGCCTGGAACATCAAAGCTGTGTGCAAAAGCTAGGAAAACCAGTTTAACAACATTAGAGATTTGCATAACAACTCACTTTCCTTTCAGGGTCAAGATTGCAAGCATAGTTGAAAACCTGCCCAGGCAATTTGTCAATGGATTTACATAAAGCTGTTTATAGTTTTGACTGAGAAGTAGGTAAAGATGTAGGTGAACAATGTTGACATCTAGTGTCCGGTACCTCAGACTGAATGATGCAAATACTGGTGGTTTATTCATCCCATCATGTAAAAGGTGACCTGAAAACAAAGCAGAACATTCCCTTTTCCTGACCAGCTCTATAACCAAAGTAAAGACCAATTCCTTAAATAGTTAGAAGTCTATCAGAAACTTTCCGCTAACTATAGTAGGCTTTGAACTGGGTTTTATAAAGGGCATTCAATGAGTAAGCAACTACTTGATTTTGAAATGTCATGTAAGCTAGCTAAAATTTTGTTGAAACATCTAAGATTAAATCATTCAGAAGTACAATGGAAGCTAGGAACCTCTCTCAAACACTGGAGCCAGCTCAGAAAAAGGAATGTGCTACAGATGATGTTCTTTAACCATACTTTATCCCTCCAAAAGCATTTGATACCATGTGCTTCATTAAATCACTAAGTAAATGATCGCTTTGTAAACCATATATAATGTAAGCTACTCCTTTTCATGCCTTTCCTAACAGTTACAAAATTCTTTTGCCAACAGCCAATATACACACAAAAATAAGTTCTCAATAATAGCACTTTTTATTTTTATAGCACTTTTTGTCTGTGAACCTCAGTGTTTACCTCTGAACCTCAATGATTACACTTCTCCACGGCCCTTTGATGTATGCTAGGAAAGGGAAGAAGTGTACTCATTTTATAAATGAAGAAAGTCAGACACTGAGTAAATATGTAACCTGTTGCACAAACTGTGTCAGAACTAGAACTAGATCTCAGATGTCCTGACTCCCAGCCTTATATTGGAATGATTAGGTCATGCTGCCAAGTTGCACAGAGGTTTTTTATTAATTGCAAGGTATTTTGTTGCAAAACTGTTTGAAATAAAACTCATTAGAAGCAGGGAAGAAACAGCACTTCTGAAAAAGAAAAATGTTTTTATCCTTGTCTTTATTATCTTTCTTATCTCTAAAAGCCAAACATCCTTGTGTTGCAGAAAGCTACAAAAGAAAGAGAAAGAAAGGGAAAGTCTACTAAAAGCAAGCTTATAAAAAATTGTTTTGGTTTTGCTACGATAGAGGAGCTGGAATGTTGCCATTTCATGCAGAAACCTGTTCCCTGACCCAGTTAAAGCACTTAGCTGGAACTCAGGAGATCGACATTCACATTTTGTATAACTTCCTGTTTAAGTATAGATGAGTCACTCACTCTCTCTCTCTCTCTCTCTGTCAGTTATCCACTGGACAATGAAAACAACTCCTTTCTCACTGTTTCTTCTTATCTAGTTACACTATAAATGGCTGAAAGGCAAGGATCCTATTGCATGCGTCTAGAATGCCTAACAATGAGGACAAAGTCTCAGTTGTGGTATTGTGTGCTATTGTTTTACAAATAATAATGAAACTGCAAAATTGTGCCCCATACGAACAGGCTAGTTCTGCAGCATCTCCTATACTTGGGCAAACCTCCCATTAAAAAGGCAATGGGAATTTTACACAGAAATGAACTCCAGAAACAGGTCTCAGATTGGGGACTATATACACATACAGGAAAGGTTTGTAATTTTATATATTTCTCATATAACTGGAAATGAGCGTTAGAGACAAGTGGAATAGTTGAGTCTGTTGATAATTGGAAGAACTGCCCTTCTTCCATGTCCTGAGCTAAAGAGAGATTCTTGCTCCTAGCTTTCATCCCAAGAAAATATTGCTCCACTCTACTAAGAGAAGTGGAAAGTAGGGGCCTCTTTGGAGTCCTTAGAGGTATGGATGATTGGTGCTTCTTAGTCAGGGGGGCACATGCCCCCCCTGCGACCAGTCCCACCAACCAGAGCGGGAGCGGGGAGTCCCCTGCTGCAGCCGCTTCTGGGAGTGGCTGCGGCCACTTCTGGGAGCAAGCACTGGCCGATCACTGCAGCCACTCCCAGAAGCGGCCACAGCCACTCCTGAAAGCAGCTGCAGTGATTGCAGTGATCGGCCGGTGCTTGCAGGGGGGGCACCAGCCTTACCAGCTGGCCCCCCCGCCCCCCCCGCCCATCACCTAAGTGGTGAGCGCAGCCATCTGGAGGTGCACTGGCGCTCTCAGGGGGTGCACGTGCACCCCCATGCACCCCCTACACATCACCACTGCTTAGAGACCTTCTACCCTGCTTCATAGCCACTTTTCCTGGGAAGAAAAGGAGATATCTAAAGTGACCATATGTCCAGGTATTCAGGCATACTCTCAATGATCTCAACTGGTTCATGGCTACACTAGACGAATTCCTGTTTCAGCTGAGCCCCAGAACATTGTACCTGGCTAGCTGACAATCTGAGTGATGGCAGTGGCTCAATGCTCTTTCCACGTTTTGCTGCTTCCATGAAAAGAAGAAAAGGCTTATACAATACCTTGTATTTCAATAGTAAATGGGACTAACTACAGACAATAGAAAATTCTGGGACTAACGGGAATTTTCATTGTCAAGATATTTATTCTTATGGTTCAGAGCATAACACCATCTGGCAGTAAGAAGGAATCTAGTTAGAGGATACTATAATAGATGGGCCACCGGGCAGTGCTGTTCTATGAAAGATGAGGATCCAGAATCTTAAAAGTGCTTAGGGGCCTAAGGCAGGCAAGGTTGTTTGGGTGAAGGTGATATCTTCTATTAGACTAACTAAAGAGTTGGAAAAATTGTTCTTTGGAAGCTTCTAGGCACAAACACCCTCCTTCAGCCAATGAATTTTGGCTTCTGTTCCACCCAGGAGAGCACACAAAACACCGACGGACTCTCTCTGTGCCTGAAGAAGGGCGTTTGTGCCTGAAAGCTTGCAAAAAACAATGTTTCCAACTATTTAGTTGGTCTAATAAAAGATATCACCTTTACCCAAACAACTTTGTCTGCCTGTGACCAATCACCCATGTATCCTTAGACCAACATGGCTACAACCAACAACACTTAGGTGCCTAAGTCTATCACTAGGGCCCCAAAGTCACCACTCTTCTGCCATCAATGTATCTGCTGGTGGGAATCTACAAAACTACTAAGCACTAATGGAGTCCCCGCAGTAGGATTTTTGAAGCTAAACAGTCTCTCACTGGAATGAGAGGGTGTCTGAGGGTGAAGGTTTGTAAAAGCCTTGTAGTTGTGCATCCACCTCAGCTGTAGGAGAACTGAGTTAAAAAAACCCTGACTTGGAACAGGAACTTGAAGCCACACCTCATCTGAGTGCTCTACCACTGGGTTACAGAGTCCGTTTTTTCCTCTCTCTGGCTCAAAGTATGTTTAATTGCTTATCAAAAGTGAGAGAGACTTTGAGGGACCTTTGGGAGAGACTGACAAAGTCTCATCCCAGAACAGTCAAAGGCTTGGAGACCGCCTGTGCGATTACAGATGTGGATTCCCATCCTGTTCCATATCAGGCAGAGCAGGGATGTTTTGGACCTACGTCTCCCATATCCCAAGGTGGGATATTCTAGCTACAAAGCTGTTCGCTATGCTATGGAGACAGTGTCTGGTTACTCTTTCTCAGATAGGCAAGGAACTGGTCTTCGGTGCCTGATGACTTGTATCTTAGACAGCCAGGGGTGCCTCCCTCAGAGACAGCTGCTTATCTGACCAGGTCAGATGTTTCCATGTCTAAGCCCTGAATTTCCTCTGCTTTTCACTTTGGCTCGCTTAGGCATCTCCCTGTTTGTTTCATTTCTTGGGGTAGCTTCTTTTAGCATCTGACTGGCCCTGTGCACTTTACAGGCACCCTGATAAATAACTTAGGGCACAAGCAGACAGAAAAGTTGCCTAGGAGTCAGGGCCTTGTTACACCTTATGCTGTAAGCCAGACAAATATTAATTGACTTAGTGTTGTTCAGCTTAGTGGAGCAGTCACACCTGAAAGCTTAAAACCATCTCTGATGGAACTGTGACTGTCCCTCACTTGCACAGTGTGACTTGCTGGTAGAGGCTTGGTGAGCAGGGGTAGGACTAGGAGCCTATGTAAAATGTAATGAAGTCTTTGTGTGTAGATGAAATGAGGGGCGTGTGTGCACAATACTTTAAAGCAGGTTAAATGCTTTTGCACTGCTTCAATGGTGTTGGTGTTTGCACACGTTGGTGGTGTATTGTGCATTAATTCCAGCCGCTGTAGCACATTCGGCAGCGTAATGTGCCTTAAATGACTTTGAGGTGCAGCAAACTAAAACTAAAACACCTCAGAGGAGTGTTTTTAAAAACCCACTGCTTCAATTTAGGGCCCCCGTTTCATCTACACACACCCTTTGCTGCCAGCCACAATGTCTTCACGTTTTGTGTATTTCTGTTTTCATCTGTTGTATTTATTGGCATTGACTACAATGCCAATAAATACACTAGGGACAGAACCGGCTCACTGCTCCTGCCAGGGAGAGCAAGCGCCACAGCCCCTAAGTGCCTGGTGGCTCTGGTGCCTCCTGCTGCCACCCGAACCATCTTGTTGCTTGAGCTTTGAGGGGTCTCATCCTTTTTTTCTCTGGAGCCCACCCCCGACACTGCCACCACCAGGAATGGCAAGCCAGTCTGGGTGGTGGCAGGGGCACCACGACCACCAAGCAGTCTGGGGCTGTGGCCACCCCAGCATCCCTGCTCTCCCTGACTCAGGAGGAGCCACTGCATCCTGAGAGGCTGAAGCACTTCAACGTGGGCAGCATAGCTGTAAGGAGGGGCCACACCTTTGTGGTACAGGAGCAAAATTAGGTGGATTAGAGATAATCCTGCCCTAGAGTGGCATAATTTTCAAATTAATGAGTGCTTTAAGACACTTAAAAGTGTTAATGTGCAGCCAATACAGGGGTTAAGAGTTCCAGAAGCTGCTTAAATTTACCATGTAAGAAGGCCCTCAGGCATTTAAATGTTAATGCCCATGCAGAAAGACACGGACATTTCAGCAGGGTGTTGCTTAGTGTGATGGGGATTTGAGGGGATTTTGTCCAAATCTGGGACAAGACTTGTCATTTTAGGGACTCTTTAGTAACACTAGGACACAACTCCAAAAATCACAACTGTCCTAGAAAATTCAGGACAACTGATCATTTTATCTGTGTCTTGCCTGGATCGCCTTCCCATTCCTTTTCAAGAGCTAACAATTTGTGGGGACTTGTAGAACGTGAACAATTGACAAATACAAAGCACTGAAAATACTGCACAAAGGAACTGCTTTCATTAGCACTGTAATGGTGGGAGGAAAGTGGGGGTTCAGAAAAGATTAATTTATTGTTCTGACAATGACTGTGCTCATGATAGACTTGAAGAAGAATCTCTAATCTCTTCACAAATTGGTGACTAAATTTGGAGCAGCCTTAACTGATGACCTAATGCCAGGACACTGTAGCTGGAAGAAAATGGAACAAAAAAGAATCTGTATCAAGAAGACTTGTACAGGCAACACATGTAATATACTTCGATCTTTTCACCTGAAAAAAAGCAGGGGGATGAAAGATTTAACTAAGGGCCTTACCCTGGAGCTCAGAAAGATGTTTAAAATACCAGTACTTTAACAGCACAGCACCATCTTGTGGTTATTAGCAATTAAGCACAATCTACAAGTCATTAACAGTGTACCACCATCTAGAGGCCATTTTACTTCTTGTTACAAATTTGAAATAGCCCCACACTTAGCACCCACAAGTTGCTGAAAGCTTGCCTGACACATTTTACAAGCTGAAAGAAAGGCACTCCTAGTTCTGATCTTTGGAGGTATGGAAGAAACAAAGTGCCAAGAACAAGCTGTGGACAGTCCTTCCGGTTTCTTTTCACGTTTAGCTGTGATCAGATTTGGAATAGATTTTTAAAAGATGAAGAAAGAATTCCTAAAATGTGAAGTCCTGTGTAGGGTTATGTGGATAATTGCTCTAGAATCAGACAGAGGTTCTCATAAGGCCAAGAGTTGAGCTGAATAACCTCAGTGCTTTACTTCCTTGTAGTCAAGAACAAAGGCTGTTGGTATTATTTGCCATTAGTATTATTTCAATGCCTTGGAGGCCCAACCAAGATCATATTCCCTTTGTACTAGATGCCACACACACAAACACACGCACATGTGCATATGAGAGGCAGGCCCTATCCCAAAGAGTTTACTGTTGTGTTTGTCCAAGGGCATTCTGAAATAAATTATTTCATCCACAAGTCT
>NW_005842200.1:1566839-1575138 GCF_000455745.1 Alligator sinensis | reverse complement strand
AGTATTGCCAGGCTGGCAAGCACAGCATGTATTGTGAACATTAAATAAAACTCTGTATTCATTGCCATTGACAAGAATGTTTTAGGGTGATATCTTTTATTGAACCAACTATATAGCTAGGATAAAGCTAGACAAGCTTTTGAATGCAAGACATCCTTCATCAGGTCTCTGATCACAGAAACAAAAAGTAAGTTTAGAGTCTCACATGCACATTCAGCACATTCACATATCTCACATTTCATCCCTACTTTTGAAACAACAGAAGTATAACGCAGAGATGGCAAGACTCTCAGATGGCTCATGTTTCCTTTCTGGGTAATGTTGACCACCTTGACTGTTTCCTTGAGGGCGTGTTGCCTCAACTACTATATTAAGTTCATGTTTACATTTCCTTTCTGGGTAGTGGCTACCATTCACTTGAACACATTCCTGAGGAAGTGGTCTTTCTTAATCCATATCTGATTCAGAGGTCTCCTTGTTGGATGTAGGTTGTTCAGTGTTGCTAGATCCTGAAAAGTCAGCATTGTTGTAGCATTACTGGTTCTCACTGTAGACTGCAAAGGCAGTAGCTCAACAGCACTCATATCTTATAACTGGTCAGTCTAGCGGCACCAAACAATATTAGGCATCACTTGCACTACATAAAACAAAGGACCTGTTTGTGCGCCCACAACTGCAGGCTGCCATTTATTAAGTTCCCAGTAATAATGTGCTGATACTCTTTGGCCTACAGGTAGCCACTGAGGGGAGCCTATTCCCTTTGTCACAGCCTGACTTATCTGGCAATTTCTAACATGTTGCAAGTCTGGTTTTAAGAAGTCCAGCCATGACCTGAGATTCTGGGGCATGAATGGCATTGTTGTCTCATTCAATGTAACGTACTGCATTCTAACATACTAGCAAAACGTGGACCATCTTTTGCTATATTGACCCTACCTCTTCTTGGATAGCAAGGCATTTTTGAAAGATTGTACAAATCGTTCAGCCAGTCCATTTGTGGCTAGGTGAAATGGTGTAGAGGTGATATGCTGGATGCCAGTTTTCTTCATGAACCTTCATGAAACTGTGAAACCTTTGAATTGTGAGACACCGTCAACTACAACTTGTTCTGACAATCCTGTCCTTGCAAAAACACCTCACAATTTTTCTACGGTCGGGGCTGCTCTAACAGTTTTCATACAGAAAACTGGCCATTTGGAGTAGGCTTCCACCACCATTAGTATCATTCCTAAAAATTATCCTGTAAAATCAAATCAGCTATTCCCAGGAGTATAATGGTGCCATATTTGTATTTGTTGACGTTCCACACATTCCTTAACAAGGTGTTCAATTTGTTGATCAATATTTGGTCACCATACAAAGCTTCTGGCTAATTCCTTCATTTTTACAACTCCTAGGTGACCTATGTGCAGCTCTTCTAAAATTATTTTTGCACAATTTACTAGGTATAAGAACATGAAACTCCCACAGGACACATCTTTGATATACAGTAAGTTCACCTTTGCATGCATAAAAAGGTTTTAAATTAGGATTATCCATATAGTTCCAACCTTTCAAGGTAGCTTCACACCTTAGTTGGATCTTTCTTGGTTTCTTGTACAATCATATTGCAGGTCACTGAGGCACTCCAGCTGAAATAAATTAACCATTTCAGTTGATTCTGTTTTTACTACAGGGGTCTTTCACAAGTAAATGAGAGAGTCCATCAGCATTTCCACATGCCTTTTTTATTTTTTTTTTCATATTCAATGTCATAAGTGTAACCAGCTAAAAAAAAAGAGCCTACTTTGCATACGTGCTGCACTTGTCCTGGGCACTTTTTTCTTAGGATGGAGAATTGAAACTAATAGTTGGTGATCTGTGACCAATGTAAGTGTTCTCCCATATTAGTATTAGTAACATTTCTTTATGCCCCGCCCCAGACTTAAAGCTTCTTCGTCTATCTGCGCAAAATTCCTTTCTGCTGCTGTAAGTGATCACAGTGCAATGCTATGGGTCGTTCAGTACTATCAGCCACAGTATGTGATATACCAGCTCCAATGCCATGAGAAGATGCATCACATGCTAACTTGATAGGCAATGGTGACAGGTTAAAATAAATGAGTACCCTACCTGATGTGAGCAGTCGTTTTCTTCTAGAAAAGATTTCTGACACTCATGGGACCAAACTCATTTGCAATTCATTAGCGGCAAACATTTTAAAGCAGGGGCGAGCAAAATGTTGTTCTTCATCATTTTCACCCCTCACAATAATATCATCCAGCTAACACTGTGCTCTTGGAACGCCTTGTTTAACACTTGATCCATTGCTCATTGCCATATAGAAGCAGCAGAGGCAATGCCAAACAATAGTCTATTGTGTTGGTATAACCCTTTTTGCATGTTTCTGGTAAGATAAACCTTTGAATCTTCTTCTGCTTCCATCTGTAAGTAAGCTTGCAATAACTCAATTTTACTAAATCTCTGTCCCCTGCTAATATGGCAAAAGTATTTTCAATATGAGGTAGGAAATATTTATCAACTTTCAATACAGGATTTATAGTAACCTTAAGCTCTCCACCTACCCTTACTGCACATATTTTTTTACAATTGGCACTATAGCCATGCCCCACTCACTTCAGGCTACTTTTGAAAATGTGCCTTCTAATTTTAGGCAGCCAATTCATATCTACCCATATGTAGGCAGTAAGAAACTGGCCAAGCTTTGTGAAACTTGGTTTGTGTATTTTCATCTATTATTATCCTTGTTTTGATGTTCTAAAGTTCCTATGTCTTCCCTGAACACTTCAGAGGCCTGGTTTAATATACCTTCTAATTATTGTTTAACTGCTTCTGTAGGAACCTTTGACAGTGCCTACAACATTTTTATAGACTTCCAGTCCAGGGAAATCTTTTTTAACTATTCATAACCCCACAGAACGGGTCCCCTTTTTTCAATCACTATGAGAGGCTCCACTTATTGTTATAGTCTACTGGCACTGACATCACCCTCTTTGACACAACCTTCCCTCCTCTACAGGTTTTTGGCAACACTGGTGTTTTCCTTAATTTTATATTTTAAAAAGTTTTTCATATTCTGAATATGAGATAATAACAAACACTGAAGAGCCTGTATACAACTCTATTTTAAGGGTTTTTCCCAGCAATCTGGGTTATTGTCCAAATGGACAATCACCCTTACAATCTAAATAAAAGACAGGGGGTAGGAGGGCAAACAGATGCAAAGGGAAGTGAAGTGACTTGCTCAAGGTCACACAGCTGGTTAGTGGCAGAGTTAGAAAAAGAACCTGTATCACAGTACCTTACCAGTGGACTTATTAATGGCCCCAGTCCCTGTAATAATGTTACAAAACATGGTGGTTAGGCTGCAGACTTAATGTTTTGCATTACCTCATTTGCCAAAAAAAATAAAATAAAAAAAAAAATAGATTTTATTTTTTGCTTTATCTCATTAAAAACATCTGAAAGCAAAATCAGGTACCTGAGGCTTCCACCTACATCTGACATGCAGACATGTATGCACACATTTTTGGTATTAAATGATCTCATTTGCCCACAGTCTCTTATTATCTGAGTGGAGCGCTCTGCTCCTAGCATGTGAGGGATCTTTAAGAAACCCAGAGGAAGCAGTCTCTTTGGTATATTTCTCAGAAAAAGCTATCAATTTCCAAATGTTTCTTTTTGCACCTGCTAAATGCATTAGCAGCGATGCTGTAGCTTTAACAGTCAGTCAGGAAAAATAGCTTCTCTGTGACTGTGGCAAGTTACTCAGCAGATGATTTACTGCCCTGCTTGCTAAGAGCAGGGCAACCAACATACTCACACACAGTGTGCCACATGGTATGAATTTGCTTCATATAATTTGGTGGCATGAGAAAGCAAAAGTTTCTGAAATTAGATAAATATTTGCTCTCTTGCTCTCCATTTTTACAAAATAGCAGAGCAGGGCATCCTGCAATGCCACCAGAAATGATTTCCTACCAATAGCAAAACAGGGGACCATTGGCTCTTGCAGAGGTATAACTGCAAGGGCCTGCACTCTGAGAATCAGGGGCTGGGACAGTTGCAGTTGGATCAGCTGCAGCATGAGAATATAAGAAATGCCATTAGGAGTTAAACCAATGGTCCCTCTAGCCCAGCATCCTGTCTCCAGCAGTAGCAAAAGTGGATGATTTAGAAGGACACCAGTGAACCAGAAATATCTAGAGTCATCTACTCATTACCCTTCCTGGCATGCACCATTATTGGTTTGGAGATGCCATAGGAAACACCTCCAACTTTTCTGTTCATCAGCTATTAATAGAGCTCATCATCCATGAATTTGTCTAGTTCCTTTTTGAACTTGGCTATGCCGGCTGCCTCTACCACCTCCCGTGGCATTCAGTTCCACAAGTTAACTATGCAATGCATAAAAAAGTACTTTCTCGTGTTAGCTGTAAACCTGTCTTCTACTAATTCCAACAGGTGCCCCCTAGTTCTAATAGTCTGAGACTTGGTGAACAACAGCTCCCTGTTCACTTGATCCACACCCTTCATGATTGCATAGACCTGTATCATATGCCCCCTCAGCCTTCAACCTTCAGCCTTCTCCTTTCCAAACTGAAGAGTCCTAGACTTTTTAGTCTCTCCTGATACAGCAACTGCTCCAGCCCCTGATCATTTTGGCCACCCTGCTTTGTACCTTTTCCAGGTCTACTACATCCTTTTTGAGTGGTGGTGTCTGGGCCAGTAGCAGCAGCTGCTGTTCCTGACCCACTCCAAGACAGTATCTGGGGCCAGTGTCTCAGGTGCCCAGCCCTCATTATGTTACTGGGCTCTTAAGGTTACCATAGCATGTCTGTTTCTCTTGCCTACATGACAGTAGGGTCAACAAAGTACTTTCCCTTGCAGAAAAGATTAACAGAATAGTGTTCTATTGGGAGGGAAGCTGAAAAAAATATTACAAATAACTTATTATTACAATAAAATAGTCTGACCAGAGAGGGTAACTAGGACCTGGATGGCTTGGGACATTTGTAATGATTAATGTCTCATGCTTTTAACTTCTAAATCATTAATTTTATTTATTCAATAATTGTTCCTGTCTGGAGGCTAATTAGTCAGCTCAGTTCCCATTGGATAAATACACTTTATAAAATATCTTTAGGGGTACAGATTTTGGATAGAAGGGGGTATCATCAGAAAATTAAAAGGGGATACACTAAATATTTCATAACTCTGAAGAGCTCAGGAATATTAACAAAATGAATTGTGAATCTCTATATTTTCAGAGTCCATGTTTTTTTCCTTTTACAACTTAGCCCTCTACAGCTTAGTGTCAACTGTTACAACCTAAGGTAGGTGAAAATTAACTTCTGAAGTGATATTGTCAGTGAAGGTAGCAGTGGTCTATACAATTCACAGAGGTTTCCCTGGAAACAAGGTGAGAATGAATTCACTGATGCACGAATCTTTCTACAAAGTAAGGCCACCTGGTTATGAACCTTTGGATCAGAAGAGTAGGGAGAAGTGCCTTACCCTAGCACTTGGATCACAATTGGGCTGATGTTCTATTATATGTCATCATCAGGAATCCTGGCTTTCTCTGATAAAAGGTCACAAATTCTTTGATAAAAGATCACAAATTCTCTGATATAAACCCCAAAATCTGTGATTAAAATGAAACAGCACTATATATAGAGGTATCAATTGAATATAAAGGTTTATTGATACATTTACAATTTTAAAGCAATTTGGAAGCCTACCAGTGCCACAATCACTATCATAAAATAAATTCTAAATACCTATAAAGTTTGATATTTGATTTTGGGATTTTTATCATAGAAAAATCAGAGCTCCCTCTCCCTGCTTCGCTTACCAGGACACAGGTCCAGGCCCCTCACCCCCAAGCCACAGGCCCCCAGTCCTGTTGGTGTCCCTCACTCCCCACCCACAGCCCTCCACCCCGCTGAGCCCTGCTGGAGGGGACCCCGAACTGCCCGGGCTATGGGGCCAGGGACCCGGGTCCATAGCCCCCTGCTCCCACAGTAGCATCCAAGCCCCAGCTGCCACCCACGGGAGGCAACAGCTGCTGTGGTGGGGGGAAACACTGAGCCTGGCTCCCCCTCCCCCACAGGCAGCATGACCAGAGCAGCGCCCATGGGGAGATGGGTGTGGGATACTCATTGCAGGCTCAGGCTCCCCACCCTGCTGCCCTCCACCTGTGGGCTCCACAGCCCAGCAGGTGGGATCCAGAGTAGCAAGGCAGAGCAGGGCCGGGCAGGGAAGTTCCTGGCCATCACTGCAAGCTTTGTGCCACCATTGCAAGGAGCCCCCTGCCCACCCGGGGACAGCGAGGGGCACAACTCCCCACCGCTGCCCCTGCTGCTGCTGGATGGGCAGGGGGTGCCTCACCAGGGCAGTGCCAGGCTTGCAGTGTCAAGGAGCTTCCCCATCCAGCTCCACCCAGTTCTGCTGTGCCCTGCTGTGCCAGATCCCACCTGCTGGGTTGTGGGGGCCCTGGGGCAGGGCAGGAAGCCTGAGCCTGCAGCAGGCAGCCTGCCCCTGCCCTGCGCACAGATATAGAGGGCATGTGCCCCACCCTGCCTTCCCCAGGAGTGCACACAGCAGTGGAGAGCCAGCCCCCAACTCCCCCCCAGGACGAGCTGCCCATGGCCCCATCCCACTCCCCACCAGGGCCCTGCAGCCATGCATTCCAGCCCTAGGCCCCAAGCCCCATGCACCGCCTGGCTGAGTAACAGCCCCAGACCCAGCTGTGCCCAATTCCCTCCCTCCCTATGGAGGCTTCAATCCCCCCAGTCCAGACTTACCTGTGGGAGCTGCTGTTCAGGCTGCCTGGTGGCCATGTGCATGTGTACATATGCACATGGCACCCTCTGCCTGACTGCCCTCCTCCTGCTCCCCTGAGCCCCTTGCAGACTGGAACTCTGCCAGCCTGCAGAGAGCTCTTTGCAAAAGTGGAAAATCCACGTGTCTCTGTTAAAATGAGAAATCCACTTTTTTCTCCGTTAAAAGGGAAAATCCGCAAAGGGGGTGGGGGGTAGGGGGGGGATGTTCAGTGTTTCCATCGAAAATGGAAAACCCAGATCTCTGCTTATTATTCACATGGCAAAGATGTTGTAATACATGCAGAACCACCGTCACTTTACTCGGCCTTTCCTTGGTAGCTGGTAAGGGTGAATAGAATATGATTAAGATGCAAGAGATTTGCAACATTAGGTACAACATTTGCTGTTAAGATGCATTGTGAAAATATGGAAGACTTATTTGGGACCTTAATTTTTCCAGGCAGTAAAAAAAAACTTCCTGAAGGAAGAAAAATGTCTTACTCTATTGCTTTTCATTTTAAAAATATCAGAGTTGCTGATCATACCTACTTGCCATGCCCAGGAAATAATTTCTTACCAACAGGAGGATAATGTACCCAGATCTAGGCTGTCTTCAGCAGTATGCTGAAGTTCAGCATACTTCAGCAGTATGCTGAAGTTCAGTAGGCTGTCTTCAACAGTATGGCAAGAGTTGATTTGGGAAGGAGAGAGGAAGAAAGAATTCAATGCATTAAATGCACTATCTGTTTTTAATACTAAATGTTTTGATTTGGCTTAAAACTTTATTGCTGTTCACTAAAGCTTTTGAAAAAAAAAGGTGGGGGGGGGGGAGGAAGTCTTATTTTAAGAACCAGTATCTATAATGCTGAGCATAGACACAAATGCATGATATATTTAATAAAAAAAATAAAGGAATTCTTGAGTGGCCAGAGCAGAATTAATTTGTTAGGTTTGTTTTGGGTTTTTTTTACATTAAAGCATTAATGTTTTGGAAAATCCTGTATCAGGTCAGTAAGGACAAAATCCTGAAGTCTGAAGAAAGCAGTTAGCTCAATTAAGGCATTTGTTACACATGCCCCACAAAGGTCAAATGTGAGTGGGAAGTACAAAAGCTAAAGTTACCAACTCTTTCTGATTGGTTAACAGCAATATCACAATCTTAACCATATCACTTCTCAAAGCCTAATTAGAATTATTTTAAACTAAGACTTGGAGAGACCTACATTTATCATAGCTACCTTCTATTAGCTAAGATTCAAGGATTCAATGATGAGTTTACAGAACTGATGTTGTGCTTTGTTATCCTTTCTCTTCTGGGTGAGGATGTTGTAACTCGCTCATTATAGACCTGGTCCAAAGCCCATCAGAGTCAATGGAAATATTTCCATTGACTTAATGATCTTTAGGTCAGGCCTCAGAAATATGTTAAACATTTGCCAGTAGTTGAAAACATTTTACTGACCTGCTCAAAT
>NW_005842200.1:1565922-1566808 GCF_000455745.1 Alligator sinensis | reverse complement strand
CTGACTCACTGACTTTTAAACCTGAAATTTAGACTTTAGATACTTGGTTGCTTATAACAATCTGAAGAGTTTTCTACAAATGCCTATCATTCAAAAGGCATGTGGAATTTGGATTCAATTTTCAGTGATCCATTCATTCTACCCTGCCTGAAATCCACACTGCCTTCTCAGCAGTGTTAAGTAGGATCAGATGCAGTCAGTTTCACATATTCAACAGCCTTTTAATATAAGGGCAGGTGTACAACATCACAGGACACTGTTATTAAATGATTCAGTGAAGCAAGCCACACTTGCTCTGGGTATATGACATCCTCAAACAGAGATAATATAGCCGCCCAATGCAGCACTAAGGGTTAATTATGGGACATAGGGTGTAAGGAGTGAGCATAACTTGCCTTGCTGCACAATTCCCTATCTTGGTCTTTTGACAGTGTAGACATCCCATAACCCTTTCAACTGAAAAGAGGGCTCACTTGGAAGGCTGCAAGAATAGTTGTCAGTAGTTCTGGTTAAAGTTGTGAGGTGTCTCAAACACTCTTCAGTTCAGAACAAATGGAACCAGCAATTAAATGTCCCTGCATATAATGGTATCTGAAAAAATAGATGTCACTATGGGTGATTGGTGCCTCCTGAGACTGGGAAGGGGGGGTGGGGCAGGCACAATTTGTGGGCGGCAGCAGCAGTGGGGGGGGGGGGGGGAGGGGGCCCCCCCTGCAAAAAGCCAGTGGCAGCGGTGGGGGGGTGGTGAGCAGCGACCACTCGCAGAAGCCAGGGACAGTGGCAGAGGGGTGGCGAGTGGTGATGGCCCACAAAAGCCATCAGCAGAGGTCAATAGCAGGGGGGGGGGGGGGCCCCCCCCCCCCCCCCGCCCCCCCCCCCCGCGCCC
>NW_005842200.1:1562883-1565840 GCF_000455745.1 Alligator sinensis | reverse complement strand
GTGCTGGGTCTAGATGTCATAGTCTAAAGTACTGGTCAGCAAGACAGGCCTAAGAAGACAAGCCTCCTGGACTCATGGGTTTCCCTGGGGGCAAGTGCAGAGAATGAACTGGCTGCAGCTGTGTGTGCTTCCACATGTAAAAGGCAGAAAGCAACCAAAAAGCCAAAGGAAAGCCAAAAGACAACAAGAAGTGTGGTCATGAGCACAGCCCTGGGAAACCAAGACGCATGCTACCCTACAGAACCCCAGCTGGCAAATTTGGAGTGTATCCACACCAAAAAGCTCTTCTGTGGCAGCAGAATCCTCCTGTCTCCTGGCAGTGTTAAGCCATCTCTACTGAATGGAGAACAGTTTCTGCCATCACCTGGCAGCAGGTACATGCAGACACTCTTGCAACTTCTGCCAGATGTCACAGTCCCTTCAGCAGCTGATGCACTTGGCATCATGGCGTTACCACCATGCTGGCTGCATAAGCAGGTCAGTGTACACAAAGCTCAAGAGAGGGAGAGACAGGACTTGCTGGAAAGGCAGACTTGAAACCTCTTATGGCTGGTTCCTGTGGAGTTCAGGGAAATAAAGCTGTGGGCATTTTCTTCATAAATAAACATGATTGTGATGAAGAAACAGGCAAGTCAGCAACAGCATGCAGGACAATTAAAGTTGTTTGAAATACGCTTTCAGGAAATCATGAAATTAAAAAGCAAATCCAAGTGTAAAATCTGTCCACTTCCCTTCCAGAAACCTGGACAGTCCATTCAAGCCTTGAAGCTCTTTAAGCTCATTTGATTAAGACACACCAATTTCTTAGCCATCAGAACACAGGGGAAAAGATGTGGCTACCACTACATCCAGCCATCTTTGGGTCCCCTACCCAAATGACCAGGTGTTCATTTACAACTGGGGGCAGCCTTTGGCATATATCCAGAACAGACCTTGAACTCATGCCTCTACAACCACAGCAGGACACTGGAACCACTCTGCCATTGCACCTCTCTTACCCAAAAAGCAAGACCACTTTTAAAGGACTTCAGCATAACAGGTCAGATTGGCAATGGCCTACAAAGCTACTAGCCTTTCTTTCAGATTTAGATCTGACCACTATCATCCATGCTTTTGTTATCTCAAGGCTAGACTACTGCAATGTGTTCTACATGGGGCTGCCCTTGAAAACTGTCTGGAAGCTTTAACGGATGCAAAACTCAGTGCTTGCCTTCTGATGAGGGATGGGGTTGCTAGCAGCACGTTATCTGTAATGCACTCGAGTATTCAGTGGCTCTCAATAGCTCTCCACAGGCAACTGAAGCTGCTGGATTTGACCAATAAGGTCCTAAATGGTCTATATTCTACAGGCTCCTATATATGTGCAGGGGCCTGCTCCAATGCACTGTAATTCCAGCATGTCCAGCTGCTGGGGCATGGAAATTAATGCACTTCAATAGCCTCCGGGGTCACATGTATCAGCATCCCCATGCTGAAAAATGGCAGCAGGGTGCTTTAAACTAAAGCTCATTTGACAAACTTTAGTTCAAAGCGCCCTGCCATTTTTTATCATCACAGGGATGCTTATAGACACGATGCTCTGGGCACTTTTAATTAGCACAGCTCTCGGAGCTGCGCTAATTAAAGCGCTCACACCCCCATGCCTCCTGGAGCACATGTATAAATGCCCTATATGTCTAAGGGATCACCTTCTACCTTATGTTTCACCTCGATTCCTAAGATCAGCTGAGAACAGCCTCCTAGAAGTTCCACCTGTGCACCAGGTTTACTTGGGAGGTCATTCAGAGTAGCAGCTCCTCTGCTCTGTTTTTATAGTTGATCTTTTTTATTATTATTATTGTAAGCTGCGCTGAGCCTTTTCTAGGGAGGGCAGCATATAAATCTAATAAATAAATAAAACTGAAGACCATTTTAAGGTCTTATTATGAGGAAAAAGACCTGAGTGGTGAACTTGGTAGGCTACTATCAAAAACAGCACAAAAGTCAAAGGATACTATATAGGATTTCCTAGTCTGAGCACTTGATTTGAGGCAGAAAGCAGTGTCAGCTTTACAAGAAGCTGAATCTGACCTAAGATTTGACCCTGCCCTTGTGTATAACATGTTCTTCCCTTCAGCTCCGATATGACTGAAGAACAGCGTTATTCAGAAAGTAATGAGATCCAATTTAAAAGAAATCAGGTTTCTGATGATGATGAGATCCTGTCTGAGAAGCTGCATGCTGCTGTGAGCACAGAAACAAGGAGGCACTGAAAGTTAAAAAATAGAGCACAGACACCTTCTTACAATCACATTGCACTGAACACAGGCCAGAGGGTGGAGCAGCACCTTTTTCCCAAGGGAAGGAAACCTCAGAAGTTGACTCCCTGATAAATGGAGATAGGCTAATGAAAGGCAGGACAGACTGATGAAATCAAAAAGATGTTGAATCTCCAAACAGGCATATTAAAGGAACCTATCAAGCCAGGTGATAAAAATGCATAGAAGAAGGTGTGCTTATTGCAAGCAATCTGGCAGAGACAATATTTGTGACCGCTGTTTCAGGCATAGGAGTAAAAACACCCCTGGGCCTAGCCTATATTACTTTGTTCTACTAGACACACCTGCACCTTCTGCTGACTTTAGCCATCCCTTCAGCACCTGATGCAATCCCAAAGTATCCCTGTCAGTGACCCATCAAATCCTAACATTGTTCTGAGGAGAAGGAACGTGACCTTTTTAAAAGAAAGCTGTTACCTGGGAATGGTGGTGTCTTCTGGAGATCATAAAATGACACTTTGCTTGTTCATGTTCTTGTAGAAGTGCTATTGTGTACTACAGAGAACTTTGTAAGCCGCTTGCTTCTTTACCTGCTGTTGGCAAAGGTACGTGGAAGACTCTTTTCAAATAACAAAGGCACTCTAAGGTTTGGTTTCTGATGTCTTGGAATCAGATGCAAAAGAAAAGAGAACTCAGAAA
>NW_005842200.1:1560587-1562852 GCF_000455745.1 Alligator sinensis | reverse complement strand
AAAGAGATCTGGACAGATACCTTCCTAGAGCAAGCAAAGTCAAAGTGTCAAACCTGCTGACTGATTGCCTGGTACAGCCAAGGATGAGCCTATTCTGATTTTTGTCTACACTGTCTCAGATACAGATGTCTCTAATAAGAGAAGTCTCATAACAATGTCAGGGAGGCAAACTGAGAGTCATTTGTTATTGATCAAGAACACTAACTACAACTAAGGAGAATTACTGCCTTCATTCAGGGAAGCTGGATCTTTGTTTTGAAACTGGCAGTAACACAAATTTTATGAGTACCATAAATATGCATAATCCATCTGGGTTTACAGCAATAACCCACTAACTGGTGTCTGCACCTTTGCAAGGCTGAACTCCAAAGAACACGTGTGTGTTGTAAAATTAACTGACTTCAGCTTACAAGTTAAATATTGTTGAAGAAAATCTCAGCTGAAGGCAAATGCTTTACTGAGTGTAGTTTCTGGCATGGCAAAGTACTGCAGAACCTACAGGAGAGAAAGTGAAAAACGTTAAGGTTGTCATACAGTTCTTGCATGTATGGAGAGATGGAAGGCTGCCATCAAGTAGTTATCATGCAATTATTGGTTACTACAAACCTTCAGCAGTAAAAGACATCCTCAACTACATTAAACCTACTATCAAGCCTATTTCATAACAAGATGCTTTGGCAACCCAGAAAGAGTCAGTTATTCTTAAAATTCTTCATTTCAAATCAGCAATGGAATGGTAAAAGTTATATATGTATGGGGGGAGGAGGAGAGTTTTTTCATAACACTGGTCCCCCTGTCCTTCTAGGGACAAACGCAAGCAGTTTTCTATTCCACTATTTGTCTTACTTTCTAAAAATAGTCTCCTCTCGTTCCAGAAAAGGAATTTAAAAAATGAAGTACAATATGTTAGTCAAGATTTTTCTCTATCAGTACACAGAGATATAGACACAACTAAAGAAGAAATATAAGATTAGAATGAGTCATGATTTCTCTTCTTTACTCTAGAAGACAAAGATTAGCTTCTTTAACAATTTCTTATTCCCCATGGGGAAGAGAAAAGCAATCTCTGCTTTTCCACTTCCAAAAGCTCTTGCTTTTGAATTGGTGAGACTGAAAAATGTAAGTGTCCCTCTCCTTCTTACTTCTACTGGATGAAAAAAAAAAGAGATCCAGAGGTACTGAAGACAATTAACCAGCAATATAGAGCTGCTTTTTGTCAGGATTTCTCACAGCAATATAAATGGTGAGAGTGAGGTGTTAGTCTGTTTTATAGTCAGCAGGGTACCTGACTGTATACAAAACTGGGGTGAGGGATTTCATTGTTTTTTGGGATTTTTTTTATCCCTTCTTGTGTTTTCCTAGAAAAGGTCTTGTCCTCAGACTCCAGCTTCAGGAGCAATAACAGCATTTGTATCATATTATTGTAATTCTCGAGTCTCTCAGGCCATCTGGGGGCTTTGTGTAGACAGTGTATTTAAGAATGAATGTGAACCAAGCAAATCAGTCTTCCTTGGCAGGGATGAAATCTATTACCAAATTCTGTTTCTGCCAAGCAAGACAGCTTGGCTTCAGTCCCACTCTTCAAGGAAATTGTCTGTAGGAATACAATATAGTATTATATGATGCCCTGGTTACAGGGTAAGCCACGCCTTTAACCCTTCTTTGAGCATAGCCTCACAAATCTCATGCCCTTACCTTTTCTAGGGTAGAAACCTGGGATTCCACCTCTAAGACTGGAGCTGGGGCTAATGTACCCTCGTATCAACCACTCATGCAGCAGATTTAGTACCTTTGCAGCCTATGATCAGTGATCCCAAACATCCTTTTAAAACAAAAAGTATTGTTTATTTAATCTTAGGAAAAATATTGCAAAACAACAAAAGCTCTATATACGTGTCTAACTTAGCCAGAGCTGACTGTTCTTGTGGTGGGGTTTCTGACTAAGTCTGATCTCCCCCTCAAGCTCCTGTACAGGAAGCTCTGGGGACTTCTGAGGACAGAAACCTGCCTCCCCTTCAAGAGAGGCTACACAAATTTAAAACCCACTTTGATTCCTTATGATTTCTACTCCACCTACTTTACTGAGCTGGAATCCTTCCAAGTGAAAATTGTTTGGCAGGACAATTCAAAGGCTAGGCCAGGTCATCCAAATGAATGGCTCTTGCTTTGTCTCTTCCAGGTGTGCTGAGAGATATACACCAGAATTAGATGACCATATGGGAGCATGGAAAATTGGGGACACTGCCCCCCAACTCCCCACCACTC
>NW_005842200.1:1510869-1560556 GCF_000455745.1 Alligator sinensis | reverse complement strand
GCAGGACAGAGCTGACCAGGACCACAGTCGTGTCCCTTCCCCCCCCATTCTACCAGGCCCCTCAGTGGAGGGAGCATCTGGCCTGAGCCTAAGCATTGGCGCACGCAGGTGTGAGTGCACCACCACCCCAGTGCCTGGTACATCATGCCATCTCCCTGTCTCTCTGCCCTCCTCCTTCCTCTAGCTCTGTCCTCCATCTCATTTCCCAGTTGTACTCAGCCCAACCCTCAAAGCCCATGGGGGGGATTCAAATCCATTGTTGCAGGGAGCCAGAGCCACTGCCCTGTGCCACCAGAACTGGTGTCCCCCCATGTGTGGAGCACCTGGGTGAGCTGGCAGCAGCCAGCACCACCCCCACCTGCCCTCCCAGCTACAGATGGCTGGATGATGTTATCAGGGAAGTGAGCTGGGGGCAGCCAGGGCTGCCGAGGCAGGGATGCAGCCTGGAGCAATCCCACTGGATGGGGCAGGGTGCAACACCAGTTCATGCAGCACCTTTCCCTGCCCTGCCCTGCTCTGCTGGAGCCTGATCAAAGCTGGTGTGGACAGGAGCTGGAGCAGAGCCTGGAACCACCCCCTCCCCAACATGGGTCCCTGGTAGCTGAGTGGGTGGGAGGGACCCCTGTTCCCCTCAGGGCAGAGGTCCAAGCTGCACCTCCGAGCAGCCAACAACCTACAGCCCAAAACACACCAAATGAATCCAGACCATGCCATGACAAGAAATGCAAAACCTGCCAACATATCTCCAGTACCCCCACAACCTGCACACCAGAATCTATTACAGAAAAGAATTCCTAACTACCTGTGGGGGGCACATTTCTCACAAGAAAACCACTCTGTCTCCAGTCTCTCAGTCCTGATCCTCAAAGGGAATTTACAAAACACTTTTCACAGATGGACCTATGGACTTCACTTCATTAACCTCTTAGATACAGAAACTCATGGACTCAATATAGACACTGGATTTATGACACACTACAACCTGCCAGACATCTGACTTCCCAGGTACTGTTCCACTTTTACCTGCTACATCCCCCTTCCCCCCTGCCTCAGCCTGTCTCTCACCCCTTGACGCCTCCATTTCCATTTTCACTGACTAGCTTTCTTGCCTGCATTGCATGCCAGCCTCTGGCTTCTTTACTATTCCTTCCATCCAGGATGAGTACACACACACCAACTAGATGCTTCCTCAGCCTGACAAAGCATTTTAAACTTGAAAGCCCATGCCTCACAGATGGCATCCCAGGCAGCTAAGCTGAGCTCACCTGAAGCCCCACAATTCCACTGCAACCAGCAAACCTCAGGCCTCTCAAAGATCTTAAGGGCCTGGGCTTTCCCTAGCCAGGACTGTGTGTGCATGTGGTGGCTGGAGGTTATAAGGTGCCTCCTACCCACCTTTCACCAGGGAGATCCTCGGTCCTGGCATTTCTTGGGGCTGCTGCACTGCCAGCAGTTCCACCAGGCCTCCTAGCCCTGGCAGGGTGTAGTTTTAAGTCATGGCCAGGACCTGGGGTCTCCTCCTTCCCCATAGCCCAAGACCATACCTCCAAGTTCATCCTGGCATGGGACCTCAGCAGGGAGATGTTCTTCCCCTGCTGGCTGGTGATGCAGTGAGTGCCACCTCCAGCTCTGAGAGCAGGGCATTAAATGGTTAAATAAAAAACCCCAAAAAAGGAAATAGTTACAGATGGAGTAAGGAGGGTGGCACTCACTCTGTCTACAGTTGGAGCTTGGGGAACCCCAGCAGCGGGTGGTTCACCTTCAGGAACACCAGCTGCTGGACCAAACCAGGATCCAAGGAGGTGCAGTGGGGTGTCACAACATCCCCAGCAATGCTGAACACCCTTTCACTTGGAACAGAACAGGTCAGTGGACAGGACAGATGTTCCTGGGCAACCATGGCCAGATTCTGCCACATCTGGCTACGGGTTGCCCAATAGGCCAAGGCGTTGCAGTCTAGCTGTCCGCGGCAAGAAAGGTAGCCACTGAAGCCTTGGCACTACCTGCCCAAGGCTGGGGGTCTGGTGTGTCTGGACCCCAACATTGAAGCCATGCCCTTGGCCCACATTGGCAATGGCTGGCATGGAGGAGACTGGCTGGTGTTGGGAGTGCAGGCACAGGAAAGTGGATCCCTCTTCCATGTCCCCTCACCTCTGCCCTTCTACCTCCCTGATTCTGTTCACCAGCACCTCCGTCCAGTGATTGAGGGTTTTGGTGCTGCACATGCTCCCCTTCACCCTTGGGTTACACATGCCCATCAGCATGTGGACTGTACTGAAGCGCAAGGGACCTAGCCATTTTTTGATTCCCTCCTTCAGCCACTTCACCAGTGCCTGCACCTCTGGTGAAAGCGGATTGCCCCAGCCAGGAACACTGATCCCCTCGAACTTCTCCATTTGGTTCTCAAGCTCCTTGACTATGGGAATCACCTGGCTAAGGAGGGCATCGCCAGCACTGAGGGTGTTTGTGGCCTCGAGGAATGGCTTGAGGGCCACCAAGATCTGGGAGATAGTATTTCACCCTGGTTTGTTAAGGGGGCCGCTGATCCCAATCTCCCCTCTCTTCTGTTGCTTCATCAGCCTTTCCAGCATCAGGTATATGGAGTTCCACCGAGTCTCCACATCCTGCATGATTTTGTGCTGTGGGATGCTTATCTCTGCCTGTTTGTCCAGCAGCATCTTGCACTTGATGCTGCAGTGGAAGTAGCCCGCCATTCCTGCATTTTGAAATCAGCTGGGTGGTAGTGATGGTGCCATCACCAGCAGCCCTGTCCTCCTCCAAGGAATCTCTGACTAATAGGTGCACCTTGTGTGCCACGCAGCGGATGCCAACAAAGTTGGCATCATGGACAGCCTTGACTGTATTGTCCCCATTGTCCATGACCATGAACCCGTGGGTGAGCTCACCCTGCCCAATGGGCCATGCGGTCCCTGCACCATGCAGTTCATGGCCACCATGATCTCCCTTGCTGTGTGGGACTCATCTATCACCTTGGCTTGAAGGAGAGCCCACTGATGCCCTGACTGATTGCACCAGTGCCCTGTGAGGGAGAGGTAGGCATGATCTCCACCCTGGCTGCTCCAGATGTCTGAGGTGAAGTGCAAAGCCAGCTGCATCCCTGCCTTGAGCAGTTCCTCCCTCAAGTATTCCCTGCATGCCTCATACAGAGGGCACTACCATCCTGCTAAAGATGGTGCATGTGGACACTTGGTAGGATGGGGCCACGAGTGCCATGAGCTGCCTGAACCCTGGCCACTCAACTAAAGAGAAGGGCTGGACATCCAGAGTATCTCCCCAATGCTCTGGGTGACCTCGCTCGCCCTTGCAATTCACCCCACTTTGTCTGTGGCTTTCCCACACTGGTCCAGGGTGACCTGCCTCTGCTTTGTAGGGATGGGGGCTTTGGGGAGAGAGGGGAACTTGTCTTTGGGCACACTCCCACTGGTGCCAGGCTGAGGAGGAACAAGGGCAAGGGGGTGCTGCCTCCTGAGATGCAGCATCATCTCAGTGGTGGTGAAGTGTTTCACCTCCTTGCACCAGCTGATCTGCCTTCAGCAGTGCTGGCAGATAGCATACTTGGGATCATCTGCCACCTCAAAATGATCCCACACTACACTGTCCCCCCTTTCCCCCCCTGCTTCTAGGTTGAGGGTGGGGATCCTGCTTTATCCCCCTCCTCAGCAGGCTGAGGCACAACAACAGCAGAGGCTGACTCAGCTGAGCCACTTGCCTCCACAACCTCAATCTCAACCTCCTCCACGATGTTTTTCAGAGAAGGAGACCTGGCTCTAGTGGAACTTTGAGGTGTGTGGAGCACAAACTCAGATTCCCCCTTGTTCCCCAGAATTTCTTTTGCTAGGGCACTCAGGTCCCCTGCTTCCAGATCCAGTTCCTTAACTGGCACTAGGAGGCTCATGCTGGGAGATGAAATTGGGATGGCAAAGACTGTCATTCTGCTGCTGGTGCCTATTTATGGTGTTAGGGGAGGTGGTGCAGGTGCAGGAGCAGGTACTGCTCCCACCTCCTTGCTTCCATTGGCAGCAGAAGAGTCATCGCTGCCAGGAAAGAGGATGCACCTATGTTGGGGGGGGTGAGGTTAACTTGCAGCTCTGCCCCTATGCCATCTAGCCCCTCTCCCTCCCCTGCCAGAAGACCTGGCACCTGCCTTTCTAGCACACTTCATATTAATCTTTCCTGTGTCTGTGTGTTTGTGCAGGTGTAATATCTCTTCTTCTCTGTGTGTGTGTAACTAAGTAATAATTTCGCTGCTTCTTCTCTGATAACTGTATGCATCTGAGTACTATCTCTTCTTCTTCTCTGTTGTGTTTACTGTATGTGTATGTAATTAATACTATTAATATCTCTTCTTCTTCTCTGTGTACTGTATGTGTGTGTGTGTGTGTGTGTAATGTACGTGCTTTCCTGCACAGTGATGGATCACACTGCCAGGGAAAACACAGCTTTCTTTTAAAGTGTGTGGGGGGAAATAACAAGAAAAAATGAGAGGTTTTTGGGGAAGAATAAGTTGAAAGAAATGGATTGGATAGGGATAAGAAGAGGGATTCTAGGCAAGGGTAATTAGTAAACTGTATCCAACCCTTTCCAAGAACAGAAACTAGCAGGTGACTGACTAGGTAGGAAGCCAAGCCAGTCCAGTACCTTTCAGACGCTGTTGATCAGGCAGAAAAAAACTCACAAAAGGGATGTAAAGGCTGCAGACAGAGGCTTATGTTCTGTTTCTACATCCCTCCCCCAGAGCACTGTGATTGGAAGGGGACTCAGGGAAAGACCACAGTCACTGGCCAGCTACAGATGTCAGTCTTTCCACCCTTGCTCCCCTTCCCTCTTCTCAGTTTCTGTTCCCCTGAAAGACTGCCTTCCAAATCTCCAAATCTTTTTCCAAACCTTTTCCAAATCAATTCAGGGGCTCTGAATTGATTCAGAGGGGGTTTTTTGGTGTCCTGATTCAATTCAGATTTGGTGATTCGGCTTCCGAATCGGGCTGAATCTTCTCCGAATCGAATTGGCAAATGAAGCTTCGCACACCCCTTGTTCCTACCAATCCAGGACATCTGCTTCAATTTCCTCCAGTGGCCAGGATGCTGAGACCTTAACCAGAAGCCACATCCTCCTTTTTGTGCACACTTCCCAATAATTCTGTTGTTGAATTGACTCAGCTAGTTTATCTACACAGTCAACACCATGGTAATTTGGTTAAGAAAACAGGATTCATAAATGTATATAAAGAGTTCCAAATCCATCTCATATAATTACTAATGTTTAATTAACCAATAAGAATGGTTTCTTTTGGCACAAATTCCACAGAAATGTTCCCTCCCACAATGTGGCACAGCAAGGATATAGCTGGTAACTGTGTTATTGTCAAAAGACCAAGGAGTTAAGGTTATAGAATGGTAAAGCTTGTTTTTTCAGAGAGCAGTACATTGCTTACCAGTTATGCTCTTGCCTCCTGCAATCCTTGGGCAAATGTATAACAACTTCTACATAACACTCTTAAAGGTATCCACACATCTTCCCAGTTTACATATAACATATCCCCATATAATACTAATATTGGCAGTTTAGTTCATCCCATAGTTAAAGCACATTTTAACAGGTCTCTATTAGTCTTTGTGTTGGCTTTTTAGCTCTAAGTGATCGTCTCAATTTCTCTGCATTCTCAGTGCTTATTGATTCAGTTCTTCTTTGGTTTCCTTGTTCATGTCTCTGCTTCTGTGTCATTTTCAATCTCCTGTGTCATTTCTTTTTGCTTTGATGTTAACTCTATTTTCTTTGGTGAATTTTGTGATGCTGCTTCTTTTTTTCTCCCCTTTATGAGTTGCAGGTGTTGTCTGTTCCTTTGTAACACCTGTCCTTCCAGTGTGATTACTTTATAGGATCTGGGAGTTACTTGATGGGAAACTTGTGCCTTTCGTTTCTACATTCATCCACCTGAAATAAGCACCATATCTTTGTTGTGCAGTTGCGGTAACTCCCAGGAACCCCTGTCATAGTATCATTTTTATTTGAGTTTGTTGAATTTTTTTAATGTTTTTACTTTTTGCTTTTCATTCTGATGAGCATCATCAACAAGATTTGTCAGCCTGGTTTTGAGTTTCCTGTTAAGAAGCATTTCTGCTGGGGACAACTCATGTTTCATGGGTGTTCCCCTGTAATTTCAGTGTGACAGGTAAACATTGGTGTGTGAATCTGTAGCTTTTTTCAATAATTTCTTCACTATTTGTATTCTATTTTCTACCAGACCACTGGATTGTGGGTATTTAGGACTTGAAGTATTGTGACAGAATCTATATTTGTTTGCAAACCCTATAAACTCAATACAGTTGAACTGAGGTATCTTGTCTGTTCTCACAATTTGTGGAGTCTAGCAAAAATCATTTTGATGTGAGTTATGACATGGTTTGCTGTTGTGCTTTTGAGCAATGCAATTTCAGGATAGTGAGATAACAATCTGGCACTAATACATCATTTTTTCCAGCATGTACGGATAAGTCAATGCCCACTTGATACCATATTGCTACAGGCTCCTCAATGACCACTATGGGCTCTTTTCTTTGTGCTGATCTGTACTTCAGGCATGTTGTATAAGCCTTTACAGCATCTTCTATGTCATTATTTAAGTTGGGCCAATATAGAGTACCCCTTGCTCTCCTTTTGCATTTTTCAATGCCTAGATAGTCCTCACATATTCTATTTAACATGTCTTTCTTTAGCACTGCTGGAACAACAAGTCATGAGCCTTTGAACAAAATGTCAACCAGTACTGACAGCTCTTCCTTGAACTGAGAGTAGGGGCTAGGTATGTTTTTCAGGCCAACCAGCACAAGTTATCACTTTTTGTATTGTGGTGTCTTGAGCAGTAGTTTCTGCAATTAGTGCCCACATTTTATTTGTGACAAGAGTCACTCTTTTAATTAGTTTAACATGTACTGTCTGAGTCTGGAATTCTGTCATTTTCCATCATGTCATATGCTCTGGACAATGCATCTGCAATAAGTAGATGTTTTCCTGGCATGTACTGCATGTCTAGATCATACATTTGCAGTTGAAAGAAGAGTCTCTGTAATCTGGGTGGTGTGTCTGATACCCCTTTCTCTTCTATAGTTACCAAAGATTCATGATCAATTTCAGTTGTCACAGGCATCCCATAAATGAATATATGAAATTTATTACAGCCATATACCAGAGCTAAACTTTCATTCAATTCGTGCATATACTCTGACTTAGAGAGTGCCCTAGATGCATATGCTACTGGTCTCCAGTTATCCCTATGTTTTTGATGCAAAGCTGCTCCAGTGCCTTCTTTAGAAGCATCTTTGACAATGTGATGGATCTTTTAGGGTCATAGTATTTCAGTACCAGAGCTTTCATTATTTTTTTCCTCGAGTTTTTAAATTCAGCTTTATGGTCATCTTCCCATATCCACTAAACATTTTTTTAGGAGTGATCTCAGGTGTTTGGTCTGCTCTGATAAGTTAGGTAGATGTTTTTCTACAAAGTTGATCATTCCCAGCAGTCTCTGAACTCCTTCCTTATCTGTAGGGGGTGGCATGTTTGTAACGGCTTTAACCCTTGCAGGATCAATTTGTACCCCCTTCTTAGAGAGCTTTTCTCCCCGATATGTTTTTTTCTTTGACCCTCAATTTGCATTTTTGTTTGTTCAGTTTCAAATTTTCTCTGTGAGCTCCTTCTAGTGCCTCTCTCAGCCTCAAGTCATGTTTTTCCAAAGCATTTCCCTAAACTAATACATCATCAATATAAACCATAGTTCCATCAAGACCTTCAAAAATTTGTTGCACCTTTCTGTAAAATACTTCAAATGCAGAACATAATCCAAAAGAAAGCCTGTGAAAGCAATGCCTTCTAAAGGGTTTATTGAAGGTACATAATCTAGTGCTATTCTTTTTCTAGGGGAACTTGCCAAAACCCAGACGAGACATCCAAAGTGGAGAAATATTTAGCTTTTGCCACATTGCCAAAATCCTCTCCCTTGGTGGGAATGGGAAAATGTTTGATATCCCTGTTCATTTGCTTAGGATCCAGACAATATCATGGATCCATCTTTTTTCCCCCTATTATGACCAGTGAATGAACCCACGTAGTTGGTTGTTCTTCTTTTTCTATTATGTCCATGTTAACTAATCTATCTAATTCCATTTTAAGTTTCTCCCTTAGTACAAGGGGAACATTCTTGGAGCATGCATGGTGGGAGTATTTGGTTCTCTTAATCCTATCTTGTACTCAGTTGACAGCTTCCCTATGTCTTGAAACACATCATAAAACTCTTCTTCTATGTTCTTGCTTTCTAGTCCCTCACTGGCATCCATTCTCTTAAACCTAGAGTTTTACATGTTCCCAACCCAATAACTGGCACTAGCTTTCCTGGGACTGTTACAAACTGAACTTTTACTGTATTATCCTGCTGTCTAACATGCAGTACACAAATGCCTTTGGTTGCAATCATGTTCCCATTATATGCTCTAAGTCTCACTTTCTTATTCTCATAGTACACAGGTTTAGTTTTATTTTGTTTTAATAATGTATGCTGGTATTAAATTGGTCTGTGCCCCTGTATTTAATGTAAAAGTTACCATTAATCCATTGGTGTCCAGGGTGATTGTCCAATCATCAGAAGGATGAACTCATGTGTCAACAAGGAATTCTTCCTTTTCCTCATTGTGTAGAGCTTGCACCTGCTGTTTGTTTGTGTGGTGCATCCTGCTCCTTTCTGCAAACTCTTGCAAAGTGATTGCATCTTTTACATTTGTTGCAGTGCTTGCCAAATGCAGGGCATTGCATGGGTTTGTGGTAATCCCCACAGCATCTGCAGCTGATTGTTGTTTCTTCAAGCAAATCTCTTTGGCCTCCACTTGCCTGCTTCATAGTGAAGCCCTCCTTTCTGTATTGTTTGTGGGTTATCTTAGGTTTTTGCAGTCTTGTAATCTGGTCTAGGTCAACTTGTTCTGTCTTTTCCTCCAGTTTCTATAGCCTGTACACTGTTATCTCAGCCACTTGGCACATTCTAACTGCCATTTCCAAATTAAGCTGAGGATCCTCTAGCAGTTTTTCCCTAAGACTTGTATTCCTTATACCCAATGCTGTTTAGTCTCTGATCATGGACTCTTTTAGGTCTCCAAAATTGCATGTCTGGCTCAGCAGTCTGAGGTCTTTGACAAACTTCTCTATTGTCTCACATTCTTTCTGCTATCTCATGTAGAAATTATACCATTCAAAGGTTTAATTTTGTTTGGGTATACAATATTCCTCAAACTTTTTTATTATTGTGCCGTCACTTTTCTGTTCTGCTTCTGACTGTTGTAGGCTATTATAAAGAAACAGAGCTTCTGGGCCTGCTATATTTAAAAAAAATAGTTACCTTGAGTGAATCTTCCTTCTCTGTAGCTCCACTGGCTGTCATATATATGATGAAGCTCTTAAATTTCTTCCAGTTTTCTGTTACATTGCTGGACAGCTTTAACTCCTCTGGAATTCTAAGAAGCTCCATGTGTTTTGTCTTTCTTCATACCCTACTCCTGGTACTATGTGTTATTCTCAAAAGACCAAGTTCATCTTATAGAATGATAAAGCTTGTTTTTTCCGAGAGCAGTACCTTGCCTAGTTTAGCTGTTCCCACCTGCATTCTCAGGGCAAATGTAACAACTTATACATACCACTCTTAAAGATATCCACACAGTAACTAAGACCAGCAGTATGGCAACAGAAAGCAATAGTTTAGATGGACTGAGGGGATGAGGAGCTATTGGCCTGTGAACAGACAGTTTATGATGGGTTATTAGGAGAATGAGGAAATTAAGCAATTCTTTACAACTGTAATAAATAACAGAGTTTCAGGCCTTCAGAGGGGTGACTGCTCTGCAGGCCATCATACCTGTCAGTTTGGTTGCACTGTTGCATTCCCCTTTTTTGGACATCCCAGGGAGGAAATTCAAATGAGAAGGAAAAAGAAAAGGGGGATACAGTAGGTAAACAAACTAAAGAAAGAGAGGGGAATAAAGGAAACAAATCTGTAGAGACAACAGAGAAAATGGGGAGACAGAAGGGGTGGGACACCTGAGAAACATGCAGGAGACTTGTGAAATGGAAACTCCAGCATGGAAATGATGGCTTTGCTAAGGAGAATATATCGGTTTGACAGAGAGAAGTGTCAGGAATTTGACTGAGAGTCATTTATGTAAATGAGACTCTACTTGTTGAAGATACAAATCATTTGAGTATGACATCTTTTTCATAAAACCTGCAGTTTTCCAAATTTATAGCAAGAAAAGATGGGCCAGAGCTCTTTCAGTTGACTTCCTCAAGTCTTTCTGTAGCTCCTTCTTTTACCTCTTTAACTACTCTGTTTCTTCTCTTCTTCTCCTTTCTCACCTCAGAGGAATTCTACACCCACGGAGCTGCTAGATAACTCTTCTACACAGAAATATAGAAACATAGTTAGGAGGCGTTACCTTGGAGTTCTCTTCCCATTGTCAGGGACAGCTCGTCTGCCATTTAAAACTGTTTTTTGATGGCTCTGTAGTATCCCTGGAAGCTGTAACCTAGGAACTACTGCTGTTACTGACAAGAATCTTAGCTGATCATTGCAGCTGTGCAAAGAGGGTTCAAATGAAAACCTAGATGTGAGCTCTTTACACTTAATGTGTACAGGTGTAAATGATCATAAGGGGCCAGGCAGTGTTATAGCAAGTCTTAAGGGCTGTAAAATGTTTCCTTTCTGAGGACTTCTACTTCCTTCACAGAACACTGAGTTTCAGCCTGGTGTTTGCCTGCAGTTTCTAGGAGCTGGAAGTCAGTAGGATATGCAACTAAGCATATTGGATACGAAGGTGGAAATTTGCAAACCACCAGAAGAAGTAAATCTATCATGTGTGGATCTGAGCCCAATTATTGCAGTTTGGCCAGGTGTCAATGGCAACAACAAAAGCCAGATTAAACCTGGCTTCCTACCCGAGTCCCACCTTTTCTAACACAACTAAAACAATGCTTTAAGTCACTGCCTAGAGCTATACTTCCATTTTGGCTCTGGAAATAAATATTACCTCCTGAGTCACTCTGACAAGTGATCCATTCCATTTCCAGATTCTCAGAGTCCTACAGTGTGCAAAAGCACAAGTCCTTTTTCTCTGGGGAAGAAGAACAAAATCAATATGATTCTATATATTAAAATTATACCTAAATATAATTATATGCAACTAAATGAATAAATCCAAGTGAGTGCATGAGGAGTATGGCCAAGCTCATGGCTCTAGGAGGAAGCTGAGTGGTTGCTCACATGTATAATATGGGCAGTTGCTTTAAATGTGAAAGTTTGATTCATCCAATTCCCAAACCTGATTTGAAAAATTGCCAGAAGATGAATGAGTGCATATACAGCCTAAATCAGTGCTATGTAACACAGAAAACTAGTTCTCCTATTACCTACTCAATAGCTCATATATTATTACATCACAGTATTACTGGAGAAAAAGGAGGACTTTATGTTAGTCTTGTTTTCCAATAAAAGCCATGCCAAGAAAGAAAAGAAAGCAAATCCATGTCCATGTTCCTACAGATCACTGTAAAGCAATTTTTTTGAATGAGTTATTGAATCCCATAAGAAGTCTTCTACTTAAAAACTTGGTAATCTTTTTTTTAAGTTTTCCTTATCCCAAGAGATATTAGAGACACAGCTACATGTAGCAACTGGAAACATAAATGCTGCATTATTTGTACTGTTTCTTTTGTTGGAAGAGAAGGCTGTGTTAATTAGCGCACACTGACTATTCATGGAATTTGGTCTTCATCTCCGATTCCTTTTGCACTCTGTTTTTTTCCGTGCTATCAGACATTCCTTAAACACAAAAGTAACAAGCTCTTTTCTCACATTCATGCTACATGCTTGGAAGCAAAGTTAATCATATGTTAGTAATTAACCTGTAACCTTCAACACCTAGCAGTTTGGATAAATAGTGCTGTAGCTTTAAACTCAGGAAGTTAAATCAGCATAGTGGAGGACAGCAGCATAAGGTCCAGCCCCTGAAAGCAGCTTCAGATACCTCGCCCAGAATCATTGCAGAGTGACAGGCAGCACTGATGGGTCTCTGCTGAGAGTTTCATCAACATGACAAAGCACATGGCCCTCTCTTTCCTCTTTGTTCTTGGTCTGGCAAGCTTATCTTCTGCAAATCGAAAACTTTTAGTGTTTTTGATTGATGGTTTTCGCTTTGACTACATCGATGATAATGAACTGAAGTCTCTGCTTGGCTTTAAAGAGATTGTGAACAAGGGGGTGAAAGTGGATTACCTGACCCCTGACTTTCCTAGTCTGTCTTATCCAAATTATTACACACTGATGACTGGTGAGTACTTTACTTCTATTTGTTGTGATGCTTTTAAAACTTGTCAGCTTGTTATGCTGAAGATAAGCTTGGGTCATTGGTTTTTGCCATGCAGAGGGATGAAAATACTGAAAATGAAGCTTTCAGCTATGCTATTGTCCCGAGTTAGGCTTAAAAGTATTACCGAATCGACTCTGAATTTCTATTAGAACAAGCTACATACATGTCAGTTCTCTCCATTCCAAAGTGTAATTTGGACCCATGCTGTTTAAAAACAGCGTTGCAGAACAGTTTGCAAAAAGTTTGCTTTTCACTAGCTCACCAGCTGTACAGTTGCTGTTACTATTAGCTGTAGGTAGGGGCTTCCTCTTCTCTTTCAATTTTTTCTTTTTTATATTTTCTCTGAGGTATGATACATACAGGACCTGAATCAAACACTTTTTATGCTTGTCTGGAAATCTGTAATGCTTGAACTTTATTTTAACTACGTGCTTTTTTCAGCACAGTTGGAAAATAAGAATATATGAGAAACACATGAAAGATAAACATACAAAATGTACCCAGAGACTCAACTTAGGCGGTTACTAAATCCTAACATAAACCGAGGATGACTAAAGTAGGTCTTGTTTCTAGAAAGCAGATGTGTTTTTAGAAAGGTCTTTGTTAAATTACTCCTTGAACCAAGCTGATGCCCTGTGTTTGCAGTTAGATCACAAGATTTGATAGGACTTTCTTAACTTGATCTGAAATTTCTATATTAGTGAATATGAAAAATCCAAGGTAATGATTCTTCTTTTTTGCATGTGCCCATTACGCTGCTCCGTTTTCTGATTGTCAAAGGAAGGCTTTAACAAAATAGGTGGAATGCATGTGATTTTACAAAGGCCTATTCACTTTATTTCCACCATCTCTTTAAAGGTTTATTTCTCTTTAACTTAACATGATGATTGATCTTTATACAGTAGTCAATACAATAGGAAAGTTACTTCTGGAAAATAAAGTCTGCTAAAACAATCAGAAATGAAGAATTATTGTGTCCAGGGTGTTGACTCTCTCAGATATGATTTTTCCCCTCAGTTTCTCACCAGACATTCCAACTAACTAGAGGCAGGGGGAAAAAATCTGTTCTTTTCTGGATATGGTGTCCATAGAACAATACAAAGCCTTCAGTTCATATATTACTTGTTGGGAAGCAAATAGATGCCATTGTAAGTCACAAAACTGACATCAGTTGTGCCTAGCTTGTTTTGAAACTCCTTAACCCTTTCCTTCCTACCTTGGGAGAGAACTCCCTTTTCGGTGCTCATCCTGGCTTAGAAACAGCACAGATTACTATATTTATTTGTCAGTTCAAGTGGAAGGCAATGAAAAATTTTTCTGGAAGGTAAATTCCATTACTGAATATTAAGGCATAACTACACCATGAACATTTAATCGTTCTTTAGATATATAAATTATATCTTTCATCTGTAATTTCAGCAAACCAAGTTAGCACTCACATCTGCAAAATCTGCGTTTGCCTGAAGTTACTAACTGCCTCCAGGTAGTTCCACTCCAAATGGGCACCTAGGGCCTCTGCTGAAGCCTACCTCCTACCTGCAACACTATGTCCTGCCCTTTGTGCAGCCCAGTTTCCGACTTCAACGTCAGGCTGTGAGCAGGGCCCACATGCAAAGTGCTACTTAGTCCCACATATACAACCTAGCTACTAATTACCAGGCAGTATACCAGCTGTAATCTGTTATGCCACGTTGCACTCTACATGTTGCCCAGTTAATATTGGTGTGTTGCAATCCTCCAGTTCACTTCATTTCAGTGTAAAATTATTAAGTTCAAACTAATAACAACAATGATTACAGTTGCCTAGTAACATACTGTAAGTGTGTGAATGACTTGTTCAGCTGTCAGAACACGACAGGAAAACAACATAATGTTCATAAGTGTGTGATAAAGGTTGTTAGTTTAAAGAGGGCCCCAGACAACTGCTTAAAGCAGTGAGATCTCTGATGTTCAGTCTGAGAAATTACTGTGACATGAAAATCTGCTGATGCCCCCTGCAATTGTTAAGAACCTACTGATATGAAATGCAACTCTTTAAAAACAACCTAAACAATCTTGTTCATGCCACATTTCTTGTATTTCATTATCTATCAACTTTCTCTTGTTAAGGAGAATTGCACAAAAAGAGGATGTGGCCTTCTTTTTAAAAGTTCAGCTGATACTGCCACTGATGCTGTTTGGTCAGTCTGATCCCAAGCCCCTGTTTGGGAAGTTACAGTTACTATGAAAATTTATTCTAACTTCACTGGAGACTCTGAGCTCAGGTGAGAAATAAGTAGAGGTGTGAATAAACAACTGCAGTAAAGGGAGAGGCCTTACTTTTCGTACAAAAACCCATAAAATGAATGAATGAAAACATGCAAAGAAAACGTCATACTGAAACAGAATGGTTTCTAAGTAAGTCATTTTCTGTTTTGTATAAAGTGGCGACAACTTTCTAACCTTTAGCATAAGAGCCAAACTGGAAAACTGCATTGTCTTGCAACTGGGAGGGGACTCAAGCCTGGGATTGCCAGGTGATGGATATCAGGAAAAGTTCATGTCCAAGAAGATGGTGTTTTGGAGGGTTTTTCTTGTAAAAGCTGGATAATTTTAATATTGAAGTAACTTACCACATACAGTAAAAGTTCTGTTAAGCGGCATCTTACAAACCGGCATGCTCCACTAACTGGCATGCCGGCTTTTAAGATAAAGTGAAACCAGAAGTGCCCACGGTGGTGGGCGGCAATGCAGTGGGAGGGGTGGTAATGCCGTGAGAAGGGTGGAGGGACACCCCAGACGTGGCCGGAGAAGCGGCGTCCGGGGCCACTCAGTTAACTGGCGTATTTTGTTATCCAGCATCCCCCATTCCCGGGGGGGATGCCGGATAACAGAGCTTTTATTGTATAACAATAAGATGGATAATGGGAGAATGCTTACTGGTAAGAGGTAAATCGTTGAGATGCTCCATATAATGGGTGCTTGTTGAGGGGGTTTCAGAGGTTGGTAACACGGAGACTGGGTAGTTATGGGTGACACATGATGCTCTAAGGGAAATTCAACTGTACTCTGCAATTTTGTTTGCAAGCTAGAGGAGTTAAGGTCACAAAATCATCTTGGATTTTTATCCTTCCTAAAGCCTATATTTATGCAGATTAATATTTTCTTTTCTCCGCCTTGTAGCTGCATAAATCCTTCTGTCCAAAATAAATGGAATATTTATGATTCCACAACATTACCCCCTACCTCTGCCAGTTATTACTTCATAGCAGTTATGCAATGTGCCTTGGAACAAGCTGCCCAAGCTGGTAGCTTTGGGGTCTAATCACCTAGGCTAGGGACAGACATTACACATAAACCAGTTTAAAACTGGTTTAAACCTGTATCAGAAACTGGTTTAAACCTGTAACAGAACAGATATTCAGTGCACATAAACCAGTTAAAAAATGGATGAAACTGGTCTGAGATAAATCTGGTTGAATGTAGTATCAGACTTAACTGATTTGGGTCAAACCATTTTATTCAATGCCTGTCCTAGACCCCTTCCTGGTTTAAGGTAAAGCAGAGTCTGCCAGCATTCTGGCACACTCTCTGGGCTGGGCAGGGCTGTCTGCTCCAGAGAACTGGGCTGGCCCCTCCCTTCTGCTCCCTGGCTACAGCTACGGCAGAGTTTGCAGGTACAGCAGGGCCTGCCTGGCTTCCTCCTGCTCCCCTCCTCCTCCTTCCCTGCTGAAGGCAGGGATTCCCCCTTCCCTCTGCATTACACAGACACCTCAGCATTAGCTAGCATACCACATGCTGGCTATGATCTGTGCTGTGGTAGACAGGACAAAGGCAGACAGCACAGTGTCAGCTTAGGGCTTTTGGGAGCTAATCAACAGGTAACACATAACGTCCCTCCATTCCCTCCTTGGAAAAAGTTGTTTAAGAAGAGCTTGAATTAATGAGAGAAACTTTTTTTTCTTAATGGGCTGATAAACACTGTGTTACAGGTGATTAACACTGTTATCAACTCCCTGCTGGGATGCTGAGGGGGGGACCCCCCCCGAATCGGAGTTGCATGCTAGGGCCTGGCCATGCCTTCCCTCAGCTTAGCACTATTGAAGGGAAGGGAGGGCTGCTTTAGCGCTCCCTGGCTTCTAGCCTGTGCCACTGCAGGCATATGCCCACATTTCTGGAATGAAAAGGGAATGTCTATCCACCTCCAAATCAGTTCAAGCTTTGCAGGTTAGTTTAACCTGCAAAGATTGAATCAATTCAGGCTCAGGCTTTTTGAATGTCTCTCTAGCCCAAAGGATCCAAAGGCTTATAGAAGATGCTGAGTATATAAGATGGCCTAAAGCAGTGGTTCTCAATGTTTTTAGACGCAAAGCACCCTTCATTAGACTCAAGGCCTCTCTCAGAAAATGCCAGCTCTTTGTTTTTATTTATTTTTGAGCAGCTTTTCTGTTGCAAAGAACTCGGATAGACCACAGCAGGTCAGAATGTTTTAAATACTATTGATTCCTATTGGAATTATCTGGGTTTATCTTGTGAATCAAGTTTGCACACCTAACAGTGCTAATATTGTGTAGCACCCTGTGGCACCCATGAAAGGATCTCAAGGCACCCCAGGGTACCATGGCACCCAGGTAAAGAATCACTGTTCCAAAAGGACCCCCATATCATAATGAACTCATGAACTCCCATTGAATTCACCAACAGCTTACTGCATGCAACACCTCATAGGGACCCTTAAAATTTAGGCCAGTCAAAATAATTGATGGACAGTATCATATCTTAGCTAGAAACTAAAACAGAATTGAATTTTTCAGGATTCCAACAACAAAAATAGTCATTTTTGTCACATCATTACTTAGAACAACTTGGCAAACCAAGCTGCTCTGAAATATGACTTTCCAGAAAATACATTTCTTTTAGCTTCCAGGGACAGGAGAGAGATCTCACTTATACAGATTTCAGCTGGTAGAAAATTGTTGGAGGAGGATGAGGTGATACAGTAGAGTTTATAGACATGTTGAAAGGTTTTGATCATAAATAATTGGTAGAAAGTGACAAAGTCCTGTGAAACTTGTAATATTTTGGACATGCTGGAATATAGTGATTAAATAGGGATTTTTTTTTTATTAGGACTCAGAACTGTAAAGTACTGAATTAAGTGAGAGTTTTCCCTACTTATCACTTAATAAGAGAATGATCCTGCCAGCCTCACAAAGTCACTATTATATTTGTTTCAGTGTGCAAATACAATGAGGCCATGATTTTTATAGGGTTGTAGCATGATTCCATAACACACCAATCTCTCAATTTGGTCTCACTTATGAAGACAAGACCAGAATGCACAATTTGGTGGCCTGTTGAATGGACAGCCATTAGTATTTTTCTATGTGCTGACTGAATGTCACAATTATAACTCACCTCTCCTGTTTAACAATGCAATATGGAATTTTTAAGCTAGTTAAGAGAAACTTTTTAGCCTGCTTTCCAGTTGCCCTTTGCTCTCCCATCCTTGTAGTCTTCCTTCATATAGTTCATGCATTCTCATGTGTTTGTCATGTACTGTCAAAGGTCTTCTGATTTATAGCAGTTTCTGTTTTTAAGCAGTCCCAGTGGCTAACAGAGAAAACCTCCTCTTTTGTGTTTCACAAAGAACAATATACAATACAAACTGGAATAAAAAGGCTGTGTGATTCCATCTTTGGGACTTCCTGTGAAACATAAATCATTAAAACTGTGTTTTCCTGATTTACAGCTGTAGCAGATATTAGTTATTAAAATAATGCAAGATATGTAAACGTAGCATATTCTACACAAACTCAGCTAAAAGAATGAGGGATGAAGATTAATTCACAATTAATGACAGGTACAGTTTTTAGACTAGCATATTGCCCATCAGATTTTTATGGTTTTTATTAGCCTGGATTATACTGAATGATGGCAAAATCCAAACTCCAAACAGGAAGCAGCCTTTATTATTTTAAACTTCAGGATGCTGAGACTGAAGATGAAGTTTTATATTCAGCTACTTTTTTTCTCCTCTAGTGAATCTAGAGCTAGGCCTACAAAATAAACTTAACACCCCCATCAACGATGATTGATGTCCAGTACACTGCAACCTGATCAGGCTGCCTCCTAAACCATGAACAATGTAGCAGCTGTCTCTGCCCAGTAAGAGACAGGATAATTAGCCTGAAGTATGCTAACTGCCCCTGCAACTAGGGCCACATCCACACAGACATGTATGTTTGGTTCCCTGGGGCACACCTTGAGCTGCTGTTACTTGTCCTTGGGGAATGCCCATACCATGCATGCTTTGGCACGCAGCAAGTTACCCCAGGGGGCAGTAGGGGAGGCTGGGGCCAGCACTGTGCTAGCCCCAGCAGTCTTACTGGGGGTCGTGGGGGCCTCCCAGGGCTGCAGCTGCAGGGATTCTGCCGGGCAGAGCCTGGCTAGCAGCTGCAGTGTGGCTTCGGGTGGCCAGGCTCCACTTGTCAGTAGTGCACACTGCCTGTGTGCGCACTGCTCCGGTGTTTTGTTTTGTTTTTTCCTAAATTTTAACAGTGGGGTTTTTTTACCCCTGGATATCCTGTGGAAACCCAATGGAAAAAAACCTAAAGCAGCACACACATGGGCAGTGTGCCCTTGCAGCATGGAGAACACCTCAGTGTGTGGTATGTGGCACTGCAGATGTATTTGCAGTGCCACATACCACTCAGCCACACTCATCTGGACACACCCTAGGATTGCTAATTAGTTCAACCAAAGCGTTGCACAGAGATGCTCGTGCTGCTTCCAGTTTAGATGGCAGCCTATCTGAAGTGTGGGGAGCTTCGATGTTCCACTCATGGGAATGGTAGGGTTAGAGGGCAGGCATAATAAGATGATGAGAGCAAGCAACACCGCTTCAACACCTTGCCCTGACTTGGATGACTTGCCTCCAAGGTGAGCCCTAGTTTATGCTATAGATTTCAGCTGGTAAAACTATTCTGGCTAAGGATGTGAAAAGTGTGATCCCCAATGAGCAGAAGTTCCTCATGTGAATGTATTAATTCTAGCAAAACTGGCCCATTACCAGTATATCTTGGTTTGCCTGCAGAAAGACAGAAAGATAGTTTTATTATAATAGCACAAAAAACCGTTTTGCCAGTATAGTTGTGAGCAGGCCAGGAGTTCTTAGCTGGTATGGTCCACTGGCATATGGTGATGATATGCCCTGCTACATTGCCAAATGTAGGGGGGTTATGTGAGCAACTGCTTCCAGGATTAGTAAACTTTTTTTTGTGTATGCTGGAGGCAGTAACTCTCTCTAAGCCTCAGAGACTATGTGTTTGTAGCCCATTGCCTGGACTAGTATAACTCCAGCTCCTTATTTCTATGTCCCCCAACATGTTAACCACTCTTTTTACTCCTGCTGACCTTTTCAATCAAGCTTTTGACACTTTCAGTAGTATCCCCTTCCCCTGTCCTCATGGGCAGATCCAGTATTTTGAAAAGGCGAATGCAGATGGTGTGGCACATTATCACATAAAGCACAAAACATTTTTCTCCAGTTAAAGGGAAACTAGATGCTTTACTAATATGCTGGGGATTAGCACTATATTATTCTGTTTAAGGTTAAAGCAAAAATAAATATAACTATTGTAATGTGAACATATTTGCTAGCTTATGCACAATGTTTAAAAAAAACGCAACAAACTAGGCAAAATTAATCAAAAGATATTGC
Source organism: Alligator sinensis (assembly GCF_000455745.1). Lineage (NCBI taxonomy): Eukaryota > Metazoa > Chordata > Crocodylia > Alligatoridae > Alligator > Alligator sinensis. Next base: position 1,540,438 of record NW_005842200.1, on the reverse strand, counting down.
ATCATTCGTCTTGTCATCATTATAGTTAAATGTGCGTCTCATTCAGATTCAAAAAACAAAATCTAGCCTTCTTGAGTGTCTCGAGAGTGCCTCCAATACTGCACTGTCAATCATTTCTACACCCAAGTTTATATTACTATACTGAAGTTAAGTTTTTTCAGTTAGAGCTATAAACAGTCTGCAGAACTAAGTACAGACATTTGGGAGGTTAAATTGGGTTCAAAATGGCTGCCTGATTTACACTTAGCATGTCCTGGTGCCAACCTTGTGCTTATAGACGCACTCTCAGTGACCGGCAATCAGTTTAGACCTGTAATTGAACTTGTAATTCCATGCACAGAAACCAGTCTAAAAATTGCAGAACACAGTTTAAGATAAATATGGATCTATGTAGTATCAGATTCACTCGATTTAGGTCAAACCAGCGCATGGAACTTCTGTCCACTTGCCCCAGCCCCAGGGCTGCTCTTTTCACTCCCCACTTCCCCCACAGTGGTCTATTTTTTGTCCTTCCGGCCCCCTGCTCTCCCCCCCAGCCAACGTTTTCAATCCCCATCTCACCAGCCACTCCGGTTGTGGCCGATTTTATCAGCATTCGCCACTACCAGAGCCAAGCAAGTAAGTCCCAGTGGGGAGAGGGGTGGGAGGGATGGGGATGTAGGTTTGCTGGAAGGGGGGCCGTCACCCCACCTGCAGGTCATGCCTGTACCCCCAGCCTCACCTGTGGGTCATGCCTCTCCTTCTACCCCTCGTGGTCTCACCTGCTCCCCCTACCTCTCATGGGTCACGCCTGCCCCCCCCCCCCCCCCCAGTCACATCTGCCTTCCTATCCCAACCACAGGTTGCATTTCCCCCACCATCCCTCAGCAGACCCCGAATCCCCTCCAGCCTGCTGGACCCCATCCCCCTGGCTGGCCTTCCCCATCCTGACTTCCTGATATTGGGCAGCCATTGTGAATCAATCTAACCTCCCCCTAATACCTCTAGATGTCTGTACTTAGCCCAGGACTGTGAAAGAGAAGAGAGCCATTACCCAGGAATGGCTAACAGACGGCAAAAATGCAGAAGAAAGGATAGTTTGAATAGTGGAACATCAAAAGTATCAGTACCCTCCTGTAAAAGTAAATGTTAAAACAAAGTTATAATTACATTGTTCAAAGAACTAGTAATGCTAGTGATGTTTTCCCTGACCTCACGGTCATGGAGACTAACTGGTACTTACGAGAGGATGCTGGCTATTATTTTGCTCATATAATGAATTTAGCACATGCCTCATTTCTGCTCCATGGCCAAAAAATCTGGCCTGCAACTTGATGTTAGAGAGAGTTTCAATTTCAATCTAGTCCCAGATGAAATTCTTGTAAATAGAAGACCCAGATAAATGTTTTATATTTTAAAGAAACACATAAAGTTATCAATGAAGATATTTTTTAACCATAGTACCCTTGTGCTGTCTGCGACAGTGTATGAACTTCATACTTGCTAGGGACGTGTTCTGTCCTCTGCACTACCCTTTTAAATCTCTTGGAAGACTCAATCCCAGGTGTCAGGGAATGTGGTGGGATCCTGGGTACACAGGTCTGGAACTGGGAACCTTCGACATGTAGCTTGAAGATAGTGAAAGCAAAATCAACATTCACTAAAAAGAAAATAATCTCCATGAACGGTCTTTGTCAAAGTTCAGAGAAATACAAACCATGAACAAAAAGCATAATTATTAATAAGTACATTGAATTTTGCATTTGGATTGTACATTGGACTTCTCTTTTAATAATCAAGCTTGTTTTTAACAACTGAGGTAAAGGAATGTTTGCTTACAATGTGTCTGTTACTAACTAACACGAAGCAATTACTGGACACTAAATCTGTCTATGTATTTATATACCCAGATATAAAAAGTAGACAACCATAATTTATGAGTGGAAAACATTTTGAGATTCATATCCTCTCTAATCATAAGCACAGCAGCTCTGCATTTTTTGTGGAGACAAGCATTGGATTAGTTTAAAAAATGTATCCCTTCATACAACAGCCAAAAAGCATGGATTTATCAGTGTAAGTGGTCAAATGGATCTGCCTAAGGAATGTAGTTAGGAGCTCTCTTTTTCTTTTTAACACAAGGTTTCCACTAGTGTTGCTGATCAGTGCTAGGCCACTGATAATGCTCTTCTAGCTCAGCTTGATTTTTGGAGGATCATAACAGAACTGTAATACCTTTGCCAACAAGCTCCCATGGGACAACAAAATATCTGTTCACATCCTGCAGGTGCCAGGTTTTTGTTTCTTTTTAATTTTTTGGCTGTGCGCCTGTGGCAGGCCAGTAAGGGGCACTCCTGCATTGAGCCACCCACCTCACTGCACCCAACCACCTTCCAGGCTCTGAGTGCCTCCCTGGGGGCGCCTCACGTCTGGTCGACCCACTTCCTGGAGCACACCCACTAGCCTGGGGGTTCCACTGCCACCACCCAGGGCTGGGCTTGATTCTGACTCTGTGCACCCTGGGAAACACAGGCCTAGTAGCCCTCGAGGGTACTTGATTCACTTCAAGAACTTGGGATGCTTCCCTCAGTCAGAAGCACAAGTAGTGGTCTTCCTTAGTCAGCCGAACCAAGGGGACCCCAAGGCATAATCTAAACCCACTCCCAATAAGTCTCCCATACTAGGTACAAAGGAGAATTTTATTGGTTACAAGGGGTAGGGTTGGAATAGGGTACAGGGTACAGCAATATCAGAGAAATCCCACAGAGCAAACTCCCATGGCTGGGTAGCCTTTGATCACACATCTGAGTTACTGCAAGCTATATATCTAGTTAGATCTCAGGTAGCTTACTCACAAGTATCATCCAGAGGCAGGTGGAGATTCCCTCTGGAGGCAGGCAGTTCCTTGATCATGAATTTTGAGAGAGAGAGCAAGTTTCAGATGGTTCAGCTCTTCTCCCTCTGAGTTTTCCTCATGGCTGCTGCCCCTTCCTCCTGGGCAGTCCTTCACTTATATAGCCCTTGTGACCTTATTTACCTGGTCCAATGGAGGCCAGCACCTGTTGGCTGTCAGCCAACCAATTTGAAATACATCACTAGTTGCTGGGCAGACTGGCAGTTCCTAGTTCCCCAGGAAGTCCAAGCCCATCCCCCAGGTATGTGATGCCAGGCACCTAGGCAGAGGGAGCAGGTTTCCCCGCTCCCTCAGGAATGTATCCATCTCAGGTTACCTAAAGCGATAGGGTAAGGTGTGTACCCCCTGCAGGGCCCATCCTAACCAAATTGTCACAGAGCAGAGTTTTTGGGGAGAAACAGAGGTGGCCTTCTGCCACAGTGCCCATATATAGCAAGATACATCTTTCGGGTACAGCAGCCTCTCAATGAGCTTCCATAAGAATACTCTACTGGTTGGTTCTTCTGGGCTTCACTAGGCTCAGTAGCATGTAGTGGGACAGCAAATGCAGCATATGGTAAACCTGACAGGCAGAACAGGGGCCCTTCAGGAAAGACCAATCACCACAACATTTTCACAGCCAACTTGACATTTTTAAGGCAGCAACACCACAGCAATTTCTTCAGACCAGTGCAGTGAATAGGATGGCTATGATTTTATCTGCTTACATGTTCCCCTCCCTAATGAATGGCAGGATGTTGCAGCATAGAGGCAAGATGTTGCCCAACAAAATTCGAATTCACTGAAGAGGGAAGTTGGAAGAAAGGACTGCAGAATCTTCCTGAGCCCATTTAACACACTGCTCTTGAACATATTTTTCTTTTTGGCTTAGTGGAACTGTGGTGATTCCTTGCTTTATACATGAGTATGAAAACCCTATTACAGTTGGTGCTACACAAGACCATAATACTAATACAGCATAGTGATAGGTTATTCTATGCAGTGCATATCCATTGGCTCATTTATTTAGAACTATACAGTGATGACCCTTCCATGTAGAAAATCATGGGGTTATGGGCAATATATAAGGAACTATTTAAAAACAATGGTATTTCCTATTCTAACAGATACTAGGCAAAAATCCAGAAGGTGTAGAGAAGAGCTAGGCCCATGTCTTGGATCACTGATTCAAATATCCCCAGACCAAGCAAGGTGAGGTGATATTCAGAGTCAGTGGGTCAGGGTTGAGTTGTTTTTTTTTTCTTTTTCTGTTCTAGAGAGAAGCTTGAGATCCAATGATTTCTTTAATTGAAAGCCAACAAGCAAATGTTTACTTTGCATCTGAACTGTGAGATGGCCATGAGTAAGTCCCTGATTCCCATTTGAACATCGTGTACTGCATGTCAAATCAGACCAGAAGCGTGGATGTCCAGATCCAGACTTCACCCACTGAGGGATTCATAGACATTAGGGCTTGAAGGGACCTTGGAAAATCATGGAGTCCAGCCCCCTGCCCCAGGGGCAGGAAGTCAGCTGGGATTATAGGATCCCAGCAACATAAATATCCAAATGTCTCTTGAAGGCGTTCAAGGTAGGCGCTTGCACCACTTCTGGCGGTAGTCTATTCCAAACCTTGGGGACTCAGACAGTAAAGAAATTCTTCCTTATGTCCAGCCTGAAACTGTCATGGAGGAGTTTGTGACCCTTATAAACTTAAAGATGGCCATCAGATCACCCCTGAGCCTGCGCTTTTCCAGGCTGAAGAGTCCCATGACTCTCAGCCTCTCATCGTAAGGTCTGTTTTCCTGACCTGTGATCATGTGCGTGGCTCTCCTCTGGACTCTCTCAAGCTTCTCCACATCCTTTTTGAATTGTGGAGCCCAAAACTGGACGCAGTACTCCAGCTGCAGCCTCACTAAGGCCAAGTACAATGGGAGAATGACATCCCGGGAGTTGCTTGAGAAGCATCTATGGATGCAAGCCAGCGTTTTGCTCACTTTACTAGCTGCAGCATCACACTGAAGGCTCATGTTCATCTTGTGGTCAATCATGACCCCCAAGTCCCTTTCGTCTGTAGTGCTAAGCAGCGTAGCAGTGCTGAGCCTATAAGCATGCTGCAGGTTTTTCCTCCCAAGGTGGAGAACCTTGCATTGTTCGGTGTTAAACACCATCAGGTTCTCACCCGCTCATTTCCTGAGTCTGTCAAGATCAGCCTGGATCGCCCTCCTGTCCTCAAGTGTGGATGCTTTCCCCCAAAGTTTGGTGTCATTGGTGAACTTGGTCAGTCCGCTTCTGACACCAACGTCTACAACATTAATGAAGATGTTAAATAGTATAGGCCCTAGGACAGAGCCTTGAGGGACCCCACTAATCACAGGGTACCACAACGATTGACTTCCATTAACTACCACCCTCTGGGTCCTACCATGGAGCTAATTCCCCAGCCAGTGGATCGTGGTGATGCCGAGGCCGCAGTTGGCCAGTTTTGCCGAGAGGTGATCATGGGATACCAGACTGAAGGCTTTTTTACAGTCAACATATGATGGCAAGGTTCAGGTGGGATCAGCTTCAAGTTGTATATTTTTTCACACAAATCTAAGAATCTAAATAGTGCTACTGTATTTATCTAGTTCTTTGCAGCTAGAAATAATGGGAGAAACGGGGCTCTCTAGCCACAGTTGGGAGAGGCACCCAGATCGAATGCATTAGGGCAGTGAACACAGAGTTCCAACACCTGCACTCAGTTCCCAGGCTGCTCCCTAACCTTAGGCAAGTCACTCTTCCCTCTATGTTTCTCTTCCAGCCTTTGTTAGTCTTGTCTCCTTGGATTATAACTGAATTCCTCTCTTTCATTATCCAGTTTAGAGAGCTAGATCTCATTCTCTTTCATTATGTGTTATTACTGTGCCATGCACAACAAGACCTGATTTTTCACTTGAGGCTTTTTGGCACTACTGCATTGCAGATGATAAACAGTAATAAAAGAATTCCAGCAGCTCCATTTTGGCTGCATCAACAAGTAGAAATATGACAGGAAAATCAAAAAAGTGTGCAGGCATGTTCAGGATTGGCTGTACTGAGCTTTTAAAAGCTCAAAAAATGTTTTTCAATTTGACTGAGAAGTAAAAAGCAGCCAGTTCTTCATCTGCATCAGTTCATGCACTTCCTAAACTGAGGGCATTTATCTCAGGACAAGCCATTAGTGCAAGGGCATTTATCTCAGGACAAGCCATTAGTGCTAGGCTTAACTTCTGTAGGTCAGAGAAACCAAGGAACAAAACTAGAAAATAAATAAATAAATAAATAACAACATAGGAATTTCTTTTTGATCAGTTTACTAAATCATAGCAAGGAGAAAAAATCTACTATGTGCAGCCAATAAGGCTCCTTTTTAAACAAATTTTCCCCTTTGGTAGGAGGAAAGTCCAAAGTGGAATCTTGCCACTATTGAAGTCAATGCAAGTTTTGCAAATTACTTCAGTGGGGCCAGGATTTCATCCCTGGTTCTTAAGATGATTTAGATCAAACTGCTATACGTCCAGAATACATTTCTCTGTAGTCCACTCTGGAATTCAGAAAATCCCTCAGGAGGTCTGCCATGATGGCAAAGATCTCTGAAAAATCCTACATTAAGTGTTAGCAGCTGTTTAGACAGAGCTTTCATTTTTTCCTGGACTCCAAACACAGTGGGATATATGACCTACATTATGCTATGATTGCACTATTCCTAGGCCTCTTCTTGCGCCATCCACATAGCAAGGGACTCAGAAGAGAACCACACCAGCTACAAAGAATCCTACCCTCATGCAAATTTAAATTTGCATAAGGCACAAACAGTAGTTTGATTGCGTCAGTACCTTACTTTGAGTGATATCCAACGTCCAGCTTTGACAATTGTTTTTCTGCTCTCTCGTATGGAGAACCCCACATATCAATCTTCTCCTCCTCCTTTTGTGTGTGTATGCATACACACATGAACATAAAATACATAGTCATATAAGGTTACTGCACAGATGTATTACATTGTCTCCAGTATGTTGATTACCAGGGATCCTGGTTTTCTCTGTTTAAAAAAAAATTTTTTTTTAAAAATCACAAATTCTGTGATTAAAAATCTCAAAATCTGATTAAAAATCCAAAATCCTTGTTTTTGCACAATTGAAATAAAATGCCACTTATAGATATAAAATATAATATATAGGTATCAGTTGAAAACAATGTTTTATTGATATATTTATAATTTTAAAGCAGTTTGGAAGTCTACCAGTACCTCAATTATTATAATAAAATACATTTTAAATACCTATATATTTTGGTATTTGATTTTGTTTTCTTTATCATGGAAAAAAATTAGAGCTTCCCCTGCTCCCTCCTCGTCTTCTCTGGGCTGTCCGCAGCCCTGTCTCTGCACCCCAAAATACTGCGCCCTCAACTGCCACCAGGGTCTGCGCCCCCAAAATGCCGTGCCAACGCCGCCCCGCCACTGCGTTGTGGCACTGAGCAGCCCTGATACACCATTACCCCTCACTCCCAAGCCACAGCCCTCCCAAGCCCTGCCAGTACCCCTCACTTCCAAGCCACAGCCCACCCATCCCCATCCCTCTGACACATCACCTATGGACACACTGCCCCCCCTCATAGACTTACATAAAGGGCATTGCAGAAGCTGTTCTTCACCACACTACCTAGCTGCCATGTACATGTGTGTGCATGCACATGCACATGGTGCCCCCTGCATCCCACCCCACCATTCCCAAGCAGCCCCTTGCAGGCTAGGACTCTACCAGCCTGCACAGGGAAACCCATGGTTTCCCAAGTTTTTCTCCTTTAAAGTAGAAAATCTGTGTTCTTCCGCAGCAAACAGAAAATCCAGATCTCTGCTGATTACTATGTACAGTTCCGTGTCTTATCTGCATCTCATCTGCCTTGTTCAGAGGGTCACTTACCTGCCAGAGACTGCAGATCGAACGAAGACCTGAGAGAGTGTCTAGACCAGGGGTGGGCAAAACGTGGCCTGCAGGCCTGATGCAGCCCGCCAGACCATTCTATGCAGCCCACGGGGCCCCTAAAAATTAATTTTCTAAATTTTTTATCTGCCCCTGGCTGCCTATCATGTGGCCCTCAATGGTTTGCCAAAACTCAGCAAGCAGCCCTCCGCTCAAAATAATTGCCCACCCCTAGTCTAGACAATGTTGAGGAGTTATTGCCAGCAAGAAGAGATGGCAGAAATTATATAAGCATCCCTGAATGAGAAGATGAACCAATTGTTTGTTAAATTAACCACTTTAATAGACATTGTTCGTCAGCTCCTAGCTGAGGCCAAAAGCACTTTGTTTTATCTGTGCTTGGTGAGAAATGTACCTTTCAGATGCAGGGGTGGAATGTTTCTCACCAACAGAGAAGTGGGGACGGGTGTTTAGGAGGGAATAGAATGGAAAGGTGCTGTAAAACATTTGACTGATTACATTTAAGCAATTTTGATTCTGGTATAGATTGTTTGTAAAGCACAGCACTCACCAAAAGTTTCCTCATATCCTGGTGTCACGGAACGGGGTCCCTAAGGATGGCCATGTTATCCCTAAGGCCCCTCAACCATGCCAGTTTGGCCTGATGGGCACCCTCTTTTCTCACCCACCATGTCTTGATGTAATTGTAATATAGGGAGGCTGCCTTCACATCCAGCTGGACACGGTTCTGATGGACTTCTCTGAACCCTGTGGATTCCCGGACCCCTCGTGGGTCCCATTTCAAAATAGATTTCTCAGAACACCCCAGCCTTATGGGCTATATGCGTGGCTCTAAACCACCACTTTACCATGCCCCAAGCCTCGCAGATGGCATTGTCGTTGTCCGGTTTGGCCTTGCTGTGATTTGGCCCCCTTGTCCTCTCTGGGCTCTTTGCAGCCCTGTCTCTGCACCCCAAAATGCCATACCCTCGCTTCCACCAGGGTCTGTGCGCCCCCAAAATGCTGCGCCCTCGCTGGCGCCGGTGTCCTCACACTGCAGTGGGCCCCCAATGAGGCCTCCTCCTTCTCCAAGTAGCCTCACCCAAACCACTGATGTTATAAACAGCAAACAAAACATAAGCCCCTGGGCTATAGCATAATACAAAAGGTCAGGGTGTGCTCTGACCCTTTAACAGAATCAGATTTTGTCCCTGGCACTAAGTGTCTAGTAGGCAAGGGTACCTGTGGAGCTCATGGAGCCCCCTTAGCCCTAGGTGCAGCATATCAGGCAGTTGCAGCATCACTGGGCACTTCCTCCCTGGAGGCTCTTTCCCCTCTGGCTGCTAGCAGGGAACTGCCTCCCTGGCCTCAGCCCTGGGGTTTATATATATGCCAGGCCCTGCCCCTTCTGGTCAGCTGACCACTGGCAGGTGCAGGCCAACTATCACACTCTGGCCGCCCTGGTAACCAGCAGCTGGGGCTGCCAACTGCCTGCCCGGGCCCTCCCCACAGCAGTTCCAGCCCTCAAAAGGAGCAGGACACCCCAGTGCCCTAGCTATGATGGACTACTGAAATATTGCCACTTACGGCTTTCACCGGATTGGGCACTTAAATGGCTGTGCCTGTGTTGTCATGTCAGAGGCAGGACACTCCAGTCCAACAGTTATGAATCTCACATGATACTTGGGTGTTGAGCTGCCTTGGAGTTCCCTGCAGCCATGTCTTTTAAAGAGAAGCTTCAAGATTAAAAAAAAATCTTGAAATTAAAAATAAACCAGAAGCTCTGAGGAGGTAAAATTACTTGTATAATTAATTAAGTCGATGCATGGCAGTAAAGGGAATTAAAAAAAAAATCCTTCTGAAGGTCAAATGTACACAAGTTAAATGTAGTTCTCCACTCACAATGATGTCTCTTAAAGAAAAAAGCATTATCAGGCTATTTTAGTTATACTCGCTACACTTATTCTCACAATAATCAGAGCCTGTTATCTGGGGCCTTGCAATATCTGTGACTCACAGGCTAATGATGAAAATGTCTCACACATACATCAGTAGTTTCTTTTTAAGATGTGTAAATCATGAACTTTTGGTGCAACTTAATCTTTAACATTTCCTTTTTAAAATCCCAGCTGGGGTCTAAATATGAAAATATTTCATCCCCTGGTGATGCAAGGAAATTAAAGACACCTGTCAACAAATATGCCAACCCAGATTCTTTTGCTGCAAACAGGATCTACAGGGAACTTGTCTGCTTGGCCAGAAAACCTCTAGTTCCTCGCTTCCCCCCATTTGCAAATGTGACAAGCACTTGGCAAATACAGGAGGGCATCATTCCACTACCCGCTGGGTCTCTCTGCTACAGTTCCTGTAGAGCTGCATAGGTTGATGGTGTTCGGTATGCTCCTTTTACCTGGTTATGGTAATATATTAGGCATAAGCAGAGCATTTGCAAGATACAACAAGGAAAATGTAAACTCAGCTAGTATATCTACACTTTAAATATGGGCAATATAAACCTCATGGAAGGAGAGAGCTAACAGACAAACATCATATCAGTTTCTAGCCAGGAACCAAAAACTATTCATACTCTAGAAATAGCTTCCAGCTAACTACATGACAAGCAATACTCTTCAGATCCCTCCTAAAACTCACTTCTTCAAAGTCAAAGTCCTGGTGCCAGACTTTTATTTTTAAATGCCTCCAATATGGCTAATAGGGTGACTGAAATGACCAGCCAAGCACAAACCCATTGAAATTGATATCAGTTTAGTATGACATTGTACATTAGACTGAAATCAGACAAGCAGCTTATTGGGAGGCAGCTGCCTTCAGGAGGCAGGTGCTATTACTGCACTTTTCTCCAATATGGCTGTCTTAGACAAAGGGCCAACCCAGGATGGGCATGGGCAGACAAAAACCTTAACCTATGTAACATACCAGTGGAGTTTTATCTCTGATTCTTTCATAGGTAATTCTCTAACAGTTGCCACAGTTTAAGGCTTTCATTATGTGTCAACTTGTTTAGACTTGTTTAAAAAATAGTAGATCACACTGGTATAAACATATCATCTATCCAGGCTTTGAGAATCCTTGAAAAGCATGGCTCCCACTATCCCTTTCATAGTGCTGTCTGCTCAGTTCATATGTCTTCACTGTTATCTGTCATAATATATCTCTCTCTATAGATTACAAGATCTTTTAAGCCAAGCAGGGATCTTGCCTTCATTTAATTTGGTATATAAACATTTCTCCTTCTGGTTTTGCCAACTGTGTGTATGTTGAGTGGTACTTTCCTACCAGAGTAGTTCAAGTATAAGCTGTAGAGCTGCTTGTCTGGCAAGGTAGAATCAAGCCCAAGACTGGAGAGTACCAGACTCTTGCCTTGCTTCTGGCTGTCACTAATATTTCTTTGCCTTTTTTACTTGTCAAATTTTAGACCTTGCTGCTAATATAATTAGTGTAATATTTAGAACATTATGGATTGTTTAGAGTGAATGTAACATAATAGCTGCTCCACCTCAGACTAAACAAAGGGAGAATATAATTTACCCCAACTGTACTCTGTTTGCTTGACTTTTATATTTTTCTGTTTTATACATTTTTTAACGCTCTGCTGTTTACAAACTGCTTCCCTGGCTCCTCTTATATTCTCTGCTTTTCATTCTGTGGGTACCTTAAATAGTCGCAGACTTGGCAGATGTCTTGTGTTCAGAAGAAACCAAACTTTAGCCAAACATCTGGCATCTGCAGCCACAGTAGTTTGTTTGTTTGGCCTCTGTGGTGCAGTATATGGATTATGTATATGGAGACAGAGAGGATCTATAAGAAGTAACAAGGTCTACTGTGGGGCTGGAAAACAGAAGCTGCCTGAATTCCAATCCTGGCTCTGCAGCTGACTTATCTTTTTGGCCTTGAGTGAGTTCTGAGTATTAATATAGAAGAAAAATCTAAGCACCTGCCTTTCTCTTGTAGGTCGCCATTGTGAAGTTCATCAAATGATTGGAAACTACATGTGGGATCCAAAAACAAGCACCTCTTTTGATATTGGTGTGAATAAAGACAGCCTATTACCCCTGTGGTGGAATGGATCGGAGCCTTTGTGGGTCACCATGATGAAAGCAAAGAAGAAAGTGTCTATGTATTACTGGCCTGGTTGGTATCTCTAAATGCAGCTCCTCAAAAATCACTGCCCGTTTAATGTTACATCTTTAAATCTTTGGGCAGACACCCTCCCTTCCCCCCGCCGAAGGATAGCTCTAGCATAATACTGCAGTTATGAAATATAAACAGCAGTACGGTACTTGTGTATCCTTAAGCCATCTACATTTAATAATTCTATTTCTCATTTTCCCAGGTTGGTTACAGCTTGCATAAAATAATGTCAAACTGTTAATGGTTTAGCTTACCCAAAAGAAAGGAAATAAATGAACCTTTAACCTTAGGAAGCATTATACAGTTTCCCTAGGAAGCGCACAGTCTGTAGAATAAAAATAAGGACTTTTTTTCATTGCTCTTTTCGTCTCTGTTAGATGCCCCATTGTTTCTAGTTTTAGCCATTCCTTTTGAAAACCTTGGCTTTTGTCCATAGAAGTCAGGCATTCACTTTTCTTTTTGTATTTAGTATTAGCCTACTCTGCTCCCACTGAAGACAATGGAACTGTATAACAAGTACTTTATTACAAACAATTAGGCTGTACAGTTAACCCAATACACAGAAAAAAACCATTTCTTATATGCAACATGACTGAGCTTTACCTATGTAAAGGGAAATTGTGTATATGCAAGGAAACTCGCTTTCATTTCTCACTTCTCAGCAATTTAGCTCTCAAGTCTAAGCACTGCATTAACATAGTTTCTTTTATATCTAATCGTGTACTAGAGGATCACACAACAGAATGACAGTGTTGGATAGATCCACTGTTGATGGGCACAGCAGGGGCAGCTGGCCCATTTCTTCAGGCTCTCTGCCAATCTGTCTCATTCATCCCATCACACATGTGCCCAGTCACGTCTTCCCAGTACAATGCTGTGAATAACAGTCAGTGCAAAACACTACAGTGCTCAGGAATGGAAAGAAATTGCAGAACAAGATGGTTTGTGGTCAGACAGAGGAACTTGCCACATCACTGCTGAGTAAAGCAGGGAGTGAAGTATTGAAACATTGCTCTGTAGGTCCAGTTATACTTTACACTAGAACATTTCTGGGAATGTATCCCCAAAAAGTATATTCTTATGGGAGTAATCTATTGAACAGAAACAAAAACAATCGGCTTCTACAGAAACTGCTCTGAATAGATTGTAATAATTTCCAGTGAATCTTATAGATAAAATTCAACCATTAAATTCCATAAGAAAGTCCAGTTTTTGAGTGCAGTTCCTGAAAGAAAGGTGTATAGTGGGTCATATGTGTAGTGGGTATAGTGTATGCCCTAAAGCACTTTACCTATGGCATAATTTGCTTGACACATTGGGTGATAACCTGGCTCTACAAAAGCCTATGGGGATGTCTCAGCCATCTATATCCCTCAGAGCAGGCACCTCAAATGGAATTATTCCGGTTTTACAAAGCAAGCAAGTGTAGGCTTAACCTTAAGTAAATAATTAGCTACTATTAAACCATAAACTTTACTTGGGATGAGTAACTGATAGGATTCTACAGAAATGTAATTGAAATCTTTCCAAATATAACTGAATTTGATGGAATGAGATTTTTTTTCTGTTACTGTTGTTGAACCATTATATGGAATTCCACAGGAGGGAAGTAACTCTCTTTTCAAAAAATACATAACAAGCTATGAAGTCTTATTAAATTATAGAAGGTGAAACATTCAGAATGAGGAGACAAAGGCAGGCTGAAAAAGAAAAGTGATGGTCTAAAAAAGAGCATGAGTCTAAAAACGAATATCCCAGAGAGTGGTGGTGGATGGGTGATTTTTGACCTGGAGGGCCATGGGCAGTGGGTCCCCCAGGGCTCAGTCCTCGGGCCCGCACTGTTCAACATCTTCATCAGCGACTTGGACGAGGGGGTGAAAAGCAGCTTGTTCAAATTCGCAGATGACACTAAGATGTGGGGAGAGGTGGGCACACTAGAAGGGAGGGACAGGCTGTAATTGGATCTGGACAGGTTACAAGGGTGGGCGGATGAGAATAAGATGGGATTCAATACTGACAAGTGCAAGGTACTACACCTAGGAAGAAAGAACCAGCAGCATACCTACAGGCTGGGGAACTCCCTTCTCATCAGCACAGAGGCAGAAAAGGATCTTGGAGTCATTATAGACTCCAAGATGATGGCCCGCCAATGTCAGGACGCAGTCAGGAAGGCTAATCGCAGCTTGTCATGCATCCACCGATGCATCACGAGCAGGTCAAAGGAGGTGATTCTCCCCCTCTATGCAACACCGGTCAGGCCCCATTTGGAGTACTGAATCCAGTTCTGGGCGCCGCACTTCAGGAGGAACATCAAGAGGGTCCAGAGGAGGGCCACTCGCATGATCAGGGGGCAGCAGGGCAGGCCCTACGGGGAGAGGCTAGAGGACCTGAACCTGTTCAGCCTCCACAAGAGAAGGCTGAGAGGGAATCTGATGGCCGTCTATAAATTGGCCAAGGGAGACCAGCAGGCAATGGGAGAGTCCCTGTTCCCCCGAGCGCTACTGGGAGTAACAAGGAATAACGGCCATAAGTTGACTGAGGTTAGATTCAGCCTAGACATCAGGAAGTACTACTTCACAGTCAGGGTGGCTAGGATCTAGAACCAACTTCCAAGGGAAGTGGTGCTCACTTCTACCCTGGGGGTCCTTAAAAGGAGGCGAGATAGACACCTTGATGGGGTCGTTTGACCCCAGCATCCTTTGCTGCACATGGCAGGGGGTCGGACTTGATGATCTGTTCAGGTCCCTTCCAACCCTACCAACTATGAAACTATTCAGAATTTTGTAGCTTTTTGCTTATGTGTATGTTAACAACGCACGGGACACAACATGGAACAGTTAAAACAACATGGGACATCTTTGGTTAGCTGTGAATCTTATGAATTCATTACAGGGTGTAACCACTAACCAGGCAATGTTTGGGAAGCTGTAATAGGTCTTGTCTGCATCACGACAGTGGCAGGTCCCAGAATCTTGGAGTTGAACACGTCCCAAGCCCAAGGGTATATTCCAAACTGGAAATGAGTCAGTGAGGCAGCTGTGGACTTGCCACTTTGTGCCTGCTTTCAAGTATTCAGTCTCTGGTGGGTCAGACAGCTGGTTGTAGGGACAAGCCATGAGCAACTTCACCAAAGCATATTCAACAGGAGTGCACCTGAGGAGTTGGCTGGGTGGGCCAGGGGAAGGCATGCTCAAACCCCCTAAATCCAGGACCTGCTATTGCAACCATACACCATAGTGCCAGAAAGGCAGGGCCTTATTCATTGCAGTTAGAGCTAGAAGGCACTATGGGCATTTATACACATGCTCCCGGAGTGTGCGTGTGTGTGTGTGTGGGGGGGGCATTAATTAGAGCAGCTCCAAGATCCACTCTAAATAAAGCAATTAATCGAGTCTGCTCTGCCTTGCTGCAGGTGTATAAGCACCCTATTTGCCTTTTCACCAACAATGTGCACTACAGTCCAGACAGACACATTCCTGCATATATCATATGTATGCTCCATGTGTCATGCAGTTAGCTCCTAGAGGAGCCTATATCATTACACTTTCCATATCAGAACCAACCAGTTTTAAAGGTGCAGTGAATTTTCAATCTAAACTCTTCAGCATGACCCCCTTTCATATTTCCCTGTGTCTATGTGACTTTGGTCAGGCTGCAGTTGGAGTACTGCATCCAGTACTGGGCGCCGCACTTCAAAAGGGATGCGGCCAGCCTGGAAAGGGTTCAGAGGAGGGCCACCCACTTGGTGAGAGGGCAGCAGGACAGGCCCTACGAGGAGAGACTGAGGGACCTGAACCTGTTCAGCCTCAGCAAGAGGAGGCTGAGGGGGGACCTGGTGGCTGCCTACAAGCTCATCAGGGGAGATCAACAGCAAATAGGCAGAGCCCTTTTCTCCCCAGCACCACCTGGGGTGACAAGGAACAATGGTCATAAACTGATGGAGAATAGGTTTAGGTTAGAGATCAGAAGGCAATATTTTACAGTTAGGGTGGCCAAAATCTGGAACCAACTTCCCAGGGGTTTTGGTGACCCCAGCATTCTTCCCTGCCTGTGGCAGGGGGTCAGGCTAGATGATCTGTTCAGGTCCCTCCTGACCCTAGCTACTATGAAACTATGAAAACGCTAAAGAAAACCACAGCTGCTCTTTATGACTTTGAATCTTCAGAACACTATAGCTTTGCCTGCTAGAAATGAAAAAACAGAATAAACTAAAAACACAAGTTTATTTTACTAATGCTTATGTGTAGTTTTAATTGTTGCTTCTTTCCTATCTAAAATTAAGTGCAAACCAAAGCTACATCAATGATAGTTAAATATGACCTTATCTTAAAACAGTCAATAGTCTTAAATTAAATAGAAAACAAAATTAAAATAGTGCTTAGTTGAAAAAAATCTTTAAAAGAGTATTGTATAAAGCAGGCTAGATGATCTGTTCAGTTCCCTCCTGACCCTAGCTACTATGAAACTATATATGCAGCTCAGTGTCCAAGAGAAACTGGACTTAAAACTGGCAGTTATGGACATAGAAAGCAGAAAAAGTTTTTGCTGTAAATGATTATCTGTCACAGCTTTATTGGTAAAGATGACAAAAATAACAAAGCTAAAATGCAAACATAATATATCACTAGTTCCAGTTCTGGAAACACAGAAGCAAAACATCATTACCAAAAGGACTCCCAATTGCTATTTGTGGTAAAACATTAGTGTTCTAAGCATTTGGTTTTATAGGAACATTTTGCTCCTTTTTAATCACTACTAAACAAAGGGGTCTGTTTCAGAGATGAATACACAATATTTAAAAAGCGTTTTCTGTTCTCCCAGCCTCCATTCATAGCAGTAAACCAATCAACCTTGAAATGCCTCGCAATCAAGTGATATACTATAAGTAATACAGCATTCGAGTTGAAATGTACAGTCTCATATTCTCTGTATATCATTTGACAGAACTGACACTGCAGTGAACAATAGAATTTCAAAGGAATACTATTACATTTTAGCTGATACCTCAATCTGAGTAGTAAGAGAAAAAATTTCCCTGAGTGTTCTTAAGATGAAACTAGCTAAGTTTATGAAAAAGATTATGTGATATAGGATCATAGGACAGTAGGGCTTGAAGGATCTCACAAGGTCATCCAGTCCAACCCCTAGATCAATGCAGGATCATCCCTGATTAAACCAACTCATCCAAGTGTCTGTCCAATCTGCTCTTGAAAATTTCCAAGGATGGAGACTCCACAATTTCTCTGAGGCTAGGGACAGACATTATACATAAACCAGTTTAAGTGACCAGAAACTGGCTTAACCCTGTAACAGAACAGTTCAATGCACATAAGCCAGTTTCAAAATGGCTGAAACCGGTTTGAGATAAACCTGGTTGAATATAGTATCAGATTTAACTGATTGAGCTCAAACTGGTTTATGCAACTTCTGTCCAGACCCCTTCCTGGTTGAAGTTAAACCAGAGTCCTCCAATATCCCAGCATGCTCTGCAGCCCTGGGCTGGGCTGTGCTGTCTGCTCCAGTGGAGCAGGGCAGGGGTGTGGCCAGATGCCAGCTGGCATGGCCCCCTTAGGTGTGGAAGGCAGGGAGGGGTGTTATGCCCGCCTCCACCCCCGGAAGACCACAGTGGGGTCTTCCTGCCTCAACTGTTGCTCACCCCCTGCATGGGGCAAGCAGCAGTATAAGCCCCCTCCTGCCCCATCTGCCAGACACTGGAGGGAGGAGGGTTATTCCCCCCTCTTGACCCCCTGCCTAAGAGGCCATGGCAGCTGGGCTCTGGTCATGCCTCTGCCCTACTGCTGGAGCAGCAAGGGGGCGGGGCCCTGGATGGGGGCAGCAGCCCATGCCATGGTGTCTGGGGAGCATGAGCCTTTTCCCAGCAGGGAGGCTGCGAGCAGGGGGTCAGAGCTGCCATGGACTGTGCAGGGTGAGTTGCAAAACTGGGACTCAGAGGGGGCCATAGCCCCTTAAACCTCCCTAGCACTGCCACTGCTGCTCCCCCTGCATAGTCCGCAACAGCTTTCCCCACCCTGCAGCGTGATCCCCCTTCCCACTAGAAAGAGGCTCATGCTCTGAGACACCATGACAGGGGATGCTGCCCCCATCATGGCTGCTGCCCCATCACCGCTCCAGTAGCAGGGACAGGGCATAGCCAGAGCCTAGCTGGCAGGGCCTCTTAGGCAGTGGGGCAGGAAAGGGGGCTATTCCCTCCCTCCCTCCAGCATCTGGTGGAGGGGGCAGGAGGGGGCTCATCCCACAGCCCACCCCATGCAGGGAGCAAGTGGAGGTGGTGGTCATGGCAGGCAGACCCCAGTGCAGTTCCCTAGGGGCACAGCGGGGAAATAACCAGTTAGCAACACCATGGCAGGGGCTGCTGGCCCCATCAAGGGCCCTGCCCCCTTGGTGCTCTAGGACTGTTGGGGAGGGATGGCCTCCACCTCACCTGGAAAGGGAAGAAGCTCTTCTCAGCCAGAATGGCTGACCTTCTTGACAGGGCTTTAAACTGAGACTGCTGGGGGACAGGTGGTCTACTAATAGTTCTAGCCCAGGTCATGTCAGCCGTACTACCAATAACTTGGGCAGCCTAAGGAATCCCGCTCTGGCAGCAGCCCAAGGAAAGGTCCCTCTTAACTCCTGAGGGAAGCATTGGGCTTGACATGGCAGACAACTACCTGTACACAAAGGCCAGGAGCTTGGGAAACAAGCATGAGGAACTGGCCCTCCTCCTATGTGATAATGACTACGACCTTATAGGAATTATGGAGACCTAGTGGAACTCCCACCTATGATTGATCAGTGGCAGTAAAGGGTTACGCCTTGTATAGGAGAGATTGTGTGGGAAAGAGGGGTGGGGGTATTGCTCTTTACATCAAAGATCAGCTGGCCTCCCTGCAGATTGAGTTTCCAAACCAGGAAGGGCATCTTGAGACCCTCTCGGTCAAGATACGAGGAGAACATGGGGAGGGTGACTTACTTGTAGGAGTCTACTATAGACCTCCCCCACCAAGAAGAAGACCTAGATCAGAAATTCAATAGGGAACTGGTCAAAGCCACACACTTCCAATGCTTGATCATCATGGGGGACTTCAACTTCCCTGACATTTCTTGGGATGAGAGCATGGCCAAATCTGACAGGTCGCGTAGCTTTCTCACGTGCATCGATGATCTCTACCTAACCCAGGAGGTCTATAGGCCTACAGGGGAAAAGCATTGCTTGATCTGGTCCTGGCCAAAGGGGAGGACCTGGTGAGTGACCTGCGGATTGAGGAGAAGCTTGGTGACAGCAACCACAAATTGGTCACCTTCTTATTTCATCGAAAAGCAGGCAAACCCCTCAGTCAAACAGAAGTCCTTAACTTTGGGAAGGCCGACTTCTGCAAGCTGAGAGAACTGGTCAGTCAGGCAATCAGAGGCCACATGAGAGAATCGGAGAAAAGGGAGTACATGAGGAATGGTCATTGCTCAAAAACAAAATCTGTGAAGCACAGGGCAAAGCCATCCCTTCTCACAAGAAATGCAGTCAACAAGCAAGGAAGCCCCTATGGCTGAATAAGGAACTGCTGGACCTCATTAAGCTCAAAAGAGTAGCCTACATCAGCTGGAAAACAGAAAGCATTACCAAAAAGGATTACTCTGCACCTGCCCGCACCTGCAGAGAGAGGTCAAGAAAAGCCAAGGCACAAACTGAACTTAGGCTAGCTATGGGGATCATGGGCAACAAAAAGTCCTTCTTTAGATATGAAGGAAGTAGGAAAAAGAACAAAGACAGTATTGGACACCTGAGAGAACCAACGGGGCAACTGACATCAGATGCCCAAGAAAAGGCCAATCTCGTAAATGACTTTTTTGCATGTTTTTCATGCTGCCACAAGGACCACACTGCCAGAAATGGCACAAACCAATTTGGGAGTGGGTGATGGGCCCAAAATCGACATAGATCAAGTGAGGGAACACCTTGAGAAACTGGACATTCATAAGTCCACAGGCCCAGACGGAATGCACCCGAGGGTCTTGAAAGAGCTGGCAGATATCATTGCAGCCCCCTTGACAGGGATATTTGAAAAATCATGGCACTCAGGCAGGGTCCTGGATGACTGGAAAAGAGCCAATGTTGTTCCCTATTTACAAGAAAGGGAGGAGGGATGACCCAGGGAACTATAGACCCATCAGTCTGACGTCTGTCCCTGGAAAAATCCTGGAGAAAATTGTCAAGGGATCCATCAACGCCAGACTAACAGAAGGCAAGCTTCTGAATGCCAGCCAACATGGCTTTGTGACTGGCAGGTCTTGCCTGACCAACCTCATCTCTTTCTATGACCAGGTAACATGTGCCCTGGACAAGGGAGATGATGCGGACGTCATTTATCTGGACTTCAAGAAGGCCTTTGACCTAGTTCCCCATGATGTCCTCATGGTTAAGCTGGAGAACTGTGGCCTTGATCATCATACGGTCCAATGACTAGGCAACTGGCTATGGGATTGGACCCAAAGAGTACTAGTTGAAGGGAGCAAATCAACGTGGCACAGGGTGACTAGTGGAGTCCCTCAGGGCTCGGTACTCAGGCCAGTACTCTTTAACATTTTCATCAACGATCTGAATTCAGGAGTCAGATGTGAACTGGACAAGTTCGCAGATGATACCAAATTATGGGGGAGGGCTGTCACACCGCAGGACAGGCTGGGAATACAAGCCAACTTGGACATACTCTCAAGGTCTGCCGACCAAAACTGGATGGCCTTCAATGCAGAGAAATGCAAGGTGCTACACCTCAGTAGGAAGAACTGTCAGCATACTTACAGGCTTATTAGTGGTATGCTCACTAGCACCATGACCGAAAGGGACGTGGGGGGTCTTAATTGACCACAAGATGGACATAAGCCACTAATGTGATGCAGTAGCGGGCAAAGCTAACCAAAATCTGGTGTGCATCCAACCAATGCATCTCAAGCAAAACCAGGGAAGTCATCCTTCCGCTTTACGCAGCCCTGGTGAGCCTGCAGCTGGAGTACTGCATCCAGTATTGGGCCCCCCATTTCAGAAAGGATGTGGAGAAGCTTGAGAGAGTCCAGAGGAGAGCCACTCATATGATCCAAGGCCTGGAGGGAAGGCTGTATGAGGAGAGGCTGAGGGACTTGGGACTCTTCAGTCTGGAGAAGAGAAGGCTCAGGCGAGACTTGGTGGCAGCCTACTTCATAAGAGGGGTACATTAGGACCTGGGAGAACATCTGTTCACCAGAGCTCCCCGAGGGATAATAAAGTCTGATGGCCATAAACTCCAGGAAGGCCAATTTAGACTGGAAACAAGAAAAAAGTTCTTTATGGTGTGTGTGTCCAGGGTCTGGAACAAACTCCCCCCAGAGGTGGTGCAAGCACCTACTTTGAACTCCTTCAAAAATCAGCTGGATCTTCTGGGATCACTTAATCCCAGCTGACTTCCCGCCTATGGTGGGGGCAGGGGCTGGACTCAATGATCTCATGAGGTCCCTTCCAGCCCCTAATGTCTATGAAATCTATGAACCCTACTCCCTGCCTCCCCGCCTAAGGGGCCATGCCCCACCCCTGTCCCTGTCTCCCCAGTTCTACCAGAGGGGCCCCCAGCTGCCAGAGCTAATGGGCCCAGGGTCCCCGGTCCATAGCCCCCTGCCCCTGACAGAAGGCAGCAGCTGCTACAGTTGGGGTTCCCATCCTGCTGCCCTCTGTGGGCTTGGGTGGGTGGAGCAGGCTCTCCACTGCAGTGCACATTCCTGGAGGGGGCAGGGGGGACCCATGCCCCCCAGATCTGTATGCAGGGTGGCTGTACATTGTAGCCTCAGGCTCCCACCCTGCTGCCCTCCCCTCGGGCCTCCTCAGCCTGTGGGTGTGACCTGGTGCTGCAGGGCAGAGTGGGGTGATGCAGGACAGCTGCTTGCTGCTGCAAGCTCTGCACTGCCCTGGCAGTGTATTTCCCATGTGCTTGGCAGCAATGAAGGGAATAACCCTGAGTCACCGCCCGGGCAGGGGACACATCGCCAGGGCAGTGTGGAGCTCACAGTGGCAAGCAGCTTTCCTGACTGGTCCCACTCTGCCCTGCAGCGCTGGGTCACACCTGCAGGGGAGGGCAGCAGGGCAGGAGCCTGACACAAAAGTGGGCTCTCCGCAGCCTCTGCCCCATGCAAAGAACTGTGGGGTCACATGCCTCCCCTGCTTCCCCCAGAGTGTGTGCAGTGACAGGGAGCCACTCCCCCACCCCTCACACACCTGGGATAAGCCGCCCACAGCCCCATCATGCTCCCCTCTGGGGCCCTGCAGCCATGCATTGTAGCCCCAGGCCTCAAACCACATGCACCACCCAGCTGGGCAGCAGCCCAACCCTGTCGAACTCCCTCCCTCCTTCCTTCCTTGTGGGGGCCCCAATCCCCAGCCCCACTCACCTGCAGAAGCTGCTCTCCAGGCTGCTTGGAGGCCATGTGCATATACATGCACATAGCACCCCCTGCCTGACCACTGTCCTCCCGCTCCCCACAGCCTCTTGCAGGCTGAAACTCTGCCAGCCTCCAGAGAGCTCACTGCAAAAGCGCAAAATCCATGTTTCTCTGCTAAAATGAGAAATCTGCATTTTACTCCAGTAAAGGGGAAAATCCATGTTTTACTGTTTTTCCGTGGGAAAGAGAAAACCTGGATCCCTGTTGATGACTACACTTTGAGAACAATGATCTCTGTGTCAGAAGCCTTGCTAAAGTCAAGATATATCACATGCACTGCTCCCCATCCCCATGATCCACAGAGCCTGCCACCTTATTATAGAAAGAAATCAGGGACTCGGGCATGACTTGCTCTTGGTAAATCCATGCTGGCTGTTGCTTATCACCTTGTTCCCTAGGTGCCTCAAAATAGCTTCTTGACAATCTGCTCCATGATCTTTCCAGATATTGAGGTTAGACTTACTGGTCTGTAATGCCCTGGATCTTCCTTCTTCCCTTTCTTTAAGATGAACTCTATATTTACCCTTTTCCAATCATTTGGGACCTTATCTGAATACAAGTTATCAAAGAGGATAGCCAGTGGCTCTGAAATAACCTCAGCCAATTCCTTCAGTATGGTGCCTGTAGCAGCAGAGTACTGGATTTAATGACCCAGTCCTATGTGTTGTTCCTAAAAGGGTTTTAAAAGTCTCCTTATACCTTGCTTAAATGACAGTGTAGACTGTAACCAATAACTTTACTACTTATGTTTTCATCAACAGAAGCAGTTTATTTCAAGTGAAGTGCAGTGATATCTTCTCTAAACACAAAAGGAAAAAACACCTTTCCATTTCAAAAAAGACATTTTCCAGACCTTTGTGGAGATCTGGAAAGCTTTCAGAATGTGGTGTTATGACATCCAATGTCCAGCTGTTAAATCAATATTTAGAAACGTAATTTAGAAATGGCAGAGGTTTGAGTATCTGTGTCAAATAAAGATGTAAAATAGCATATATATATCATAATGAAAGAGGTCTCAGTGCCTTCTCCAAATCCAGAAACTTAGTAGTGTAAACACATGTTAAACATTGTACAAAATGGTACAAAGACATTTAAATTAGAAATGAGTAAATATAATTATTTTGTTTTTCTCTTTAAAAAAACTATAACTCACCTTTTATGTGGTTTCTCTCCACTAATTTTATAGTGAACAAGTTTGCCATCAGCAATGGCCCCTACCAAAATGACTTTCATGTTATAATTAAAAAATGTTCATAGCAAGCAAATTTGAAATTTGTAACAGGTATTCATAGCAGATGCTACACAGATAGAATGAAAATATATAATGTGACTTCAGTATCTAAGCAGCATGAGCTTCAAATATTTAGTACTGTCAATGAACTTTTGCTTGCCAACCAATAGTACCAAAAACATTGGTCATTCCTGAAAAATATATATATAATTAGGGTGACCATATGTCTCAGTTTGGCCGGGACAGTCCCAAATTTTATAGCTTGTCCCAACGTCTCAGCCAGCGGGTGAAAATCGAAACAGAAGTCCCTGACTAGCACCATCTGCCTGCATTGCTTGGCCCAGCTCCTCCTGAGCAGCGACTGGAGGCAGGAGGTAGGCTGGGCTGGGCACTGCTCCTCCTGCCTGGGGCAGGGATCAGGCAAGGACGGGGTTTTAGTGTCCTGGATTTCCTTAAAAATAATATGATCGCCCCATATATCATGCTCATGATGTAGCTATCTAGAAGTAGTTGAGACAGAGAGAGATCTGACGATCTGAAATACTACAAAGTGAACATTAATATTAAATATTACACACAAAAATCATTTAGTAGATAAATTCTGAGGAACTACCTTTGAAAAGTTGCAATCTGTTTTGACAACAGTAAAGTAAACAGAAAGAGAGGCTAAATTCACCAAATAATGTGTTGTGCAATTATTTCCCCTATTTAAAACATCTGTGCCAAAAGCACGGGCACATTTGGATGTGTCTCTCTAAGTCAGGCTCATCATAGAGACAGGACCCAAAACCACAAGATTATGGTCTGGATTTGGTACAAGACTCTTTCCAATCTGAAGGGATGATGCAAATATAAAAAAACTAAAATGCCAGCAGAGTGCATTTAAATGGTTCCAGTTTTAGTGCTGTAGAAGCAAAAATATAACCACCTAGAGGCTCCTGAATGTTTCTGATTTTAAAGCACAAGTGTTTGAAGCATTAGGACTGAACTGGAACCTAAAATCTATGTGTGTATAAATCCTAATAAAAATTTGCACAGACGTACAGAGATGCTATGTTCCTTCCTGGCATTTTAAATTAGCTGAGCCTAGTGCTCTGCTAGAGATAGTTCCCAGGAGTCAGGAGCATTTAATACAGCTCTGGAATTTGTCTGCCCTGCCAAAGCTCAGTTAAGGCTTAGTTTACATGACAGTGTCCTGCCGGCAAAACTCTGAATGTGTCTACACTCAAAGCCCCCCTGCTATGGCACCACTCCCCCCGCACCCTCCCCCCCTTTTGTGCAGTATTACACCACCTTCCCTGAGCAAAATAAGCTTTCTGCAATCATCCAGGGGCAAGCAGAATGTGCATGTGGGCACCCTGAGCCTTCTGCTGGCTTCAGTGTTTCCTTTAGCCTGTGGTACCTTCCAACCTGAGATCCTCTACCTGCACAGCTCTTGCTGTGGGGCCACTAGATGTTGATAGACAGGTGCACACCCTCATGGCTTGGGAGATGCAGATAAGCTTACACAAAGCCTTAGTCGACCTTTTGTTCATGGAGTAAGCTTTCTATGATTGCTCAAGCATTTGCTTGAGGCTGGCTAAGACAGGTAGTAGATGTGTTTTGCAGGTAAACTGACATAGGTAAAATGGGGTCTATCCATTGTTGCACTCAATAACATGTAGCATTGGCTCTTTAAATGTGCTCAGAGGTTTTACAATGGGTCTATAACTATATTAATAAAACTCAGAGAATAGAAAAAATTGAGACAAGTGCTAATAAAGCTAAATTGTTTCAGCCCTCAATACAAAGATGTATACACAACCAAATCAAACATTTTAAGGCTAAATTAATGTAGGGCAATAGCCTTCAAAAACTATATAAGTATGCAGCTCCAAACATCTAGCCAGACCATTTGTAGTCTTTCCCTGAGCTGCTGCTGTGTGGGACTACTTAGACAGAGACTGAGTGAGATCCAGAGAGGCATTTCAGGCACACTGCAGTGCCTAAATTAGGTGCCTGGCTACATCAAGTGATTCAAGGAAACAGGGTTAGGTGCCTCCCAGGATTATTTCTGCTTTTATCCAACAACTGTTTAACGTAACATGCATAAGAAAATCTTTGTCCTAAGTAGCTCCATTAAACTGGATAGAGAGAGTATTAAGTTCACCCCATGGATCTTGAAGTAATATGGACTCTTTAATTTGGAGAGTGCCAAAGGATTTATAACTGCACCTATGGAGGCAACCTTCTGTCAGCATAACCTGCTTTATCTGGAGATGTATGTTTTTCCTTGTAACTCAGCATCATGACTTGATAATATGAGGTCATCCAGAGAGAGATACAAAGATTGATTAATTCTTTTTATTGAGTGTCTCATGAAACCACATAAAACAGTGCTGGAAATGGTCTCTGAAAGTTGGCTCTGGCCCACTGGCCTGCAGAACTGCTGCAGTTCCCTTCCAGGCAGCATTTTCTCTGTAACATCATTACTGCCCAAGAGATAATCCAGCTTCTAACATTCCTTCGGGCATATATCTTTATTCCCAAAAGAGAAGCAACATGGCCCAAGTTTCAGATTCCTGACACCACTGACTTGTCAACCCAGCAATACCTCAAAATACAGCACAATATTTTATACCACAAAGCCATTTGGCAAAAGATCTCTCATTCTCTTTTCCCAGAAATATCCCCAAAAATTCTATGACTGTGATTTGAGGGCTCCAGGGTTCTTTAAACTAAACTGCGTGAATTTAGTGTTAGTGACCAGCACAGCTATAAATATTAATGCCATCCAGTACAGCTGTAACCAGAGACTGAGACAGAAAAAAACCCATGTTTGTATGTATTCAGAGCCCATGTTCTTCTATAGGATTTGTTGCCAAAAGTTTCTGTGGCACAAAACATAACTTATTTTGCTAAGAAAGGCTGCAGGTTACTAAAAGAATTAATTGGTTTAAACTGTTTTAATAAGCTCTCCTGGGAAACAGATGTAACAGATCAGTGCCAGTGTCACGTAATAAAATATTTTATAGAGGGTATTATTATGTAAGGTGTAGTGCGTCTAACTGGAAAGTATTTGCTGCACTAAAGGGGGGAGAAAAAACTAGATTTGTTAGGCTGGATGTTTGGGAATGACACATGTAACTTAAATTCTACTTAAAACTATTCTAAGTGGAGCCTTCCTAAATGGTTTAGCTGAAGAAGTCTTGCCACAGAGGAATTTGATTTTATCATTGATACAATCACACCAGCAAGGTACCTTATGAATAGGGAAATAAGAAGGTAGAAGGAATAGTTTCCAGAGAGCAGACATCAAAAACACCACCCACTGGACATGTCTATACGTGCTATTATTGCACAGCAATAAACTCTGGCGCATATCACACTGGAGTGTATTGCTCCCAGGCACCATATTCGAACATGCGCCCAGGACCACAGCACATTGGAGTAGCCTGAGCTGACAGGAGGTCCAGGGGATCAGCCTGCCAGCCCAGGGCTGCTTTGACCCAGGTCAGTGCACTGCTGAGGAGCTGTCTGGCATACGGGGGTGCTTCAATGCAGCACTAGCTGGAAGGCAGCCCCCGCACTGAAGCGCCCTTATGCTCCAACCAGACCCATCAGCATCTACACAAGTGTTGGTGTGGAGTAAAAAACTCTGGTGCAAGACAGTACTTTTATTTACAAGTACTAACCTACAGAGGAGTTAATTAGTTTACTCCATCCTAATAGCATAGCACATGTAGATCCTGAGCTGTTTACTGTAGAACTAATTAAGCTAGTCTGTAGTAAACGTCTTGTGTAGATGCACCCATGCACACCAAATGTCACGTAAGCTTTCAAGAACTGAGAACTTCAGTCTTCAAAGGCTATATACAAGAAATGCCCACCTCGTTGAAACAACGTTTAAAATATTTTTCTTACAGGCTGTGAGGTTGAAATCCTTGGAGTCAGACCTAGTTATTGTCAACCATATTTCAGTGTGCCATCAGATGCCAATTTTGCTGATGCTATCCGTGATAGTCTTGAATCTTTACGGTAAGTCACTGAAATCTTTTACTACAGAAATTAATTTCTAAAGTATTGTTACTTAAAAATTTTGGGCACTTCCTCCAGGAATATTGCTTATCTAGAAGATGGAGCTAAGATTTATTTTTCCCCTGATAGGAAATAGAGACAGAAAATTATACACTTTGAAAAGCTTTTTCACTGTTCATGATACAACATGCAGGGACATCACAATTACCAGTAGTTGCTCTCCGTAATCCCCCTATTCATAGGAAAATGAAGCCCCATTCATTTGTATTTCAGACTATTAGAATCAATTAATTGAGTATCAAAAAGAGATTTTAAGTGACTTAATGTCAGTGGGAATGATTCAGTATGTCTGGCACTTTTGAAATTAAAATTGGGTCTCTTCCTAAGCCTACAGTTAGGCTCTAGTTTCAGCCATAATGCAGAAAGTAGATAAATACTCCATGCAAACAAAAGCACCCTAATCTATACTTGAGCTTCCTGAGGTAGAAACAAATTTAAAACCATGTTTTACTTCAGCCATTTCCCTTCCAAGTTTTAATCAGGGGGAGTTTTTAAAACTAGATAAGATCAACAGTATTTAAGGCTAACACAACTCTTTATTCAGGGCATATTGCCTTCATCTCTTCATTTACAACCCTTGATACTACATAATTTATTCAATTCCAGGATATATTTTGCTGTACAGGTGAGAATCTGAGAAGTCTAGGGAAAAGGTGTTGAGCAGCACTCACTCTGACTATAAGTTTCAAAATCTTCAGTGTGTGCTTAAATTTGCTACTGTACAGTATTACAGAGATGTGGCAGAACAGTTCATGTGCCTGATGAATGATCAAGGATGGTGATGCATTGTTCAGAAAGAACAGACAAGGGAAAAAGGAGGGGTTTTGCCCTATATATAAAGAAGATGTCAGCATGTTCTGAGGTGCAGTACAAAGTGGAGGGTATAACAATAAAAATACTGGATTTCAGAAAAACAGACTTCAGCAAACTCAGGAAACTGGTGGGCACAATCCCCTGGGTGGCAAGTCTAAGGGGGGAAAAAGTCCAGGAGATCTGGCAGTACTTTGAAAAGGTCCTTTTAAGGGTGCAGGAGCAAACTATCCCAGCACAACAAAAGAATGGACAAGTGATCAGGAGATCAGTTTAGCTAAACAGCAATCTCTTCAGTGAGTTAAAACTACAAAAGGGTTCCTATTAAAAAGTGGAAACATGGCCATATTAGTGGGGAAGAGAATAAGAGTATTGTGCAAGTGTGCAGGGAGAAAATTAGGAAGGCCAAGGCACAATTTGAAATGCAACTGGAAAGGGATTCTATGAGTATGGGTTTCTACAAGTATGTCAAGAGCAAAAGGAGGCCTAAAAAAACTGTAGGTTCCTTATGGAATGCAGGAGGCAATCTAATTACAAATGATGCAGAGAAGGGTGAAGTGTTGAATGCCTTTTTTACTTCAGTCTTCACAAATAGGAGCAGCTACCAGCTGATAAGCACAACTGGCAGCAAAGATAGGGAACAACTCAAACAGCCTAGGGTAATAGCAGAAGAGATTAGGGATTTCTTAGAGAAGCTAGATACTTTCAAGTCAGCAGGGCCAGATGGATTGCACCCTATGATGCTGAACACATTGGCTGAGGTAATTTCAGAGCCACTACCTATCTTCTGTGGAATTTGTGAAAGTCGAGTACGGTACTGGTTGACTGGGAAAGGGCAAATATATTGCCTATCTTTAAGAAAGGGAAGAAGGAGAATCCAGGGAATTACAGATCAGTCAGTCTAACCTGAACTCCACAGCACTACTAGCAGCTTGTGTTCCCCTGCTCTACCCCTCTCCGTCTGGTACATGGGCCACAGATTCCCCAGGCTCCTTGCCACTGTGCCGCTCTGTTCCCAGG
>NW_005842200.1:1509201-1510859 GCF_000455745.1 Alligator sinensis | reverse complement strand
GAGGAGGACCAGGGGGAGGAGAAAAAGCTGGATGTAGGAGGGAAGCCCAGAGATCCTGATCACGCAGCAACAAAAGTAACACGAGGGAATGGTAGCAGGGTAGGAACCCATATGCTGTGTGTTAATCCCTTGGACAGGGCACAAATTGGACAGCCCTGGTCTAGATGGAACTACTGTAAAGTGGATACATAACTGGTTGGGTTACTGGGTGCAGCAAATAACTGGGAAGCCAGTTGCTGGATTCTTGAAGTTGGCAATGGATCACAAAGGCTTCAGGGTGTCACTGGTACTCAGACATGAATAAATGGATTTTCTTTATGCATTTAAACTGAGTTTTTTCAAACATGCTAAGAGTACAAGCCCTCATTGAGGAAGGGGAGTGCAATCATTTAAGCTAACAATAGTGCTTATGCACCTCAATATTCCCTTTCTAATCAATAGCATCATAGAATAATAGAGCTGAAGTGGAGCTCAGAGGGTCAACTACTGCAACTCCCTGCCTAGGGCAGAATAAACCATATTTAAACCATCTTAGACAAATGTCTGTGTGATCTAGTAAAACTTCCAAAGATGCATACTTCACAACCTCTGCAGATAGTCCGAGGGTGGGCAGTTATTTTGGCTGGAGGACGCTTTAACGAGTTTTGGTGAGTTGTCAAGGGCCACAAGGGTAGCCCTGCCCCTTGACAGGTGCCCCACCCGTAGTCACCATCTTAGGATCTGAAGTCCTGCCCTTTAACCCCTGACCTTTGTATAGAGGCAATTGCATAATAGCTCAAAATATAGCCTTACTTTTGTATATTGTGTGAGGGGGTGGGGGGTAAGGGGCTGTATGTGAGGTGGCGGTGTGGGTTGTGGTTATGGTGGGTGGGAGGGTCGGTGTGGCGGGTATGTGGGAGGGGGTGTGAGTGTAAGGTTATGGTGGGGGGGAGTGTGTGCAGGGGCTGTGGGAGGGTGTGGAGGGATGGGAGGGTGCAGGGATGCATGTGTGTGGGGGAGGGGAGGTCCTTGGTGTCCCCATAGTGTGCAAGTCCCTGGAGCTGCATGTGGTGGCAGTGAGTGGGGCCAGCCTTGCCCAGCCCCGTAGGGTGCAGCTCCTCATGCTCCCACCCCAGTCCCTGGCTGCACATGCTGGTAGTGTTCAGGGCCAGCCCCATCTGGCCCAGTAGCGCTCCTGCCCAAGTCCCTGGCCACACTTGGTGGCAGGGTGAGGGGTCAGCTCCACCCAGCCCCATAGCGCACAGCTCCCCATGTTCCCACCCCAGTCCCTGGCCACACGTGGCAGCAGCGTGTAGAGCCAGTCCCACCTGGCCTGAGAGCGTTCCTGCCCGAGTCTCCGGCCACACAAGGTGGCAAGGTGAGGGGTCAGTTCCACCCAGCCCCATAACACGCAGCTCCCCATGCTCCCACCTGAGTCCCCAGCCACACAAGGTAGCAAGGTGTGAGGCCAACCCACTCAGACCTATAGCACACAGCTCCTCATGCTCCTGCCCAAGTCCCCAGCCTCATGTGCTGGCAGCATGCGGGGCCACTCCCACCCAGCCCCATAGCATGCAGCTCCTGTGCTCCCACCCAAGCCCACAGCCACACATAGTGGCAGTGTGCAGGGCCAGCCCCACCCAGCCCATCGTGCACAGCTCCTGCAGCATGCGGGCCAG
>NW_005842200.1:1476304-1509131 GCF_000455745.1 Alligator sinensis | reverse complement strand
CCTGACCCAGTGGGGCCCATACCTGAATTTTCACTCACAGGCAGGGGGCCGGGAAACAGGCACGGGGTAGCCAGGCTCTTGTCTCTAGTGCCCCCTAGCTCAGGGCAGGAGGGCAGGGCAGGTCAGGCTTGGGTGGGGGAGGGTTGCTTAGCAATCAGAACTGCACCTCCTGCATGGATGTGCCAGTTTGCAGAGGGGCAGCCCAAGGCCCTGGGGGCCAGATGCAATTGCCTGGAGGGCTGCATTTTGCCTGCTCCTGAGATAATCTGTTCCAATGCTTAATCTCCTCATAGTGACAGAAGTTCTTCCTGATAGAGAACGCACACTCCCTTTGCTGCAATTTGAGACTGGTGCTCCTTGTCCTGTCCTCCTGTGGGCAAAGAGAACAGTTTATCAACATCTTTATTATAATTGCCCTTCATTTAAAAACCTGTCATCAAGTCCCTCCTCAACCTTTGCTTCTCAAGACTATATAATCCCAGTTTTTTCACCCTTAGCTCATAAATCATAATTCCCAGGATGACTTGCATTAGAAAATAGTGTTTCCTTACCCAAATGTTTACAGTTTCAAAATCATGTAAGAGATTTAGGAGCCTAAATTCCACTGAAAGTTAATCTTAATCCTCATTCAAGATTTTAAACTTGATTTTAAGAATTTCTTATTTGATATAAAAAAGAATCCTTTTTATATGTAGATAAATCAAGCAGCAGACCAGATTTTTATAAAATATTGAAGAAAAACATGTTAAAAACACACATGATAAATTTCATTCCCAAACACTTAATCCCTTATTTGAAAATATAATCAGGACCTGACAATTTGGGCTCATAAAGATTGAAGGCATTGCAAACACTGAATAATGGAAGGAGGCAGGACACAACACAGGCTATAAACAGATGTCTCATTTAAAGCAGTTTGGATTGGTTTGGTTTTGACTTGGATCAAGACAGGAATGGCACAGGCCTTATACACACAGCCCGTCCAAACTGCATTGTGGCTCTTAGGGCAGTAGGTGGTCATGGAAAGCACGCTGTCTGATGGCCGTGGCCTTGGAATGTGCTGCAACTAAGTTAAATGAACTGCAAATAAAATTTTTAAAATGGTTAACTTTAAAGCATCCTAAAGGCACTTAAAATGGGAGCATTTACTCATCAAAGGGTGTTAACCTGTGTTAAGTACCCTCTAAATGTTGATTTAAAGTTATGCCACTTCAGGTGAAGGTTATCTTATCTTTGATCCTTTTACCCAGGTCATTCCAGGGTATTGTAAATATGCTCTGGGGAAAAAAAGCACACTATTTTCATTCCTTTAGCATCCCAGGATGCACCATCCCCAGTCTTTCCCTCTTCTTTGCTCAACCCTCCTGAACTCCACTGCCTATGATGCTAGACCCAAGCCAAAACCCCCATCTGACCCTCAGGGGGTGTGATCCCAGCATATCCTGACTACTGTGAGCACCCAGGTGCTGTTCACCAGCTTGCTGCTTGTCATAGCCCCCCCTCCCCATCCTCCATCCTACTACCTACCCCGTGAAGAATGGAAGTCATTCTCAGCTGAATGTCAGCTCTACCCCAGTGTAGCATGCAGCATGCCTGCAGGGTGTCAGCTCAGCCTCAGGGTGAATAATAACCTAGCCCTTGCCCCCCTGACCCAATCCCAATTCAGTGACACACATGCAAGATTTTGGTCCTTTTATTCATCGTTATTCTTTCTTCACTCCTTTATCTTTACTTCTCCCCCTTGCCTGATAATTTCAAACAGTTTTTTTCCTCCAGACGTTTCCCCTCCCACCCATGGTTCCAGCTGGCTCCTGCTGGCTGCAAAGTGCAGGAAGCCACACCACCCCCACTCCCCCGGTTTTTCCACCTCCAAGCTATATGCCACTCTTCCGCCCTCTACTCCCACCCCAGAAGAGGGACAGTCCTGACTCCTGTCCTGGGAGTGCTGGATGTAGTCCTGTGGCCTATTCCGGAGCACTGTGGCCACTTCCTGATCAGTGAGTTTTGCCACAGCGGCGCCCCCCCCCCCCCCCCCCCCCCCCGCAGTCAGCAAGATTGGCTGCTGGGGGACACCCTCCCGGTTGGTGAGTTTTGCCAAGATTGGCCGTGGGGGAAGCCCCTGCCCCCCCCCAGTCACTGAGTGGTCACTGGGGGGGCATGTGCCCCCCCCTCACTAAGGTGGCACCAGTTGCCCATGGTCCACACCCCTGCTTGCCAGACTTTCTAGTGGCAAGTCACAATTGTACAGGTCAGAGACAGCAATAAGTCTTAACCTATGATGGCTCTGAAACTGGTCTAACTTTATGACACCATAACATTTCACAGTTTTAAAATATTTTAATGATAACCTATAACAGCACTCTAACTTACAGATGCGCACAGGGATGTCCTAGGAATGTATTAGCACATTTTATCTGGCATAACTTACAGGTACTTGAAATAAGACAATGGGTGTAAAGATCTGTAGGAACCTGGGACAAAAGGCTTTCTCCTGGGAGAAATGCAGTGGACAGGTTCTTATCCAAGGTTTGGTGTTCAAGTGCTGCACAGGGAGCACAAAGTCAGTTTGTACAGCCTGCTGGGAGCAGCCAGCCCTATGCTACCTTTACCTTGGCACTGGAGGAATGGTGAGGGCAAGTGGGAAAGAAGGCTATGTCTTGATTGCACAGCACTCCAGAGATCTTCAGCAACCATAGTAGCTTGCACAGAGCTGCTACAAGCCTGCACAAGTCAGAATAACCACAAGTCTGAAACCAGCCCCTGGCAGGCCCCGGGGTTAGAAACAGGGTTCAGAAAGACAATATAACATCACCTCTCTGCTTTCAGGGGACCTGAGCTCTGCTAGTCATTATTACAAGGATTTCTTCTTGTATATTTATGAAGTAAATTCACCAGTTAAATCTGATTTGTAAAATATTTCTTCACCAGCATCATTCAGGGTATGGAAAATTAGAAAGAAATGGTCATATAAAGCCTACTTTTATGGTTAGTTGCAGAGCAGTAGTGTTTGGTGCTCCTTACTTAATTTCTATGATGCAAGGGGATTAAGATGGTTTGAAGGGTTTCTTATTAAAAAGTGTCTTATTAAAAGTTTGATGAAGTAATGCCTGAGCTGCAAAAAAATCCAGTCTCTCAAGCTGTCCTTTTGGAAAGCTGGAACCTACTGAAAACGTTACAATTGCTAATTCAGTCAGACACACCAGGCTAGTAGTTGCTG
Organism: Alligator sinensis; assembly: GCF_000455745.1. NCBI lineage: Eukaryota > Metazoa > Chordata > Crocodylia > Alligatoridae > Alligator > Alligator sinensis. The sequence goes on along the minus strand of NW_005842200.1, from coordinate 1,505,914 downwards.
CCATCAATAAAAAAATAAAAATATTTGGATAGCAACATGAAAGAGCCCATTGCACAACCTGCAAAAGGAGAAAACTGGTGATTTCAGTTAACAAAGCAAACTAGTAGTTCTGCAATGTCTGTAGTAAACACCACCTGCAGCACTCTAAAGAGCCAAAATACTGTAGGTGCGGCTGGAGCAAGGGAGCTGCCACCACCTCTGTTTTCTTATTTTCATTTCAAGACCTCCTCCTGAACTCCAGTGAAAGCAATCAGAGGGCTCAGACATGCAATGCATTTGCACCAATGTCATCAGTTCTTACACTGTTGTGAAGAAGTAGCAGACCCACGGTGCACTAATGTAGATGAAGGACAAACCTGGGACAAAGTTACCTTGGGAAAAATCTATGGCAAAAATACTCTAGTGTCCACTTCCATTCAAGAGTAGCCATTTGCTATAGGCCAGTGGTTCTCTACCCTTTTAGATTCAGGGCATGCCTTCATACGTTTTTTAATTTGGCAGCATCCTGGTTGAAAACCACTGTTGTGCTGATTCAGCTTATGTTGGTGACTCTTAGCCAGGATGCTGCTGCTGCCATTGCAGCCAGGTGGAACTACCCTGTGTGCCTCCTGCGGAGCAAGACCAGGACAGGCTGGGGCCAAAGCACTTGCACCAGCCTGCATGAGAATTATCTGATAAACTGAAAGCAGGCAAGGAGCCCTTGCTCTTGTCTCAGCCCTTCATAATCTAACCTGTCCCCTCCCGGGTTCCTCCCAGAAACAGAGGCACATTAGACAGTTCCACCTGCCCTTTGCAGCTTTGTTTCTGGTAAGCAGGGGCAGACCAAGAAGGGCACATGATCCTGCTGTAGGTCTTACTGGTCTGTCTATACAAGATACATGAGGCAGTTTCACCCAGTTGTAGTGGCAGTGATGGTAGTGCCTGTGCTGTGGCACCCTGGTTGAGAACCCACTTCTATACACAAACAGGCTGGTACATACTCTTCCATCAACTAATAGCCACTATAATAGCACCTACTGCAAACAGCAGCTCCTTGATAACTAGCTTGTCCTTGGGATACCAGCATGATTTACATCAAGTATACAAAACCAGTATACATTGCACCAGTGTAAACGAGTCATAAGTATGAATATGGTAGACACTCTAAGAGAAGTATAAGGAAAGAAAAGAAAAACAACAGAAGAGGGGAAGAAGATCTTCATCTTGTCTTCTATCCTTCATGATCTATTTTCAGTGCTTTTAGAAACAATATACAATTGTACTTAGTACTAGTATACCACATATAAGACCTAAAGTTGTGCTTTTGAATTGTAGTTAGTTTTAGAAGTGTCAATTTGTATCCTTCATCCCTAGGTAAGATGCTTTTGTTAGTTGTTACCATATTAAACCTCCTCCTGCAAAAGCTTTCAATTCATGTTGCTACAAAAGGCAGATAAGTAGATTAACTCTCATTATACAAAGTGTTTCCTTCCCACACTCAAGGATTCTCAACCAAGGTTTGCTGTAAGATCCTTTGAAGGGTTGTGCGAGGTGTGAGGAGATAATCAGATAAGCACAGGCTTGGGCTGAGTGCCAGGCTCTTTCTTGGGCCCTCTGCAAAGAGTTAAGCACTATAAGTTATATATAGGATACTTCTCATTCAGACAAATAATTAAGTCTGAAAAGGCTGAGAACCACTTTAACTAAATAAAGTTAGCTGAAACTAACTTCTTATGGGAAATCAGCCTTTGGCAAGGTCATTCTTTCACACAGAGACAAGAATACTGAGTGTCGCACAGCAGGTTGTCAGCCAGTTGGATAACTCGTGCATTGCAGCTTTGAGCAAGTCAACAGAAGTTTATTTTGTTGGGCCTGTTCTTGCTCCCATTGAAGTGAAGAGCAAAAATATCAATGATTTTACAGGAAGCAGCAAAAGTTAGGGGTAAGTCATGTGTTTGGAAACATGAACCCCTGATTTATCATCCCGTTGTGAAATCCTGGCTCCACTGAAAGAGATTCTCATTGGTCCCAAATGGGACAGGAATGAATCCCCATGGGCCCAGTGCAACTCTTGCTGCAGTCAAGGAAAAGATTTCTTCAGGAAGATTCCTCATTTTCTTGGACCAGGTCTTTTGGGGAAGTAACTTCAGGCAAAATTTTCAAACAGAGCGTACAAAATTCAGCCCCTAGGTCCGTATTTTGAAGCCTGGCTTTAGGGATTCACATTTGAAGTGTTAGGCCAAAATATTCCTGCCTCATTTTCCTTATCTGTAAACAGAGTTCATGCTGCCTTAGCTACCTGCTGGGGTGTCATGGCAGTTAGGTATCATTTGTTCAATGATTTGAAAACATAAAGCATTTCTCAGTGCAGTATATTCTACATCTTGCTCTCCTCCACAAATCTTTGTGGTAAAAAGATAGCTAATAATATCTCATTTTGCAAGATTCATTTTGTTCCCAGTCCTACAAAGCTCTTTAAGTATGTCACTAAATTTAGACATGTGAACTTTTCCACTGAAGTTGTGCACTTACATTTAAGCATATATCCTTGCAGATATGAGCCCTTCTGAAATTACTTAGCCCAGACTAAACAAGACCATGTATCTTATGCAGGCAAGATCTTATATGCTTTTTATGGAGAACTAAATTATGATTTGATTCTGGGTGAAAAGGTAAGAAATAACTCTTTTAAAGTATTTGAAGACTGTGAGCATCAGAAAGGCAGAGGACTACCATATTTTCCTGCATACTACATGTCCTGGATTAGACCGCTTGGCGGCAATGTCGGGGGGCTATTCATGGTGGGGTAGCTCCTACATAATACCACCATGTTGCAACCTCCAGAGTAAGGCAAGTATAAGGCACCTCAAAACCCTGGCCCCCAGTACCCTGTGGGTACTCCTTGGTTGGAGAAAGGCTAAGGGACATCATCCTGCCCTTGCTGAGGCAGACTCCATTTCCCAGCAGCCCCTGCCTGGAGCATGCAGGCTGCAGATTGCGCCTTGGCTCTGGACCATACTATCACCACTACAAGATCCCAGCCTGGCCTGGGAGCAGCTCCCCACCCTGCCATGTGCCTTGCCAGTGCTGCTAGGGCCAGTCTCCACAGAAACCCTGGCCCTGCGCTATCACCGCACAGCTGTTGCTGGGGTCTCCATGGAAATTAGCCCCAGCCACGTGGGCAGGGGCTGCTGGGAAATGGAGTCCACTGCAGGTTGAATCCAGCCTGTGGGCCAGACTCTGCCCGCCTCTGCGCCCCTGGCCCTGCGCTATCACCGCACAGCTGTTGCTGGGGTCTCCATGGAAATTAGCCCCAGCCACGTGGGCAGGGGCTGCTGGGAAATGGAGTCCACTGCAGGTTGAATCCAGCCTGTGGGCCAGACTCTGCCCGCCTCTGCGCTAGGCAGTCAGCAGCAGCTCTAATCTGTTGCTCTCTGGCAGAAACTACAGCCATCGAGACACTGAACATCTGGACTCAGTCTGGCCTTTGGACTCTGTCCTGATGGTCTAAAGTGGGGATGGTAGGTCTAAGGCAGCCTCCATTTCATACTCTTGCCTAGGCGTATGAGCTGGAAGGTCTTGGTGTGATGGCTACATAGGCCTCTTGTCCATATACCATGATCCATAAGATCGACAGTTGCCAAAAAGAACATGCCCCTAAGCAAGACATGCACTTTGTTTTTGGGAAGGCAGAATGAAGAGAAAAAAAAAAGATTACTCCTGAGTTATGGCTGCATAGAGCAGAGATAGAGCTCACTCACTCTCCTGTTCCTGCTTAACTAAAAGCAGAAACCCTAACTGCTGCTGAAGTTTGGTCCCCATGGGTGAATCTATGATTTTGAAAAGAGCTAAAAAGTCTAAAAGGCTGTGAAACAGGAGAAGCTAGCAGACAGTAGCATTGCCAAAAGAAAGGTAAGCTTGATTAGTTGAATATTGAGACCAAGGAGAGATGATCATTAACACCTGAGGAGTGAGGAACATTGAACATTAAGTAAAATGACTCCCTTAGTTGCCTGAATGGAAATGTCACTGCTCACTCAGAAAAACCACAAGAGGTCAGAATGTTTTTGACACTTTGCATTCCTATTCAAAGTGTCTGAGTTTATCTTGTGAATCCTGTATAAGTGCTTATGTGCCTAACAGTGGTCATATTACGTTTCACCCTTAAAAGGATCTCACAGCACCCAGGTTGGGAATCATTGCTGTAGATAATGCATCCCAAATGTATGCATCAAGATAGTGTGTGTTTAAGTCCCTTAGACATAGCTTTGGCCTTTACACAAAAGACTACTTTTACTAAAATGTTTCCAGTGAACTGAAAATCGGCAGTGAAAACAGAATTTCTGTGGTGTATGTCTCCACTAACCAGGGAGAGGGCATTCAGTGCAGAAATAAGTTTCAATTAACCTTTTAACACTTCCTCTTCTGAATTCCCCTATTTCTTCATAGTTCATAGATCACACTTCAGGAAAAAAAGAAAAGGCCCACTTGCCGGTTACAGTCCATGGTGTGTGCGATATCAGGGAATAATGCATTCTGGGAAACCTTCAGGGAATTTCAAATGGGATGGAGGGAAAGGGAAGGTAAAATATTAATAAAGCATATTTAACTTGTGAATATTTCTCAAAGTCTTGTTATTATTGAGTGATAAGCATGGTAATCAGGATTTATCTTGGCATTTGATTTTAAACAAAAATTCCTTTCTTTAACAAAGCGATGATTCAATGCCTGCATTGGGAGGATCCTAGAACACATTGTATTTTTGTACTGTAATCTTTAAATGGCATTTAGATACCAGGGGGTTAAGTGCCTTAGTTAAAATAACAGACCAGGAAACAGCAAACCAGTGAGAATTGCTCCTGTTTGCTTAGCTATCTGTGTTCATAGAAAGGCTCTAAGTGATTTGGAATCACAGAGGCATGTGCAGTCCTGGCAGTGCATATAGTCACAAAACTTGTTCCGCTAGTCCTCCCTCCAACATGCCCTCATTTTGCTTGTTTTGCTCATTTGTTACAGCTCATCTGACACTCAACTGGATACATTGGCACTGATAGTTAGGGTCAACCCTGAGAGTTGCCCTTAACCAACCTGAGTCACATGAGCTTTCCCATCTCTATCATTCCTTGTAACCTACATCGCTGCCATCCATATTGAGCTTCCTGCAAAGACAAGAGGCGGGATGCAAAAGGGAAGAAAGTCAGGAACAGGAACTTTTCTATTAGTGGACTTGCTGTGTTGGAGTTAATAGTTCAAGGGTAAATTCCAAACATGCTGCAGAATAGGGATGGCTAGGCAACAAATAGCAGACGTTGCAGATCTACCCACTAATCCCTTGAAGTTTTGTAGTAATCACTGGCTTCAGTAAATATAGGCATATAATGAATGAGAAGAACTAATCAACAAATTTAATCCTGGAGCTGTAGGCAGGCATTCCCAGCTTCCTCATTCTCTTATTAGGGAGCCTCTCTAAATTGTAATTTCTGTCACTACAAATTCAGCATAATTTCTAAGATTGTGTTTAGGGGCTTTCAGTGAAGAAAGGTTGACCCTAAATATCAGGTAGGCACAATGCAAGTACTCTGGGACAAGGAAAGTGTTACTTTATGCTTTTGTAGAGTATGCAGCCCAATACGTGGCCAAATGTTGATTTGGGCCTTTGGGCATTATCACAATACAGAGGTACTCCAACGAATGCCTGTGCAAGTTATAGGGTGCAAAATGAATGTTTTCCTCTTGTGTTCTGAGGGAAATGAAGGTTAATTCAGTGTCAACGGCTGAAAACATATGAACAGTCAGTATCCAGTGCTGAAAACAATATAGTGTTGTCACCTGACTAGTTCTATTGCAACCCTAGAAATGGCAGTGCAGAAATGGCAGCAGTGTATTATGAACGCATTGATGTGGAAGGCCACCATTATGGACCTTCATCTGTTCAGAGGAAGGATGCATTAAAAGCAGTGGACAGAGGCTTAAGCAACATGATGAAGCTGATCAAGGTTAGTGACATGAGAAAAGAGCATACTTTTTGATATGTTTCATTTTTATTACTATTAATGCTCTTTTACAACAGTTTGCCACTTAATATGCATGTGTCAGTTCAAGCATTCAAAGGTACTAGTACCTTTCTCTTTGTAAAGTACTAGATAAGTGCTTTGTAATGAAAGACTCCTTTGTAATAACTGGTAGAAATAGGGTTTTTTCCTACTCAAACCATGCTTCTTAAAGGAGCAGCTGAATCAATCAGTCCAAAACATGGAGCTTGAAATACTTCTGCCATGGCAAAAAAAAAGTTGCTAAGAGATTTTTTTGAAAAAATTCATGTAATTTAACTAAGACTCAAAACAAATGTTATTTTATAAGTTTAAAAGAAAATGCTTTATAAGTATTATGGATAATGTTATGTATAGTAATACCTAGGTAGGGACCATGGCATTTGTATTTCTCAGTTTAAGAGGCTACTGATATTGCTGATATTCAAATCCCTAAATTTAGCTTCAGTAGACAGCATAAGAATCCTTACAGTGGTATCTGTTGGTTTGCATTGTAACTCCAGTTGATCCAAGACATTGTAAACTGGTTGGACCATTACTATTTTTAGGAATCAAATTGCCAACCTGAGGTATTAAAGGTTATTCATTTTTGTAAGGCCTATGGAATCGGATATAATTAATTTTTATGACAGTTTTCATGGTATTGCTCAGAGTTCTGTACCTTAAAACTATTTGAAAAAACTAATCTAAATGACTCTATAACAGGGAAATGAACAGATCAAGCAACTGGGTAAAAGCTAGTCCTGTTAATTTCTCGGCCATCCAGAAGCTTGAATTACTGATGTTACTTAAGCACAATGGTAAATACTTGTAAATATGGTAAATTCATTCTTACTTGCTGGTGAAGAAGTGAGGAAGTGAATTATAAAGTCACTGGATTAGAATTAGTTTTATATTAGGGGAATTCTACCAAGTGGAAATGGCAAGTACAGTTCCATGTGAAATCAGTGGCAAAACTCCTACAGTCTTCAATGGGATCAGAATTTGGTATACAGCACTTTATATGAGATGTTCATTGACAACAAAAAGTCCCTAGGAATTAATCACCTAGTCTGTATAATTAAGTACAGTTCCAGATCTTGATGAGCATTATGGACAGAGCTCCAAATTAGGGTTACCAGCAGTCCTTAGATTTATGGATGGTCTGTAAAAAGAAAAAAGCTAAAAATATTTTTTTAAAAGGATTTGCCCATAAAAACACTAAGAAAACATGAGCTTGATTACAGATTTGCCATTGGAATGAGGCTGAATGGAATAAGTGTTGATAGACAGACAAGCAGCCCTACAGGGAGCTCTGTCAGGGATTTGTAGCCCACAGGAGCCTTCATAGCCACCTCCCCTCCAGCCATGTGCTGCCAGTGTGTCCGCCTCTGCTGCCTATAAGGGCTGCTTGCCTCAAAACTAGGCAGGGCCACACAGCCCCAAGCAGTCTAAAGCACCAGAGTGGATGGAGGTGTGGGCAGTGCAGCTATTATGGAGCTGCAGGACCAGAAGGGGGAAATTACTAACTCAGGGTTACCGACACCTGCAGGGGGGGGTGGAGGAGAGGGGGGGTATATAATGGGGAGGGGGCAGTGATATGCCCATGCCCTGTCTCTGCCCCTCACTCCCAAGCCCCTGAACCCCCAATGCTGCTAGTGCCCCCCACTTCCGACCTGCAGCTCCCCAGCCCTGCCAATACCCGCCCCGCACTCCTGACCCACAGCTCCCTGCCCCCCAGCCCTGCTGGTGCTCCTCACTCCCAACCCCCAGCCCCCGATTCCCCCCAGCCCTGCTGTCCATGCAGTCCGTGCGCATGCACACACAAACGATCTGTGTCTCTTACCTGGGAGTTTGCTGGGGCCCACATGCAGACTATGTGACCCTCAACAGCCAATCACCTTGCCTGATGCTCCTAGCCCCAAGCAGCCAGTCTGGGAAAGCAGAGGCAAAGCAAAACCTTGGACATTTGCTTGCATTTCAAAAACCTGCCTGGACAGGAGGACAGGGTCCAAAGAAGAGGACATGTCTGGGAAAACCCGGATGTATGGTAACCATAACGCAAATTTCTCCCTTTGCATTGACACTGCATTGACAGTGTTGATGTTTTACTGTACGATCACAAATAGAAGGATTCTATTTGTGATCATACAGTATGGATCGTATAGAAGTATGGTTAAAATAATTCTTAGTTGCAATTCTTGGTTGTGTACATTTCTGTATTGTGCATTTGATGCAACCCTGTGTATGTTATGTAGGTTTCAGCTACTGTTATGTTCTACCATAGTAACTTGTATTCCTTCTTTGCATAACCTCAATTAGTATAAAAGTTCAGAGTTTTGGAGGCTAGTCATGCCTATTTTACTGTTTGTGGGCTTAGGTCTTACTGTTTGAGGGACACTTTTGACTGGCATAAGTAGCAGAGTCCCTGGATGGTAGCCCTGAATGAGTCTCCCTTCCCAATGGACTAGGCTAGGTGGTAGTGCTCCGATATGGTTTACTAGTGACTCAGACTGTTAATGTTCAGGTTTTGCTTAATATTTAAAGGTTAAGGTTTTCTCTAAGGTTGTGTGTTTATCCTCCCACACCCGACGTAATAAACTCATTTCAGTTGAATGTTGCACATGAGTTTATTCACTTTAGAATACTCAGTTAAAATGTATTTTCTCAGGTTCCTGGGTAGGGGCTTGAGCCAGATTTAGAAAGTGTTAAAAATTTGAACCTGACCCTTGTTGTTGTTGCCCAGGGCCTTGCAGAAGGGTGCCATTTACATTAAGTAAACCATATGTCGGTAAGAACGTGTCAGTAATAAAGTTTGGTTATCAGTACGAAGTCTGCAGATTGTAAGTAAAATTAAAATTGTGCCTTGGCAACCCTGTTCCAGATTCAGCTATAAGGTTGAATTAGGAGTTCAGTTTGGGTTTGGGGGTGCAGGGCTGGCACATTTTTATAAGGAACTTCTGAAAGCTCTCAAGACAAAATTATGCTTTTTTTTTTCAGAAGATCTGCTGTCTTGAGAAATTTTTGCCATGTTTAAGTGAATCTACACCAGAGGTGCTTACACAGGTTACATTTTTCATGTGATTGGGCCCTTGAAAGTGCTCTACAGCCGTGATGTAACACACATGGCATGGCTCCAGAGCACTTTTAAAATGGCCAATCGTGCAAAAAATGAACCCTCAAATGAGTTATTAAAAGAAGGCACTCTAAAGCAGAGTGTCAGGGAACTTGTGATCCCTCCAGGGTTAACTTTTTGTGCTTTGCGGGGCTGCCAGAAGGGTGGGGGGATGGGGAGGGAGCAGCACAAAGCTGCTTGCAGAGTTTGGCCTGACTGGAGCTGGGGGAAGGAATGAATTCCCCTTGCCTCACAGGCCTGGCCCAGCTCCCCCCAACCCCCAGCTGGGGTAGCTGGGGAGAGGCCTGTGAGGTGAGGGGTCTCGATTCCACCCCATATTCCCTCCAGCTGCAGCCAAGCCAAGCCCAGATAGCAGCTCCGTGCTGCTCCCTCCCCCTCCCTCCCTCCCTAATAGCCCCAGAGCTGGGAGGGAGGAGTGGGGCATGGATGGGTAGGGGGGTCATTCAGCAGCCCCCTTGGAAGCTGCTGGAGCACCCCCACCTGCTGGCCAGAGCCCGTGCAGGCAGGCTCAATCTTGCCTGACCTAATAGGTGAACATCTGTTGGGTTGCGGGAAGGGACCTCTAACTCATGGTGCTTTATGTAAAATGCCATGAGTTAGGGTGCCTATAAATGTTTAAGGGTGTCACTCTAGATTTGTAAAATGTGCCTCTACTGGCTTCAAATCTAAGTCCTTAAACTATAAAGGTATATTTGGATCAAAGGGTTCAAAATTTAACCTACTGCTCCAAAATTCAGGGCTTAAAGATTTGAATCCCTCTCTAAATTTAATAGGATATACTATATTAAAGGAAAATTGCCAGGGATTCACTTAAGTAGTATGCTGGAAGTGGGAAACATCACTTCTTATTCCATCCCTTTTCTTCCCACACATTTTTTTCTTTTGACAACTCAGTGTGAATAGTATGGGTAAGAGTTACCCACATGTAGTACACATGCAATGATTCAGTGGTTTCTTTGAGGAATGCCACAAGGGTTGTCATCCAGTTTTTCAAATGAAGATACATTTCAAAAACCCTTACGAGGAACCATTGACTTGTCATTTGCAGCAATTCAGTGGGAGGTTGGACTTGTTTTGGCAATTCTTCACTGCTATCTTTGAATCTCACAATAAAAAGACCAAGAGGAGACTTTTGACTGTTGTTGTAATTTACTGTAAAATATTCCAGGCCAAATTAACGCCTGATTTTACTGAAACCAGCAGACTTACAACAGGAATTAATTTAGCCACCTATCACAGAATTTTAAGCACACTATATTCTTTTCCAACTATAACTGCTGTCTTACTAACTCGACAGGACAAAGGCCTTCAGAGTGACCTGAATGTCATTCTTTTCTCGGATCATGGGATGACTGACATTTCCTGGGCGGACAAAGTGATCGAGTTGAAGAACTATATCAATATGGCTGATGTCATACAAATAAAAGATCGAGGCCCTGTTGTGAGCCTGTGGCCAGTTAAGGAGAAGCAGACTGAGGCAAGCAAATGAGTTACCTTTTTATTTTTTTTTGTTTCATATAAATTATCTCTGCTATAGTTTTACTACTACCCAGATTCTGCCCAAAGGCAGGGTAGATATGCACTTATATAATTACTAAATAACATAAATATACAGAGCACAAGGTTTAATGAACCCCTCAGCTCTATATGTACAGGTCCCATTGAAAGTAGCAGGTGTTGTAGATCATGGGAGAGTTTAGTCCTGTTTCATACCTTACTAAACATGGCATGTAAAGAGCAAAACATTTTGAATGAAATGCATATCAAACAACTCAAAAAACCCCTCTAAAAATGTGTATGCATTCTCATTATTCTGTACACATAGACAGACTCTCACACTAGCAACATGTTTGCTACAGACATAGAAGTAAACTCCTTGTTTTCTAAATTTTCAGTTTATTACTATAAAGCATTATCAACAATATCAAACCTGGGACTTAACATTAGAATTAATTAGATTAACATTAATTTGTGGATAGGCACCTAATAGAAGCAACCTGATTTTCAGAGATCATGGTACCCCCCAGGCTTCCTTGAATTCAGTTGGTCTGAAAATTGGTTCAGCTCTCAATCCATTTTCAGGTACTTCAAATATGAACTGAAATTTAGGATCAAAGGTGAGATTTTTAAAAATGAGTTTAAGAGGGTATTAATTCTTATTAATGTCAATAGAATTTGGATCCCTATGTTCCTTTTAAATTTCTGGGTTATTTTTGTAAAATTTCATTATAAGAACCTTGTAAGAATGAGCCATGTTTGAGTTAATAAATGATAAAATCCCAGGGATGTTAGTTTTAGAACAGAAGTTACTATAACACTGGAAGTCAAATTGTGCAAAATAAGTGCATTTCAGGACTGAACTTCATGGATGTGCCACATGTGTAACTGATAAGATGCCACATCTGTAGTTTTGCTAAACACGTACTTGAGAAACTTATAATCTATTATGAAAAAAAGATACCTAACCTTTGCTACTGCAAGATATTTTTTCCTGCAGCACATTTTTGTTAATTATAATTTCCTACCTCACTGTACTTTGTGGGGTATAGGATTATGGGAGAGTGCAACATATATAGTTTCCTGAACACAAAGAGCTACTTGAGGATACAGAGCAGGCTTTTATTGTGACTTGATGATCTGAGCATCTTCATAGTTTCATAGTTGGTAGGGTCGGAAGGGACCTGAGCAGATCATCAAGTCTGACCCCCTGCCATGGCAGGAAAAAGTACTGGGGTCAAACGACCCCAGCAAGGTGTTTGTCTAACCTCCTCTTAAAGACGCCCAGGGTAGGAGCCAGTACCACCTCGCTTGGAAGTTGGTTCCAGGTCCTAGCCACCCTGACTGAAGTAGCACCTCCTGATGTCTAGTCTGAATCTACCCTCTGCCAGCTTGTGACCGTTATTTCTAGTCACTCCTGATAGTGCTCGGGGGAACAGGGACTCCCCCAATACCTGCTGGTCCCCTCTGACTAGTTTGTAAATGGCCACTAGATCCCCCCTCAGACTTCTCTTGTGCAGGCTGAACAGGTTCAGGTCCCTTAGCCTCTCCTTGTAGGGCCTGCCCTGCTGCCCCCTGATCTTGCAGGTGGCCCTCCTCTGAACCCTCTCAATGCTGTCCACATCCCTCCTGAAGCGCGGCGCCCAGAACTGGATGCAGTATTCCAACTGCAGCCTGACTAGTGCCGCATAGAGGGGGAGGATCACCCACTTGGACCTGCTTGAGATGCATCTGTGGATGCATGACAAGGTGTGGTTGGCCTTCCTGACTGCATCCCCACACTGTCGGCCCACGTTCATTTTGGCATCAATAATGATTCCAAGATCCTTTTCTGCCTCTGCACTGACAAGAAGGGAGTTTCCCAGCCTGCAGGTATGCTGCTGGTTCTTCCTCCGCAGGTGCAGCACCTTGCACTTGTCAGTATTGAAACCCATTCTGTTCTCATCTGCCCACCCCTGTAACCTGTCTAGGTCCAATTGCAGCCTATTCCTCCCTTCTAGCATGCCTACATCTCCCCACATCTTAGTGTCGTCAGCAAATTTGAATAGGGTGCTTTTTACCCCCTTGTCCAAGTCACTGATGAAGATGTTGAACAGCGCGGGTCTGAGGACCGAGCCCTGGGGGACCCCACTGCCCACGTCCCTCCAGGTCGAAAATGACTCGTCCACCACCACTCTCTGGGTGCGGCCCTCCAGCCAGTTAGCGACCCATTTGACTGTGTAGGTGTCAATGCCACAGTCCCCTAGTTTTTTAATGAGAATGGGATGAGACACAGTGTTGAAGGCCTTCCTGAAGTCCAGAAAGGCTACGTCCACTGCTACCCCTGCGTCTAAGGATTTTGTGACCTGGTCATAGAAGGCCAACAGGTCGGTCTGACAGGACCTGCCTCTAATGAACCCATGTTGGGTGCCCCTAAGCATAACCTCCCCTGCTGGCCCCTCGTGGACATGCGCCAGGATAATTCTCTCAAAACGCTTACCCAGAACCGAGGTAAGACTAACTGGCCTGTAGTTTCCTAGGTCCTCCTTCCTCCCTTTTTTGAAAATGGGAACCACATTGGCCCTTTTCCAGTCCTCTGAAGTGAATGCCAAGGTCTAAAGCAATCTTAAAGAAATGTCAGCTCTCTCATCTAGCATTCATGCTGATGCAAGTTTTTTAAAAACTCAATGCCTGCTCTCCTTGCCTAACCGCCTTACTCAGAGGCTTCTGTTTGTGCTTGCATCTGCAAACCAGCAAACTTTAATGCTTGCGACTTACGTTGACATTGCTTAGACCCCTTGTTCATCAAAGCACTTAATCATAAGCCTAACTTCCTTTAAATAGCCGCATATCCTTGTATAGTGAAGGAATTTAGAACATTGGTTCATGTTCTTTTTCGCCTTGCAGGATACCACAAGTATAATGCTTATTTCACTTCCCACATATGACGGCATTTCCTAAAAGGGAAATTAAATGAATTTCCTCTGTATCAGATTGTCATTCTAACTCATGTTGTGAAATAGGGGTAGGATACTTTGTAAGTATCTATTGCATTTGGAAACAATGAGACTCTTTATGAATCAATGTACAACTTACTGTATGAGTAGCAGGATCCGTCCCAGTGAATTCAGTTAACAGATATTCGTGCATTCGTTCTCCACGGTGACTTTACCTGTTGAGCTTTACTGTGAAGTGTGTATTTTAGCAGAGGAAGTTGTGCTGCTTTAATGCTGCTGTAGTTAAAAAAAAAATGCAGTTGCACTATGTGTTGCACATTCAGTACATTGCTTTAATGTGACTTTTAAGGGCTGATATACACAAGGACTTTTGGAAACTTGTCACACAACAAAGCATCAATTCATCCATATTGGTTCTTAAGAGAACTTTATACCTTCAGAAATTGAGTAATTGTTCCCTACAGAATAGTATCTGCTGGTGTAATATTTTTGCACTGTTTTTCCAGAATGGCTTGAATCATCCTCCACATATATGATGAAATTACAGACCATAAAATAATATTGATACGCATACTGTTGTAGCATTGTACCTCTTCAAAACTCCATGCAAACACTGACTGGTTGAATCTCTGCTGATAGTTAGGCAACTTCAACCCCAACTGACAGATCAAGATGAGAAACACAGAGGTTAAAGAACTCATTCGAGGTCACACATAAGGTGGCAATGAGAGAGCCTTGAATAGAACAACCCTTTCCTGCTCCTAGATATAGTCCATGAGACCACTAAACATCTTAGAGAGTACTTACCATATTTACCCAAATACAAGATGCGTCTGAATTTAAGACAACCCCCAATAATTAGATTCTATACACAGAAAATGTATAAAATTTATTACAATTTTCCATGTATAGAATCTAATTATTGCAGGATCATCTTAAATTCATCCCCCCCACTGCTGCAGGTAGTGGGGGGAGAGGTGATGAGGGGGCCTGTAATGGGACAGGTGGTAGGGAAGACAGACAGTGGGGGAGGCAGTAAGGGGGCAGGCAGGGGAGGGAGCAGTAGGGGACAGGTAAAGGGGGCAAGTGGCAGGGGTCCAGTAGTGGGGAAGCAGTGGGGGAGGCAAGAAGCTTGACTCTCCCACCTGTCCCCCCTGCACTTCCCCCCCACAGCCTCAGGCCCCCGCTCTGCATTCCACCCCCCTTATACAGCTGCCCCCTGCAGCCTTGGGCTCCCCCCACCCTCCTCTCATCTCTCTCCCCCTCCAAAGTCTCTCCCTACTGTCTGCCTCTCTAGCTACCCCTTACCTTTGCTCCAGCAGCAGTTAGCTCTGTCCCTGATGCAGCCTGAAGGAACTGAGCATGGTTCCAGCCCAGTCCCGTAGCTGTGGTGTAGAGCTGACACTGATGCTACAGGGCCACACTGGAGCCATGCTCTGTGCTCCAGGATGCAGCAAAGACAGAGCCTGCTGGTGCAGAACATCAGTAAGGGGGAGGGGAGGGGGAGAGAGAAGCCATATGGGAGGAGGGAGAAAGGGGTCAGCAGAAGCTTAAGCCTGTGTTGGAGGAGTGGTGGGAGGTGCCGAGGAGGCAGGGAGCAGGCAGCAGGATTGAGACTGGAGATGGAGCCACAGCAACTGCTTGCCCCCCACCACCTCGTACTCAATTCTAATAAGACAAGGGGCTTTCCTTCTAGTTAAATTGGAAAAAAAACCCTCGTCTTTTCATCAAGTAAATACAGTATGTCCACTTCTTCACTTAGTGCCTCTGTAATTGTTTTCAGTGTAGTAGTTGTGTCTGTCTAGATCCATAATCAATCAATTCTATGCACGCGCACACACACTCACTCACCTCACTCACACGGTTCTGTCTGACCAGATTTTTAGAGATACCTCCCAAACCATACCTACATGTACATCATTTATACCTGCAAAGCACCCTGTTTGAACGCACTAATGAGTATGAAGATGATTATCCATTCTGCTAAAATAGAAGTTTATAAGCACTAAGTGGTTCATGTGCAGTTTCTGCAGTCCGTCTAACTTTTGCTTCCTTTACAGATATATAATAAATTGAAAACTGTGAAATACATGGATGTTTATAACAAAGAGGATATTCCAGAGAGATTCTACTACAAAAAAGGAAAATTTGTCTCTCCTCTAACCCTTGTGGCTGATAAAGGGTGGTTCATAGTAGAGGTAAAATGTAAATCAAAATTATGATCTAAAAGTGAGTTTAAAAATTAAAAAAATACAATATTGTAAGAAAAAGATGGGAAATATACAAGACTAAGTATAAGAGATAGATTAATGACTTGTTTATTTGGTGTAAATATCACTGTATCCTATTTAAATATTAAAAATGTGCATTTTAGTGAAGTTAATGTGAGCAGTACACTAGATCAAACTAAAGCAAAATTAAGATCAGTTTAAAGATTTTATACTTGCTCCCGTTACCATGTAATTAACTCTCCCTTGTATTCATCCAACTTTCCTCCCTTTCAACTTTCCTTTGGCCTGCTGCAAAGACTGCTTCTTGTTTCAAACTAGGGTTATCTTAACTTGTGACAGTCTTTCTTCTGCCTGGTTCTCAAACCACCGTTCTGACATCAGACTGTACCTTAAAAATACTGCCTCCTTTTTCACTTTACTCCCTCCCCAGGTATTTGCTATCATCTTGCCACCTATATGGTCTGCATTACTAATATTATTATCAACGATTCCTTGGCCTCTGGTATTTTCCCCAAATCTTATTAAAAGGGTAGGCTTTGGGGTTTTTTGTGGGGGGAGGAGGGAGTTGGAGGGGTAGGTCAATGTGGGGCTTGGAAATTACAAACTTTTAATTTATAAGGTTCCTATATCCAAAGATAACACTAAATACAATTTTTACTCATGACAGCACTTCACTTAAACATTTACTACAAATACTAAAGAAGACAAGCATTTTCATATTATAAATATTCTGACTCTATAATATATAGGTTTTGCTATGTGTAGTTATTTTGAAAATGTCATTAGTTTAAAGCACCAAATGTTAGTGGCTTGCATGTATAGAATATTTTATCTAGAAGGAACCCTAGACACTTCACAAACAGTGATCTTGATCTTCCATTTCTTGTCCTTCCAACTCCTACTTAATTCAGGCTTTAGAAGAAAAGACTATACTCCTGATTTTGGTGAACAGGGATTGGGTAAACCACCACTGAAATGTAACCATTTCTGGATCAGAATACAGTGGCTTTTCAAGAGCCCAAGATAGCAGGTACTGAATATCGGCACTTATGTCCCAGAAGTATTGGACCCTAACAAATGCATAGAACAGCAACACTATTCCACAATTTGAAGGCAGGAATTGAAGAATGCCTTATCCAATTGAAAGTACAGACTGCGACTAGGCAAACTATAATTAGATATTATAGAACTTGACCACTATATCAGTTTAACTTTATTTCCCCACAAAAAAACTTCATGAGATTTTAGGGATCTTAAAAATGTCAAGATTTTGGTTTTATAGCTGATAGCTTATTGCACATGCAGTCATTCACTTTTTAATTTTTAACTTGAAAGCACTCTTTTAAACGAAGTGGGATTTGTTATGCCAATAGATAAAAGGGAGATTTGTGCCAAACTTACTATAAAATATTACTATTATTTTGTACTTATATTTCATACAAGTATCTCAAAGTACAATGTAAACTTTAATTAAGCCCCAAAACACACATCTGCATTAGGAAAATATGCACAAACATTTTATAGATGAGTAAATTAAGGCCCAATATTAAGGGAATTGCCCATGGTCACACATCCAGTCTGTAACAGAGCTGGCAACAGAAACAAGAAGTCAAGCCTCCCATTGTAATCCCTAGACCACGTTGCTTCACAGATTAACACAGCTAAACAGAATGGCTTCCTTTATGCCTGTCATAGTTACTTACCTGCCATATACTAATCTAGTAGACTGACACTATCACATTGCTAATGTGTCACATCCAATGAGGTGTGGAGGGTTTTACATAAATGTACCTTTAGAAAAAGAAATTATTCTTGTATGTAGACTGCTGGGCTGCACATTTTCATTATAAAGATCTAAAAGCTACTGCTCAACCTCATCATCTAAAAAGGCATCTGAAACCATTTCCCCAAACTTATTTTTTGAAATTGTTATAACTAAAACCCTTTCTCTAGCACTGGTGCTTGCCATGGAGAACATTTTTACGAATCCTGAAAAAGATTTTTTTTAAATCATGGAAACTCTGACAAGCTCTTAATAACAGTGGTGCAAATATTTCTGCTGTAATAATTATCTCTGTCTGTCTGCCCATTCCTTCCTATTGTTTCTGATTTTCAAGAATGTCCTTTCATTAGTTCTGTCAGGTTTTCCTTAGCCTGGGTGCATTTTCATTATCAGAAAATGGGATGTGAAAATGGAAATTTCATGTCATATTTTTAAAATAGTAATTGAGTTTTCTGTTATTTTTTTCTGCTCAAATGGCTGAAGAAAGGCAGCTAAGCTCCTTCCTATTGTGCACACTTCATATTTTTTTTAACTTCTCTGTTGGTTGTAGCACTCTGTTAGCAACTAGGAAATGCCATTTCTTTGTAGTAGTTCACTACCTTGCATGATTTTGGGAGGCAAGGGGGAATGAGTCTGGAATTTTGTCATTTTCTTCACATTCTAGACTCTACCAGCCAAAACTCCCAATTATTTTTTGCTTCTTTTTTAGTTCTATTGGTTTGGGTCTTTATATTCTTCCTACAGTACTTTTACACTACTATATAGAATGGTCTTTCTGTTTACTGATTCTGTATCCTCAGTTTGCTTTTCAGTACCAAGTTTTTATGATTCAGTCTCTCAACCCTAAATGCTTTACTTACCAGCTTGTTTTATTTTACACACTTGTACTTCTGGACATTCCACAACTTAAATGATTGCAAAGTTAGAAACTTAAATGTGCAGGAAACATGCAAAAGTCAGGAACCAAAGGAATCACAGTGACCTAGGGCACTAGTGTTTCCTCTGGAGGTAACTATTTAATTATTTTAGACATGTGTCCTAGCCCCATTTGTGCACATAAGAAAATCACCACAATTCAATGCAATTCAATGCAACTAGGACTCTGGTCCCCAAAGAAGCCAGAACTGGGCTAGAAGGGGTGTTTGTTACAAGTCAAAAGTGTGTTGCCTTTTTAAGTGCCATGTTAGGAAAGTTGCACTTCATCTGCCTGCTCAACCCCTGCCTCAGTATAGTGCTGTCTGAATTTCATGAGCCCCAGATTCACTTGCAATTGGAAAAAAAAGTAACATGTTTTCTGGCCCAAATATTGGCAAATGTAATAGAAATTGCTGAGCTTTTGACTGCTCTTCACATCTGCAATAACGTATTATTCCCTTTGTACTTGGGCTGATGATTGAAGGGCATTTCATTTCTTGGATTTTACATTAATAGGGAAACAGCTGAGTCCACAACATCTGACAGTATTTCTGAAAGGTTTAACTTCAACTATGTCATGATAGCTCCAAAGAAACTTTTCAGATTAGGTAAAACTTGGCATGTCTTGAGTTGATGCTAACAAAAGCATTACAGCTTCTCTCGTGGTGTACAGTCCTTTGACAATTAGTTTCCTGGAACTGCATTAAACATAGTAGTGCACTACAGTAGAAGAGTAGAATGAGTCCATTTTCTCCTCTGTTTGCTTCGAGTGCTGTCAGTGAAATAGAGGGAGACAAGGAAAGAAATTTAATTTGTCAGCTAAAGTTGTTCAATTATCTAGTACATCTGCTGACTATTATACACAAAGAACCAGAATGGACACTAAAGAGGTTCCTGCAGTTAACAGTCTAAAGAGCTGAGCTTTATAATAATAATTATCATAGTTCTGATAGTTTCTATACATGGTTAATTCTTGAGTGGTTTTGGTGGGATAAAATCAGACAAATTTATGTGGGGGGGAGGAAAGGAAATGTAAAAGCATCTTAAATCAATGTCTCATTTATGAGAACTAGAGTTATAAGGTAAACACAATGGCTCGGGACAGACATTACACACAAACCGGTTTAAGTGATCAGAAACTGGTTTAAAACTTTAATAGATGTTCAGTGCACATAAACCAGTTTGAAAATGGCTGAAATCAGTTTGAGATAAACCTGATTGAATGTAGTATCAGACTTAACTGATTTGGCTCAAACTGGTTTATGTAAGGTCTATCCCAGACCCCTTGCTGGTTTAAGATAAACCAGACTCCCCCAGCATCCCAATATCCTCTCTAGGCTGGGCAGAGCTCTCTGCTCCAAAGTAGAGCTGGCCCCTCTCCTCTGCTCCCTGGCAGGAGCTCTGGCAGAGACTGCAGGTACAGCAGGGTCTGCCTGGCTTCTCCTTACCCTATCTCCCCGCTCTGCCTCGCTGCTGATGCAGGAATCCCCCACTCCCTCCCTCCCATCTCCCACAGCACAGACCCCAATCCCATGGACCCTAGGAATGTGGTATACCTGCTAATGCTGAGAGGTTTCTGTGTATATCTTCAATTTCACTGGGACAGGCAGACAGAACAGTGACTGCTTATGGCTTTTTGGAGCTAATCAACAAGTTAGCCAGTAAGCTGTTTAAGAGGAGCTTAAACTGATGGAGAGAGGCTATTGTTTTGCTTGACTTTACACTGTCTGCAGCAAACTGACAGAGGCAGGGAATGAGATTGAAAAGCTCCATATCATCAACAGATGCATGCACTACACACCCCTCTTTGCCTCAGAGTGCTAGCCCGAAGCTGGGGTCTGGCAACACACTCACCCCTTGAGCAGCCAGCAGGAAAAAGCCTGGGATGGTGCAGGCAGGGTGGGGGTTTACACCCCTCCCTAATCAGAACCTCCTGCTGGGGCCTGGTCACGCCCCCGCCCCCCTCAGCTCAGCACTGTGCAAGGGACTGAGGGCTGCTCTAGCGCCCCCCAGGCTTCTAGCTTGAGCCACTGCAGGTATGTGCCTGAATTTCCTCAGTCTGACTGCTACAGTTCTATGATGGCAGAACATAAAATCTGTAACAAAATAATGTAATAAACAGTATGTTGTTAATGATGTATTTCTTTCATTATTTGAAGGCTCGTTCTTATGGCAGATTTATGTTAATATTATTCTGTTTTCACTCCCCAGAGTAAAGAGAAACTTCCATATTGGGAGAATGGTACAGGGAGAAAGGAGGCCTGGCAGAATGGATGGCACGGATATGACAATGAGCTCATGGACATGAGGGGATTCTTCCTTGCATTTGGGCCAGGTAGGCCAGCTGGATTATCAAGCAATGAGAGAAAACTGTGCATGCATACACACATGCACGCCCATGCATGCACGCATGCACGCGCGCACACACACACACACACACCACCTACAACAGCTTCAGAGGAAAGGCAGGTTCAGAGTACTGCACTGGTTTGGATGATGAGCTAGTGCAGAAATTAATTTGAGAAACCAAGCCCTTTTGTCCACAGCCCCTTTTAGTTTCCAAGCGTGACTTGAAATCTGGTGAGAGAAAATCATGATTATATTTCTCTGTGGTCAGTCAGACATCATGCACAGCCAGCTGGTATACATGCCACCAAGATAATATTGGCATTGAGTATCCCTTTCTGTTAACACTCTCCAAGGCCAGCACATAGGCACATGAGTTTCATCACTAGGTCTTGCACTGTTTGAGAGTTCTATTTGCAGAAATCATTCAGTACCAGTGCACACTTTCTGAATTTTTCCATGCCCCAAAAATATACATTGTTTTATTCATGCTTCCATGACAGACATACCTCCATGGACTTCCCAGCCACCTGTAACTATCTGGGACCTAATGGAGTCTCAGAAACTGAACTCCTTGTGTATTTCTGTTCCTTCTATAATTAAACAATTGCAGTGTGCACAAGATTTCATCTTTAGACCTAAACACACTTGCTAGATTTGCAATATTATAGATTTCCCTTTATAGATGAGAAAACTAGTAAAAAAAAATCCCTCAAAATGATTTGCCAAGTGTATCAGCAAGTTTCCTGGGTTCCATCTACTGGATATTAGGACTGTGCGAAGCTTTGGTTGCTGATTAGATTTGGTGGAGATTTGGCCCAATTCGTTGGCCAAATCCAAATCAAATCAGGAGACCCTTTAATCTCTCCGAATTGAATCGGAACCCTCCGAATTGATTTGGAGAGATTCAATGATTCGGACATAGGCGCAGCTTTACATGTTTTTTCTACAAACCTCAAGGTATCAGGTGGCTCGTGTGAATGCTGAGATGGTGGGGTGGATGGAGTGTTCCACAGGAGCACTGGGGGGTGGTCCCCAGTGTGCTCGGCAGCAGACCCAGAAGTGGACCAGAACTACTTCTGGTCCACTTTTGCGTCCGCTGCAGAGCATGTAGGGGACCCTTCCCCTACCCCCCGACTCAGTGACTGGTGCCTCCTGGGTCTGGGGTGGCACCTGGAGTCCCCCCATGGCCAATTGCTGAACCAGGGGGGCACAGAGGGGGTCCCCCATGCACTCGGCAGTGGACCTGAAGTACTGAGCATGCAGGGGTCCCCCAGCGCTCCTGTGGGACGCTCCATCCGCCCCACCATCACAGCATTCACGAGCCATGCCTGGTACCTCAAGGTATGCAGAAAAAACATTTAAAGCTTTGTCTATGACTGAATCACTGATTCTCTGAATCAGCACCAAATCTTCAGATTCAGATCCGGCCAAATTGAATCAGGACAGCGATCCAAATCAGTGAATCAAATCACTGTCCCCTGATTCAGGTCGAATCCGAATCAAATATGGCCCATTTCGCACACAGGTGAGAACAGCACTGGATACTGCTGTTCTCACCTAACCTGGCTTGAGTTTTTAATGCTATTCAAAAGGGATGCATTCTTTTTTATTCTTGGCAAAGGGCTCATCAAGACAGAACAGGTCCTTTGACAGGGTTCATGCAATCACAGTTCACATTCCCATGAAGATGTAGAGATTATTTGATCCTCATTTTGTCAGACCCTTTCAATACTAAATAGTACACATCTTTTGCAAGTGAGAAATAAAGACAGAACCTGGGATGCAGTCATTTTAGAACAAAAGTGTGCTGAAAAGCTGTAAAGCACTGATTTTCAGCTATGGATCTGGTGGCACCCCTGAGTGCCACCAGATCCTTTGAACGGTGCCACAAGGTGTTAGGATATAAGCAGATAAGCAAAGGATCATGCTTGTCCCTGCCTGACTAATCCCCCATCTCCACTGCCTGGCCCTTCTTCAAGGAGGTAAGCACTGTAGCATATGAATTGGTTTTTGAATTTAGGTGCCAGTCAATTCACAAAAGTTATGAAGGGGTGCCTCAAATCCAAAAAGTTTGAGAACCACTGAATTAGAAATATCCTGAAATACCCAAACATGTAACAATGTAAATACTTCCTGTGTTTGACAACTTCCTTCTTTTTTATTTACTAAATCATTTAACAAATAAAGCCCTCAAGATTTTCTATGAGCATCTAAAAGGGCTAATGGGCTTGTCTATGTTAACGCCTTGCTCAGCAATACTCCTACAATTCAAAGTCTGAAGGCAAAAGAGATGATATAATGTTAAGTCCTCCCTGATATCCAGAAACTAAAACATCTCTATGCATGTCTTTCTTTCAGATTTCAAATCTAACTACAGAGCTCCTCCAATCAGATCAGTCGATGTTTACAACATCATGTGCAATCTTGCAGGAATAAAGGCACTGCCAAACAATGGATCCTGGTCCAGAGTGGAGTGTATGTTAAAAAATAATGCCAATTTGGCACAGTTATTCCACTGGAGCAGCTGTGTACTGGCATTGTTTCTATTTTTACTGTTTGCATAGCATATCTTGTTTCTCTGCCCCCAAAACAATGTTGGTCAGTGTAATTAGTAACTTGCTTTTTTTTTTTAATTCTTCATTTGAATAATAGCTTCATTAACAGAATATTGTCTGGGTAAATTGCACATATTGGCCCAAAGTCATACCTCAAGTTACCCCTAGGATAAATCTCCATCATCCTCCTATCACAATAGTTATAATAATGTGTGGCCAAGATTTGCTTTCCTTTATGCTGTGGTAAATACAGACAAGATTCAGGAGTTATTATTGCTCATTTGGATTTGCCCCATTACCAAGGAGCGCAGAATCTAGGCCCCTCTATTTTTAAATCTCCTGGGTTTTGTTCAGCTGGCTTGGTTTGATATTTCTGGGGAGAACTCACCTTCATAACTAGGGAAATGCTTTCACTGCTGTATTGTTTAGGGGCTCAGGCCTGGTTTTCACAATTTTACCTTTTGTTTAACTCTGGATTATATATCTCCAATGGAGCTATTGTCTTCCTTTGCAAAACCAAGATACCTGTGGTGAACATGGCCCCCTTCCCAAAACAGGAAAGAAGTAGCTGTTCTCTACTAAACTACAATATGTACATCTCCTAACAGCTCTATTCTAGATGGGGTACATGGGAGGATGTAGGAGCCATGAATATAGCATCCTTCTTTTCCTAGATTTTCTCTCTCCATGTGCCTCAGGGTTTCAGTAGACCAGTCAACCAAATTTTGCTCCCTTTCAAATCACAAGAGTTTTTCTATTGATGTCAATAATATTAAGACCAAACAGGGAACAAGAGCTGAACAAAGTCAATCCTGAACTCAGGTCTCCCCATGTGATAATCTACTAGTGGCAGCATAACTAGGAGTGGGTGAGAGGGGCAACAACCCCAGGTGCAGAGCTCATGGAGGTGCAAGAATGGCAATCGCTATGCTGCCAGCCCAGCTGCCACCCAGAATGCAAAACTTCCTAGTTATGCCCAAAAGAATAATTAGCAGGGTTTGTGCACTGCTGCTGTTGCCATGGCATGGACTCCCTGGGGGTTGCTGCCACTAAACTGGTGCCTGGGACTGATGCCCTGCTCACCCTCCCCATGTTATGCTACTGGTTACACTTCTGCTTACTAGAATGGCCCACTGATGATTTTAAATTAAGCCCATGAGAACATATAAAAAGAGCAGAGCGGGGAGAATTTTTTCAGTGAACAATAAATACATTGAAAAAAATGCAGTTTCCAGATTACCAAAATACTCCTGAAACCTAGAAAAATCCAGCAAATAATTTTGGCTGGAAATCATTTTGGAAGAGTTGAAACATTTCATTTGGACTTTTCTCAAAATGAAATACATCACCCTTCTGTTTTTAGGCAACTTCATTTTTTTTTAAATTGACAGAAATTAAAGGAAACCACTAAAGAACTGCAAAGCAAGACAAAAATCAGAAAAAAAAAATGTCTTCTCAGACAAAATATTTCTGAGAGCCCAAAACAAAATTTTATTTCAGTCACATTTGGTCCATCATTGAACCAAAAAAACCCCAAGCCATTAGTCATGAAGCTCTAAAAGAGGTATTTTACAATTCTAATTTGCCACAGCATCCATCCCTCACTTTTCCTCAAAATCTAACCATTTATTTAAAAATAAATAAATAATGGTTTTAGTCCTTCTGGTTGTGAAAAAGGTCCTGAAAATGTGAATCACCTGTAAACTGATGCTGCAGCTGAGTCTGCTGGCAGCTTTAGACACACTCCCTGAGATGTACAAGTAGTCCTCTTTATCTCAGTTGGACACTGAAATATGAAAGACATTAATTTAAATGTAACCATTGTTAACTATTTAATTGCTGATTGTTTTAGCAGAAAATATCCCAGCTATACACATTATCATGTAGCCCCCACAACTCTCCAAAACGGTTCCATTTCCAAACCTTCAGGCTTCCCTGTACCAAGTTTTACAGTGCAGATACAGACTGCCAATAGAGAAACCTGGAGCATATAGAAAATGGAAAGCATAGGAACAATGGAAAACACATGCATTTAATATCAGAATAAATAACACATGATTCTTCAAACTCTTATGTTCACGTTTAATTAACTCAACCTCACATCTGCATTTAAATAACATTTAATTCCCAGTCTGCTGCAGAAACAAGAGCCTTTCGTCTGAATTTAGACTCAACTTACTGTGGACTATGGCAGGATATGCCTACGGATCTACAGGATAAGAACTCAATCTAACTTGCCAGAATTTTACTGGATTTCTTTCTGTCTCAATATGTGAAATGATTTCAATGGTTAATAGATCTAACGAAGTGTCAGTGCCAGAAAAATGTCTGAAGTCTTATGTTGTGCTTATGTAAAATTGTTAGGGAGGGAAGACCATCCTAACCAATAGAACGCACACAAATGAAAGAGCAAAGATGGACAGAAACACAGCAATTCATGTGCATAGGTGGAAAAAAAAAGATCCCTCATCTCACCACATAAGGTCTTCTCCGTCTATCAAAATATGTTAGTGACAAGCACAGTAAAGCAGCTTGGAACACAGGTGTGTCTCCAAACATTAACTGATGAAGCAGTGGAAGATAACATCACTCCTTCAGGTTATAGAACAGACTCACAGGGTTGGGAGAAACTTCAAAGGTCATCTAGTGCACCCCTCTGCACAGATGCAGGATGCATTATTCCTAAATCATCCAAGCCCTACACAGCTTGTTTCACGGTCCTACTATCCTCACAGTTAAGTTAGTCCAATATGTCAACTGAACTTGTGAGGATTTTTAGCACCTACTGATTTTTAAATAATAGCAAAAGGGGAACTATGGGGGTTTTTTTTAAGTGTTTGTTATTTAAGCAGAATAGTATGCCATGCACGCAGCTGTTTTCTGCACCAGTCACACAAACTTGGTGGACTATCAGCCCTTGTCCCAATAATGAGATGAGAGAGAGCCTATAGGAGACAGCCAAGTCCAACATTTAAACCCATCTCTCAGACTTCAAGGCTAGGGACCAAAAAATATTCCAAATGAAAATGTAACGAATTTATCAGCCCAGGGATCTTAATTGCAAAGTTGTACTGGTCATGTTCATAGACTCTGGGAGGGAACATACAGGAAAATCCAACAGTAGACCTGATTATACAACCCAAATATTGATTTCAGCACATATAGACCTGAAAATTCAGCACTAGTTAACAGAACACAGCAAAATATACTCCCTAAAACAATAGCTATTATATTTAAATTCAAAAGATTAATTTCACTTTGTTGTTAAACTACTTTGTTGCTATATTCCTTGATGCTAAATGCCAGGAATATTCCTGCATTTACAAATGGTAGTGATAAGCAATGTACACGGTCACATCATTCTATTTTTTCTAAAGTTTCCACTTAAAAATGAACACATCTGGAAGAAAGGCACATAGAGCTTGAACCTGTAAATTGCTGAGAACCCTTTATGCCCAATGACAATGATGTGAGTGCCAGGTATTCAGCAGAACCTCAGAGAAGGTGCTCGAACACTGATCAGTTGAATTTTTAGTGAAGAATTTGCAATAGATAAAAGTTTTTTGGAAAAATCAGGTTTCGTCCTGAAAGAAATAAGCCCCTACAACTTAATAGTCCCATGGATCCAGCATAAAGCACGTTCTAGTGAAGCTTGGTACAGTGAGTTTAAGGGTAAATTATTACAACATAAAAAAAAAAATCAAATTAAACTTGACAACAGGCTTCTGTAACAGCCGTAAAGATTTATGTAATGTGTTTTTAAAGCTCAAGTGAACCATCAAATCAATTGAAAAAAAATTAGAAAATCAGTCTTTGTTATCAAGCTGTTGAAAATAAAAGGCAATTTAGTGCTTTCTAAGCATTTGCAGTGGCTGTAAAACAAGCAGCTATTGTTCAAAGTTACCGTTGCTCTTTAATGGACCAGGCTCAATGGATTCATTGAGTGCATTTTTTTTAAAGTGAGAAAATTATCCACATCTAAGATAACTAAATGACTAAATTACAAAGTTTTGTTTGAAAACCAACAGAATGCATAAAATGCATGCTAATCCTTCCACATTAAAAGCTTCATGGAGAAAATTCTGATTTCATTTTTAAATGCATATCAGGAATAACTTTATTAAGTCAGTTGAGTTTTTCTAAATTGAGATCAGTGCAAATGAGATGAGCACTTAACTATCATTGCTTGTGTATAAATGGGTAATAAATATATTCAACTTGCTGTATCATTTGTGCAAATATTGCAGGGTTCATTTTCATAATATACTAACAGTTTGATGGGGCTCAGGGCAAACACTGTAAGCCTGAACATGCACCCCAAAATATACTTGATCTACAAAAGGGAAATTGTATGCTAGATTTACATGAAGCTCAGCAACTTCAGGAGAAAAGAGTTTAATTATATTTTAGGAATGTGTCTTTCTTGCTCAATATTTTGTACTTCTGTATTGATTAATGTTCTGGTTCAAAAACCAGTGTTTTAATTATAAGCATGCTTACCTGTACAGCAAGCAACTTAGGTGAATGTATTTTAAAAACCATGTGTCTGAATGACGCGTTTGAAGAATGACTGCTTGTGAATGACTGAATAAGTCTGAGAATGCTGCTTGCTTTCTGTAAGAAAAATATACATTTTTGTAAATACTGATGATTTCCAAAAAAACCAGAATATCCTGCCTTTCCTATTTGATTGTTATATCAAAGTGTTGTCATATTGGTCCAATTTTCACTTCCTAGGATGCTGGAGCTTCTGCAGTATAAACAGTGTTTGAAGCTTATACTGATTGATCATCAGTAGGATGAATGATAACATTGTTTAGATAACTGGCAAAATCCTCAGCATGTACATTAGAGACCCTAAAGAAACTGTATTAGTTAATATGGCTTGTAAATCAGATAATTATTCCAGAGACATTACAATAAAGTTAATCTTTTGAATCTGTTTTTCTTCTGACTACATGCACTATCCATAGCTGCAAGATCCATTTTGTGCTACTGTATCACCTGTAGTCTCCATGGTTTTATTTGTACACACTCCTTATATGCTCTTTGGGACTTTTTCTTCTCTGTTTGTAGAGCACGTAGTACAGTGAGGGCATGAATAGGTTCCTCAGTAGTACTACAATGCCAATAATAATGCAGACAGGTAATTATGTTCTGCTATACTGGGAGCAGTCCTGTGGAAAGCTGAGAACTCATACAAAATAATTCTCTTAGCCCAGATGAAAATGTACAAAGCCTTTAATTGTGCATCAAAGGTTTGAATCCAGCATCACATCACAGACCAGCCATTGTACTGCTCTATCTGAAGGTACTTGTGAGTCCATTACTGGCATGCATCCCACACAAGTCACCTCTGTATTTAGCACTTGCTCTGCCTAATTGCTGGTCTCTAGTAGTGTAACTCCAAGTGGGCAAGAGGGGTACTCACCCTGGGCACCAAGTGAGAAGGGGTGCAGAATTGCCTCTCCTGACCATATTGCCATGCCTGCATCCTGACCGTATTGCCATGCCAGGGACTTTGAAACAGTTCCCAGCTGCTTTTGCTTTAAGAGCAATGGAGCTGAAGCAACCACAGCACATACGGCAGCAGCTCAGCCAGGACTGTTTAGAAGTTCCTGCTGCCTCCCCTCCCATTCTTGACTCTCAGACCTGTGCCCTCCGGCCCCTGCCCTCAGAATTCACATGCCTGGCCCCTTCCCTCCACACTTTCCTATAGGGCTTCATGAACACTAAGGGCCAGATACTTGTGCTTAGATACCTACTGGGTATCTAAACACAATCCTATTCTGTCCTTCTCATGGCCCTAAAAACTTGGAGCCAAATGGCTAAGAGGAAGGTGCTTTAGAAAACAGACATGCTGACAGGTTTTCAGGGACTTAAGAAGAAGCCTAAATGTATAAGCAAATTTTAAAAGCCCACAGACTCCCCCAAAGTTTTTAACAGGAAATTGAAGGCAAGAAGTGTGATGCTAGTGCTCAGAACTCATGGTAGAGGTGATATCGTTTATTAGGCCAACTAGAAGTTTGCAAAAAGTCTTTATTTGCACGCTTTTGGACACAGGCACCCTTCTTCAGGCATAGGAGAAAAGATTGTAAAAGTTCTCCTACGCAGAAATGAAAGTTCACATTTCATAGATTCATAGATCTTAGGGTCGGAAGGGACCTCAATAGATCATCGAGTCCGACCCCCTGCATAGG
>NW_005842200.1:1448660-1474049 GCF_000455745.1 Alligator sinensis | reverse complement strand
GGGTAGTTTAGGTCCCCCATGACTACCGCCTCTTTAGCTTTTATGGTCTCAGAGAGCTGCCTCAGGAGCCCTGAATCTATTTCTTCTCCTTGATGTGGGGGTCTGTAGCAGACCCTCCTGGGGTCTGCTACAGACCCTTGTCTATTTCATAGGAGAGTTCAAGGTATGGTAAAATCTCCTGTTTGGAACAAGGGTGTACTTGGTAGCCGTGTTGGCCTGAGACAAAAAGACATACAAAAAACTAGAACTAGACATACAAAAAACTAGAACGAAGGAACTTTGCTCCTGAAAGCTTGCAGAAAAGGACAATTTTCTTGCCATTTTCCAGTTGGTCTAATAAAAGGTATCATTTTGGAACCAAGAGTTCTAGTTTTTTGTATGTCTTTTTGTCTCAGGCCAACACGGCTACCAAGTACACCCTTGTTCCAAACAGGAGATTTTACCATACCTTGAACTCTCCTATGAAATAGACAAGGGTCTGTAGCAGACCCCAGGAGGGTCTGCTACAGACCCCCACATCAAGGAGAAGAAATAGATTCAGGGCTCCTGAGGCAGCTCTCTGAGACCATAAAAGCTAAAGAGGCGGTAGTCATGGGGGACCTAAACTACCCGGACATCTGCTGGGAGACACAGACAGCAAAGTCCCACCGCTCACACAGGTTTCTAACCTGTGTAAAGGACCTCCACCTGACACAGGAGGTACACGGTCCCACTAGGGGGAATGCCATACTGGATCTGGTATTGGCAACGGGGGATGACATGGTAGGGGACCTACAGATCGGTAGCCATCTGGATGAATTCTACCTTATCGATACATCAAAGAGCTACTTAACACAGCTCACAAAGACACTCATGGACCCAGAAGGACAGACTTCCATCTTCAGCTCTCTCTGTGCAAAAATTAAGTTTATTTCCTACCTATGGGGACTTTTTACCATCTTGTACCATCTACACTTTTCCCAGAGCCTGATGAAGGGACTTTGATCCCGAAAGCTTGCAGAAAAGGACAATTTTCTTGCCAATTTTCAGTTGGTCTAATAAAAGGTATCATTTTGGAACCAAGAGTTCGTTTTAAGCAAATTAGGCTCATAGAAAGGTGCCTCCCCCCAGGGGTGTACACAGCGGTGGAAGCTTTCTCTCCCCCAACTCCCGAGCCCCCCAGACAAGCCACTTGTGGCTCCATCCTGTGCCCCACTCAGTTCCCTCTGTGAAGCACCTGCCCCTGCCCCACACCCCCCCCACTACACCCATTTCCTCCCCTCACCCTTGCCCCCAACAGACTTACCAGCCAGATGCTGCTGTTCAAGCTGCTGGGCTGCATATCAGCAATTGGATTGATATCGGCTGATATGGCTCGTTAATAATTGGCCATTGGTATCAACCCAAACATTCTTTATCGGTGCACCCCTAATGAAAGATATTTCCTCTACCCCAAGTTCTGATTCCTTTTGCCTCTAGACTAATACAGCTACAACCTGGATACCTGATGCTAGTGCCCAACATTTATGTCATTATTTGGAGCGGCACAAGGATCATTGACCAGTTCATAGACAAATCATTTGGACTACACGTTGCAATCTGATGCCATTCTTAAACACATACAGACATTTCTTTGTCCAGTGCAATACTACCTAGAATACTCTACACAGTGAATAATAATACTTTGCACTTAACTAACACCTCTCATCTCAGGTTCCCAAAGTACTCAGCAAAAACTAATTAAGCCTCACAACAGCCCTTTTAGGTTTGGCACAACCCGGTTGATGGATAGCTACAGACAGGTGACAAACAGAGGGAGATATAGCAACAATGTTATACTTCAGTTTAGTCTGTAATCCTAAAGTAGTTTTAAGATTTCTGATTGAAATTGCACTGCTTGTAGTTTTAACATTTTTGACATATAAATTGTTGATGAGTTTCAGAGTTAAACACTCCGCTGGTATGGAATGGCTGGCTCACACCACTCAGAAATGCTGCTTCAATCCCTGCCCCTATTCAAATTTTGACATACAAGTCAGTATGAAGCAGGTTTTCACTGCAAATGCAGTGAAATGCTATGCAGAAATCAAAGAGACCAGCAAAAGTGTACTCACCTGGTGTACGAGTTCAAACCAATCCTTCAAAAACATGTTGTGTTATATATTTGTTATGCCCACCAATCACCCCCTCTATATTCATACTGCGGAGCACAGGGTTGAGTTGAAGAACTCAAAGAGGATTTCCTGACTTTGTTCTCAGTGGAATTTCTCTCATTTTTTCTGAGATGCAGTTAACTCAACAGCCTATGAGAGACTGCATCAAATAAAAAAATAAAATAACCATCACCTACCATCCAGTGTACCAGAAGGTCCTTTAAATCAATCAGCAGAGCTTCTGACAGCAAATGTCCTACAGTAGTGGTGCTCAACCTCTGGCTCACAGAGCCATATTAGCAGGGTTCTTTAGAGGTCTAGAAATTTAGTCCTGGGAGCAATCAACACTGCCACCTCTCCCCCACCATCACATTTTCAAGCCCTGAAAATCAGATGACATGACCCTATGTCCTATCTGACGAGAAGGGCCAGAGCCATGGAACCCAATCCAGTGCACAGGGCCAGAGCCCAATACAGCATGCAGGGCTGGGGCTGTGGGCTTAACTGGCCCCATGTGTTGAACCAGGGCCCGGGCCTGGGCCCACACTCCCAATCCAGCCTGCAGACCAACCTCGCATCAACCAGGCAAACTCCCCACCTTTTTTTCCCCAGCTGCTAAATTTCATCCAGAAGTTAAACACATACTTCCCTGCATCGAAGATGTTACATGACTGCAAATGAAAGGGAGCTAAATAAATGCTGTCTGTAATATGGGGAAAATTTGAAAACTCTACTTTAGGATAATATTATTTTAACAGCTGTTTGGAAAGACTTCTCTTATATCCAATTACATACTAAAATGCTACTAAGTTTGCGAAGTCAAGCACTTAAAAATTAGGAAATTCAGGAATCAAAGTTCATCCATTGTCCCATGTACATAAAGATTGTGATACATTTATTAATTGCAGCAATGGTGCAATTGCAATGGTGCCAACCCGCAGATCAGATCTTGGCCATGTCAATTGGCCAGTGAGGCTCCCCATGGGTCCAGAAATTTGGGGATAGGAGAGCAGTGGTAATTAATACTGCCACTGCTCCCCCACTGTCAAATTTCTGGATCCGTGGGCCAGATGTCATGGCTCTATATGCAAAGCTGGACCCAATTGGATGTGCAAGGGTGGGGCATGAGGGCCTGATCTGGCACACCCTTGGGGGAGGCACCTTTCTCTGAGCCTAATCTGCTTAAAATGAACTGTTCCAAGTCCACCCCCCTGCTTAAAGAAGAACCATCCCTGTCAAAGCTTTGTCTAGTCGGGTCTTAAAAGCCTCCAGGGATGGAGCTTCCACCACCTCTCTGGGTAACCTGTTCCAGTGTTTTACTACCCTCCTAGAGAGAAAATTCTAATATTTAACCTAAACTTCCCTTGCTGCAATTTGAGACTGTTGCTCCTTGTTCTCTCATCTGCCACCACTGAGCTCCATCCTCTTTTCAACCCCACTTCAGGTAGTTGAAGGCTGCTATTACATCCCCTCAGTCTTCTCTTCTCTAAAAAAAATAAGCCCAGTTCCTTCAACCTGTCATCGTAAGTCATGCACTCTAGCCCCCTTACCATTTTTGTTGCTGTCTGCTGGACTCCCTTCAATTTGTCCACATCCTTTCTGTAGTGGGGGCCTAAAACTGACCGCAGTACTCCAGATGTGGCCTCACCAGTGCTTAACAGAGGGAAATAATCACTCCCCTTGACCTACTGGCAACACAACTACCAAAGCACCTTCACTGTATATCACCCCCCCACACACAATTTTTATATACATCGGATATATCCCCTTCCCTAATGCACAACAGTCATGACACCTAGCTAATTATATGCATAGAGATGAATTCTCAGATGAAAACCATTGTAAAAATGAAAAATATTAGTATATTGTCATACAAAGGTGCCTAAGCTACATTTTATAATTGTACTAGAGATGTCATAGTTTCCTATTCCATCAGAAACTGAGTGCAACTTTTGAACAATACATTTCAAACTCTTGGTAGTAACATCTAGAATGCATGTCAGTCACAGAAGTGAACACTGAAAAAAGAACAAGTACTGTAGCTATTTCACTTATTCCTACAGATTTCCTGAGGGAGCAAGTTTTTTGGTTGATATTTACTAGATAAGTAGATAAGGTTCCCTCATTAAAGTTTCATAATGCTGAGAGAAATAAATTAACTAAAATAGCTAAATGTTTCCATTTCAGTTTGAGTTGAGTTGTTCTGTTGGTTCAAGAAAGGACAACGAGCTGAGCAAACATAAAGGGCATAAGGAATTTGGCAAAGGGAACCTTCCAGTATTTTTATGCCCTTGCTTTCCTTTTGCTATTAATGGGTCAGAATGTCAAGGGTACAAAGAATACACCACCATCAGAAATTACAGTGCCACAGCTGAGAACAAACAGTAGCAAAGGTATGTGCAAACAGTTGGTCAGTAGCTACTGAATCTCCAAGAGAAACAGAAGTGATCAATTTGATCTTTTTTTTAAGGAGAAAAGCCAATAAAGCAATGAAGTTCAAGCTGCATGTTACTAAAGTGCTATTTTACACAGCATGAGGAAAAGAATACAACATTAAGATAATACAAGACCATTTCTTGCTTTTCAAATAAAAACATATTCAGGCTGACAGTAATGCTGGCATTTCTTTTTTGTCTGATAAAAGCAATTCAAGCTTCAGAAACTTATTTGTGATTCAAGAAGGGATTGTTTTAATTCTCATCTCCCCATTAGGTGGTAATTTCCTTTGCTATCTATCTGAAGGTCTGACTGCAAAAGCAAAACACTTGTTACTTACTGGATTCACAGATCTAAATTCCTCTATTTTCCTTTTTTTCCTCTTTCTCTGAACACATGTGCAGGTGTGGGATACCAGCTTGCCAGCTCTAAAGACAAAACTCTATACTGCTTCCACAGCACTCCTTAAAGTAATACCACAAAACATGCCCCACCTACTTGCTCCCAACTCCACATGCACCAATTCCGGAAATAAAGGTGATGAAACCACTTTCTGGCCATCCCAAACCTGTTCTGGACATCTGTCTCCAGCTGCTTGAGAAATTGGGGAATGCCAAGAGGTGGCTCCACCTCCCCATTTCCAGGAGTGACAGATGCAGAAGGAGAGTAAGTGGAAAAGGAATGCTCAGTGGCACTCTTGGGAATGTTATAGAAACTGCATAGGCAGGATCTAAGAGTGGCTACAGAAAAAGCAATGATGTGAGCTTCCTTAGGTTGCTCACTGGGAGCTCCTTCATCCAGGCACTGGCCACTGAATGAGAATGACAGTGCCATGTAGTGGCATATAGCAGTTCTGTGATGTGGCTGCCTGTCCTTCCAACTAGACTGAGACTACCAGGTCTTTATTCATCATCTACTGAAGAACCATCATCTAGCAGAAACTGTTACTGACTGAAGCTAGATTTCAACTGGTGACCTGCTAGCAAAAGCAGTAACATTTTACTAATGTCTTAACAATTAAACGCCAACCTCCTGTCATTGTTTTTAGTGAAAATCAGATTTTGGGATTTGATTTGTTTTCCTTGTAGGATAAAAACTGTAGAGGACATCTTTTTACAGATTGCTTTAACAGTGGAGTAATACTGTATTTTCTGAGGACGAAGAAAAAGCAAGGGGAGCCTTTTTTTTCGATTTATGATATATTACTACATCCTATTATAACCTAACTCAGAGCTCCCTCTTCTGGCTTCACCCAGGGATGCCCTTCTTCAACCAACATCAAAAGTTTGCTAGGAAGTAGAAAAGAAACATGTAGCACCTTAGCTGAAAATTCAACAAATCGTGACAGAGTACAACAGTCTAACACCTACTGAAGCAGACCAGGCTGGAGGTATTTATAAATCACTTACCAAAACAAGCTTTGCACCAGTGGTTTGCAGAAGCCTGGGGAAAGAAAGACAAAAAAGGAAAAGTTGGTGGGCGTGTACTGGCTCCCATTAAACTTGAAGTATAAAATGATTCAAGAAACTATAGTCTAATGTACTGTAGCTACTTTCTGAGCAATAATGAACCTGTAATGACACAGTGGGTTGACGTGTGGGCAGGTTCTTTAATCTACACTTTGCAAACTTGAAAACATCTATCAGAATGTTCTATAAAGATGGAACAATACCAAAAAAAAATCTGCTACAGATCCTGATTCCAAAACCTATGGGGATCACTGTGATAAGGTAAGGCTATTTCCCACACATTTCTAGCCATGGCATTGGAACAAGCAGAAAGTACCTCTTACCCCGTTCAGGGTGTCTCAGGATTTTGGTGGTTTAGGAGTGGTCTAAACTCCATTGAAGTCAAACAAAAGACTTTTCAATGCCTGTTTCAAGGAGCTGTAAACAGGAACACAACTTTCAGATCCAGGATTCTGTCTCCATTAGTTTTAGCAAAAGAGTACAATGCTACTATTTGAATCTGATTTTATTCATTTGAAGTACCCCACCCTTCACTGCCAAAATTCAGGATTGTCTGCATTCAAGCCTTTGGTTCAAGGTCATCCGGGATAATCCAGAACTTGAAAGTTATCCAATCCAACCCCCTGCACAGATGAAGGATTCGCTGGTCCTAAAACATTGCAAATACTGTCTTCAAAACTTCCAATAAAAAAAGCTTCTACAATTTCCATAAGCAGCTTGTTCTCTTGTTCTACTGTTGTTAAATTAGGGACATTTAAGCCAAAACTTCTTTGCTGTAGTTTAAACAACATCTGATCATCCAGTATGTGAGAATGTAGGTAGTAGGAGCACATGGTAAGGCATAATTGAAAATAAACATGCAACTGTCTAAAAAGAAGTCCCATTACAGGGATATCACAACTTCCACCGAATTACAATAAATGAGGAAGACTTTATGACCTACTGAAACACTATTAGAACAACACTATAATACATCGTAATTGATGAACACCACTAAAATCAAATGAAAATAAGGCAATTATTCAAGAGATTACTTTGGTTGCTTTATTTTTTAAGCAACCAACATAATTTGACTAGTTCAATAAGGCAACTGTATTGCACACACTTTCCTCTGTAGTAGGGAATTCTTCTTAGCACTCATATAACCCTATGGAGCACATATTTTGCCCATTTATTTAGTTCTTGCAACAAAGCTGTTTCTGAGAGAGAGGCAGAACTTCCAAAGGCAATTTGTTTTTTAAATTGATTTTTGTGAAATGTAAAGGAGTCAGAACAGAGGAAAACAGCATAAAACCTCAGGGTTAAAGAAAAGAAGAACAATATAGGAGGAAATACCTCAACTTCCTTTACACCTAAATGGGCCCTATTGCCCCTCATATGAACTAGCTGGGTAAATTATTCATTGTGGACTATCAGATTGCCAGGTATCAGTAGATCAGTAGATCTTTTGTTTGAATTAATCCAGTCCAATTACTGTTAGCTTTATAAATGGTTTTAATGCAATGGAACAACTTGGACACTTGATCATTTTGGACAACTTGTGCACAAAAAACCCTCCAGCAACTATGTTGCATTAGACCTAGGATGAGGTACAGAGAACAGCGGTCTAGTACATTGCATTGCAGGGTCTATGTCGCAGTCAGATCAGACAGGGCACAATAGGACAACCATATTAATTGGGCTTAATTAAATGTTTCTCAAGCAAAGCAGAAGGCACCAGTAGGGAATAAACAAAACACAGTTTAGTTCCACCTACTGGCTAGTGTGCATAATCACACACACACACACACACACACACACACAAATACTCAGTACAGGCAGTATAAAATATTTCTCCCAGCCCCAAGCCTAGGGGAGCCTTCTTCCTCTAGGCCTTAATGGAATATGGACAGGAGGAACCACTTGCAAGAGGACAAAGTGAGGATGGCAAGACCTCAGCTTTTCATACTTGCTGGAAGAGGAGGATATGCTTGATCATAACCAGGAGTTCTGATTGGCTGCCTTTCTCTGGGAACAGGGAAATGGAACAGACAGACAATCCACCTGGAATATGAAAAATGCTTGAGTAAGAGTTTTCCCCATGGCTCTGTAAGAGGATCCAAATGATGAGCACATGGAGAAAACCCATAGCATCAGCAGTCCTGAAAGCAGCTCTTTTGCTGGTAAAATTTGAGGTAATTTTTTTCTCTTTAAAAAATGCAAACAATTTTTTAAAAGCCCCAAAGTGACATAGGAACCTACATCCCATTCTCTTTTGAAAATGAGATAGGGTGAACATTCCACAAAGCTGCTATGGGGTCACATGGCGCACACAAAAGTTTTCAAAGAAAGTTCCTTTTCTGTTTAGAAGTCTTCCCCACCCACACTTACCAAGTGGTCTGCTGCAGATTGATCCACATGATATTATACAGGAGCTGCTTTAAAAATATACAAAAAAAACCCCATTAGGCTCAGGCAGAAACGTCACCTGATGATAGGCAGAGCTTACCCCATTTTGAGTCAGAAGAAGCCGGGTGCTGCTGCTTGCTGGCTCTGATCATACACGGTGTGTCAGTTTTCCCTACTAGCTTTTAAATGTCACCAGCCTCCACTGGGATCAGGTGGGTGTATCCCCACATGACCAATATTCTGAGATTGAAGGAGTGGGCACTGATGGCTCTTGAGAGGCCTTCTGTTGTTCTTAAAGAATTAATAAAACATTAATACATTACTCATCACTTATATATAATCACATTTATGAATATTAATCAATCTTCACAAGAAGCCTGAGACATAAGTACTATTTCCCTATCCTATAGAAAAATGGACAAGGAAAGGACTCAGCGGTTTGGAGAAGGCCACAGACCTTGGCCACTGTTAGTCCCAGGACAAGGATTAAAACTCTGTTGTGTCCATTCCAATGCTCAGACCAAGCCCCCATTCCAGAAAGCAACTGTTTACTATATCGGCTTTCTTCCTTAGCTGCATGTCCATGACTCACTAACATTAACAGAAGTAAGCCACACGTAGTCAGCAAGAAGTAATGCCTGCAAATATTCTCCTCTTCAACTTTCTGAAAATAAAATCACTTCTATTCTTTCATATTCATGATAAACAATCACTGACCATACAACTTCTTTAAAATATATTTAAAGGAAAAAAAGAGAGGCCAATTATAATTAAATATTAGAGTTGTGTATATACAGAAGACTATATATAGCAGAACTGAAGCATGATGGGTTACAGCATAATGTTTTAAGATGCATACGGACATTTGGACACAGGCAGAGAGCTTGCAAGAGGCCAATGTGCAGTCAAATGTAGAAGGTGAAGCTAGCAAGTTATCAACTCCTATAGCATTTTTTTCTACAAAACCTATTAGACTTAGCTGCCTGTCATGTAAGCAGTAGATTGCAAAAGATAAAAGTCCAGACACTATTTGTGAACTAAGATTATATCTGCTCATGCTAGATGGATACCAATTTAAGTGCTCAGGCTCTTCAGTTGTTCTGTTCTACTGCAGCCCATCCCAGAACCATGTTGCTAACAATATAAAAAGCCCTCTAAACTTTAATTTTCAATATGGCAGACTGATTTTTCTCCTAGCCTAGTGTAACCTCTGGGAACAGTGGAGCTACAAGATAAAACAGTCCATTTCTACAGATGACAGGTACTCATGTGAACGAGGGTTCCCTGCCAAAAAGAGACATTGTTTCTGGAAGGGACCTTGAAAGGTCTGGGATAAAATCATAGAAAGTTAGGGTCAGAAGGGACCTCAGGAGGTCATCTAGACCAAGCCCCTGCTCAAAGCAGGACCATTCCCGACTATATTATCCCAGCCAAGGCTTTGACTAGCCTTGTCTTAAACACCTCCAAGAAATGAGATTCCACAACCTCTCTGGGTAATCTGTGTCAGTGCTTTACTACTCTTCTAGTGAGAAAGTTTTTCCTGATACCTAACCTAAACTTTCCTTGCTGCAATTTGAGACCATTGCTCCTTGTCCTCTCATTTGCCACCACTGAGAAGTCTAGCTCCATCCTCTTTGTAACCACCCTTCAGATAGTTGAAGGCTGCTATTTAAACCCTCTTCCTCCCCCTGACACACACACACACACACACACATGCACACCTCACCACTCAGTCTTCTCTTCTCCAAACTAACTAAACCCAGTTCTCTCAGCCTCTCCTCATAAGTCATGTGCCTCAGCCCCCTCACCATTTTTGTGATGAGTGATGGCAAAACATATGCTATCAATCAATTTGGCTACTTTGGGATATGAATACCTGTGATCCCTGGAATGTAAAGAGTGTAAAAGGCTGAAACAAGTATGCAATGGTATTTTTAGGAAAAGAGTAGCAGATGACTCCCTCATAGTGGTATGTTCCAATATATGAATTAAGGAATTATCCAATTTGTGTTGAAAACTTATGGTAGACAGGTTGGTTCTTAAATCATGCTTGAGAGATTGTGCAAAACATTTAGTTAGTTTATTTGTAGCAGGATGATAAGGAGCAGAGCATTTATGTTGAATTCTGTTGGAAATCACAAACCTCCAACATTCCTCCAAACAGAACTGAGTTCCATTACTCACCAAATGCAATGGTAATCCAAAATAAGTAAATAAATAAAGGTGTGGAAATGCTCACTAGTCAAGGTAGCTGTAAAAGAACATTTTGAAAACTTCTACCCAGTTAGAGTTTGCATCAACTACTACTCTGTGACTGCAGCACAGAGCCTCTGATGACACAGTATCTGCTGTAATGCCCGCTGCTTGAAGGCACATACAATGAAAGACCTCAGGAAGTACAATAAATGAGCACAAGCACGTGACAAAACGGTGGAGAGACGCAAGAAGAAGAATCGACTATTACTAAAACATACAGCCTTAACCTACTCCTGCAAAATCCACATGAATATGTGTCCACGGAGTATGATGCCATGCCCAAGGGTAAACTGAGCCAGGATCTTGCTGAATTTGCTGGTATACAGGAAATAACTTTACTATTCTCTTTAGTATTTCTTTAAGGCTTTGAGGTGCCTTCCTGATTAACTTGACCTTGTTCAAATTTACCCTGAGTTTTCTGAGCCAAGATCCGCCATACAATGGTGAATAGTTTCCTTCAACCATAAACAAAAGTAGATATCTTTTACAACTGCATCTAAAAGCAGGTGCATTTCCAGGCCTCAGTCAATGGCTCTAGAGCTCTGGTCTTCTTCCATATTATATATTCTGGACTTATGTCCCCTTTTGGGTTCCTTCCTGATAGATGCTTTCTTGGGTGGACAGCTTCAAGGTGTTACTGGTTGTTGAACTGTGCGACAGGCCACAGCAATGTGTCCTTTTCTCTGGCAATTCCAGCAACTGACCTGATGTGCCCAGCAATTCATTTCAGTGGGTATGGTTTGTGTACAATGACCACACAGAATGTCAGGTTTTGTGCTTCTTGGTCTCATTGACTCAAGTGGTTGGCACTGGATTTATGAACCAGATGCCTTGTTCCAGGGTGATCCAAAACCCTCAGACTGACCACTACCTTTCTATTTGATAATAGAAAATGTATTGATATACAGTGATAACAGAAAAGAATAATACAAACAATTCTATATCTACCAATTCTAGTGCTGTCATCAGAGTAAAGGTACACCTGGCCAGGACACAAGCTTCACTCTGAGCTTCTTTTCTTTAATGTCAGCAGCCTGGAGATTGGAGGCCGAGCCTCCTTCTCCCCCTGTGGGGTGGATAAGAGAAGCTGGTGGTATGCCCTCTGTCCACGGTGGCCTCCGATTCCCCTTTTGGGGACCTCTCTCAGGGACAGGGGCCCTTTGCTGTTCTGAAGTCCTTTCTTTTGTATTCTTTTTGCCTCCTGATGACTCTTCATCTGTGAGCATTGCTGATTGGTCTTTCTATGTTGTCATACTGTCCATGTTCTGTCCTGTCAGCATATTCCTTTATTTCACAAGCCCATCACATGCACACATCCTAATTTGGACTTTCTAGATCTTTTCCTAATTTAGTCTGTTCCCCAAAACCGGAACCTCAGGCTCCCACTCTCTTGGGCCTTGTGAGCTGGTGCCACCTTATCTCATATGTTATGGAACAGTGTGATATAAGCCCACAATTTTCCAAGCTATGTGTATAGCCATTGGCCTTGTTGTGTTAGACATCTTGTCTGCCTTAAAGCCTGTGAGAACTGTGTGACCAGGGCTTTAGAAATCAATTAACCTTTGCTGTTGCCCTGGACCATTATTCTAATGCCTATATATTGCGGGGGGAGGGTTGAAACAGGCCTTACTCAATTTGGATTTGTCCCAAATCGGGGACAGTGATTCAATTCATTGATTCGGATCACTGCCCCCGATTCGAGTCGGCTGAATCAAAATCTGAAGATTCGATGCTGATTTGGCGAATCAGCAATTCAGCCACAAACACAGCTTTAAATGTTTTTTCTACATACCTCGACGTACCAGGCGCAGCTTATGAATGCTGCGATGCTGGGGCAGATGGCGTGTCCCAAAGAAGTGCAGGGGGGCTCCCCGCATGCACGGCGGCAAGCCCGGAAGTGGATCAGAAGTACTTCTGGTCCACTTACGGGTCCACCAGGGAGCACGCAGGGGGGTCCCCCCATGCTCCACTGGCTTGGCAATTGGCTGCAGAGGGACCTTAGGTGCCCTCCCAGACCTAAGAGGCACCAGTTGCCAAGCGGGGGAGTGTAGGAGTGCCGCCCGTGCGCTCCCTGGTGTACCCAGAAGTGGATCTGAAGTACTTCTAGTCCACTTCCGGGTCTGCTGCAGAGGCCCCCGTACTCCTGTGGGATGCTCCATCTGCCCCAGCATCACAGTGTTGATGAGCTGCCTGCTACCTTAAGGTATGTAGAAAACACATTTAAAGCTGTGTCTATGTCTGAATCTCCAACTCTTTCCGAACCGATCTGAATCGATTTGGAGGGTTCCGATTCGATTTGGAAAGATTAACGGGTCTCTTGATTCGATTCGGAGATTTGGCCACCAAATTGAGCCGAACGTCCGCTGAATCGAATCAGGAACCAAAGCTTCACACAGCCCTACTATATATTTACCTATAAGCAAATTCCCAAAAACAAATGTCTAAATACCAATTTGTAGCCATCAACGTGATGTACCTTTTGGTTCATACTAAATTCCAGGGAATCCTTTTGCAATTTCCATAAGTGCTATTTTCAAAGTATTCTTGAATGTAAGAACTGAAAGAGTCAATATCTTCCTCCTAATTTGCTAATTAGGAAATGCTGCAACAAACTTATCTCATAGTATGTCGCTCAACACTTGTCCAAATTTTAAAGCAGCCACAACCTGGGTTACTGAGTCCCCACTCATCTTGAGTTTTTTGGTAGAATTGGCAGCATTCTGCAATCACTGATAGGGTAGTGGAAAAATGTTCTTTCATTTTCACAGTAATTTCTGCATAGGTGGCCTGCCATGGCAAGGTTGGAGATAAAATGGCCCGCAGTAGGCCACATGCCCTTGAACCCATCACTGTCAACAATGTTGCAAACCCATTGTCCTTCTGGAATAGAGTTGCAGGTGACAAACTAGTCAAAATGTTCAAGGTATACCATGCAAATGTCATGGTTTTCATCAAATACACCAATATTGCCCATATAAGTGACCACTTCTCTCTGTTTATCTCTTTTAAAAGACTGTCCATACTCAAACTCCCCATGCTTACAGTGTGCCTTCAGTGCAGGCTCTGTTCCTCTAGGCTGGAAAAGAAAATAGCTGCTCTCCCCCCCATACCTTCCTCTGCTATAATCTATAGTAACTGCAGTGCGTGCACCTTGCTTTGTTTCAGTTTGCTACTCCGATTCCTCTTGCCAACTCTCCTACTGTGATTACAGAACCAGCTGTGGACCTAACAGAGTGCTTATAGCTAGTTTTTTTTTTGTGCATATATAGTAACATAATAGTATTTTCTTATGGTTTTGGATCATTTAGGCAGTGGCTCCAGGCACCAACGCAAATGAAGATCCCATCCTCATCCCCAAAAACATTATATCTTGTGGCTCCACCATGGCAGGGAGTTTAGACTAGCCCAGGAGAAAGAGTGCACCAGACAACTAACATGGCTTATAAAACTTTGTTGTTCTGAGCAGGTACCCAGACTGAGAAAGGTGGCTGGTGGCTGCCTACAAACTCATCAGGGGAGATTATCAGCAAATAGGAACAGTCCTATTCTCCCCAGCACCACCTGGGGTAACAAGGAACAATGGTAATAAACTGGCGGAGAACAGGTTTAGGTTAGAGATCAGAAGGCAATATTTTACAGTTAGGTTGGCCAGAATCTGGAACAACTTCCTAGGGAAGTGGTCTTCGCCCCTACCTTGGGTAAATTCAAAAAGAGGTTAGATGATCACCTGTCTGGGGTCTTGTGAACCCAGCATTCATTCCTGCCTGTGGCAGGGGGTCAAGCTAGATATCTGTTCAGGTCCTTCCTGACCTTAGCTACTATGAAACTAAGAAAGCAACCAACAAAGTTACAACATGTAAAGAAACAGTACGAATGGCTAACAATGCGTTGCACAATCCAATTGGGATGAATGACTATGGCAAGCATTTCCAAACTTAAAGCTGCAACCCTAAATGGGGTTATGACACTTACAAGTGGGTCACAAGTTCCACAGAAATTCAATAACAGGTGGGCTTGGACCAAAAGAAAGCTGTCTAAACGTGAAGACACTCATGAAAAGACTGGAAACCACTGGCTTAAGAGCTGGAGTGCTTGGCTTGTGAGACAGAAACATTGGGTTTTTTTTAATTCAAGGTTCTATGTAGTCACAACCCCCCTCCCCCAGCACCCCCCAAACACACACACACACACGTTTCCATATACAGTATACAAGTAGCACTTCAAATAATTTATCATTTTAATGGCTCTTTTTCTTGCTTTCCCTCTGTTAGCACATGTCATGGAGGATCAGTTTCAGGCTAGCTGTAAAT
The DNA here is from genome assembly GCF_000455745.1 of Alligator sinensis. Lineage (NCBI taxonomy): Eukaryota > Metazoa > Chordata > Crocodylia > Alligatoridae > Alligator > Alligator sinensis. Next base: position 1,459,058 of record NW_005842200.1, on the reverse strand, counting down.
ATCTGAAGATGGGAATGAGAGAAGGTTCATGTAAACTTACTATGTAACATTTTGAAAGTTTTCTGCATCCAAGTCTCACCAGGAAACTTAAATGAGCATTAATTCTCTGCAGCACCAAAATCTTTCTTAAACGCTGAGCGGATGAAATGAAACTTTCCCAAACACTGTTGATTCATAAGGGTAATAGTCATGGTTAAATGTGAAGCAAAGGTTTCATATATCAAATCAGCAAATAAAGTCAACTTTTGTACCCCTAAGAAGGCAGGAGGGGGGAAACACTTGCTCTCTCATCATCTGTCTCCCTGATGTAATCTATTATGTCTGGAGATTACTGCCATCTGCAAACATCTGGGATTCATCAAGTACCTTCTGCTGCAGAAGAGATGAGATGATTTCTGGATATTAAACAAACATGGGGGCACCCTGCAGATTGTAAAAGGGAACAAATGGCCTGGTTTTACATGTACTGTAGAAATTTTGAAGAAGCAGAAGTTTTCATTCCTGGATGAATGCAAAAAAACCCATAAGGCTTCCCCAAAACTATATGCTTGCAGGGGGAAAAAACCCCACCAGTGTGAAAAATCTTGACTTTTCTTTGTTTCAGGAGTCTGCTCAAGCAGAAGGAAGAATGCCCAGAGCTGCACGCTTCTGATATTTTGTGCAGGCTGTGGAGGACCTCAAGCTACAGTATTCAGAATACCCAAAAGCCCTTTACCCAAAACCACACACAGCCATCATTCCTTAAAAGGCTAAGAGAGTGGATGGCAATGACAGGCCTGGCAAAGCTCCCCTTCCTGGAAAATCACCTGGCTGTTTCTGCTAGTTACATCCTTATGCTTTGAAGTTCCCAAGTAGGTTCTATCGCCAGGTAATTTGAAAACATCTCTCCCAGTTATACAGTTGATCCTTGGCTTTGATTTTCTTGACACTCTTCTTGGGGACAGGGTTTGTATGCCAGCTCTTTATGGAAACCATGGACTACAAAGGCCATCTGACCTTGGTCCCCTGGACTACTGCTGACTCAGACAAACCAGTTGTTTAAGCACACTTTTTCCAGTGTTCTAAACTCCCTAGGAACACACAATTGTTCACACACATAACATGCTAACTCTGCAAGCAGTTCTAAAACCAATCACTTTTTACTTTGGATCAATATATTACTTGCACTAATCCGACAGAACATGAAACAGCAATATGCTTTTCCCCAGCTTCAATTTCCTTACCACTCCTGAGAAGTCTGTTTATTTGGGGCAGAGTCCAGTAGGGGGTCTAGTATATCTATTCCCAAACATGATCTCTCCTCCAGTTTACACATGGTCTCTTTTTTTCTCCTCTGCAGCCAACTTCCTTCTTTTTCTGCTGGTCCCACAGTTAAAAGGGAGCCCACTGCTACAAATACATGATTCAGTATGCATTTCAGCTCCCCAACCTTCCACTGGTTCTGTGGCACCTCTGCTTTTTTTAAAATGTTGGCTATTTGGGCTTTTTTTCAACTTCTAGGGAAATGCCATTCCTTCAATGCCCACCCCAAAATACTTCTCCCACCTAAGATCAGAAAAACCTATTTAAGGGACTAATAGCCTTTAACAATCATCCTCCTACTCACACACAGGCACGCTAGTGTTACTCTCCTAGCTAGTTAACAGAAGCACTATGAGATAAAAGATAGTTATAAGACACAAGTATACAGACAATTCTTGAAATCAAACCAGAATTCACAGATTGTATATAGATTCCTCAGTGACCACAATGGTGATTTTTACCATTCCTTTTTTTAAACAATAGTCTAACAGTCCCAATAACAACAAACTGAATAGCTCTACTTTGTCTTGTTTCACCCTGATGTTGACTTGGTACCTACAGCACTCATTCTCAGAGGGTGCCACTACCCCTGTGTTGCTGAGAGATCCTTTTAAGGGTGTTGCAGGATGCTGCACAACAATAGCAATAGTTGCTGCACAACTGTCAGATTGGCAAACACCCACACAATTCACAAAATAAAACCAAACATTTCAAATAGGAATCCATAGCATCAAAAACATTCTGACCTGTTGTGATCTTTCTCGGTCATCTGCAACAGAAGATTTGATTTATTATTTTCCAAAGTAAAAAATGAGTAAAAATTAAGAGTTGGCATTTTCCAACAGATGCATTGAGTCTAAAAAGGCTGAGAACTGCTCTACAGCAGTCATTTTCAATCTGTGGTCTGCAGACACCCGGGGGTCCACAGACTACGTTTAAGCGCTCTGCAAAAGATGACTACAATCAATTCAAGTGTGAATACCTACATTTACAATTCAAAGGGGTCTGTACTGCCAGTCAATATTCCCAAAGGGCTTCACACTTCCATTCAAATTTTTTTAGGGGTCCGCAAAAGAAAAAAGGTTGAAAACCACTGCTCTAGAAAATAGCTATAGATCTGACAGCAAAAAGGCATGCTCATCATTTTCAGCATCCTAAGATCACCAAAAATGCCTTATTTTTAGGGAAATAAATACACACCTTAATACATGCTTGAAGACAGATGTAGATACTGCATATATGGGATTTCTGTCAATTTTAACAAATGTTGCAAACTATTTCTTTAAAAAAAAAATAAAGAGCTGCCTCCAACTTGTGGCTGTTTGTCAGAGGTCAGTGACCAAAAGTATACAATTTTATTGCTGGTTTGTTACTAACTGGGTATCTGAATTGTTAATCTCGTCCTTGTAAATGCAAGACATCCCTTAAAAGTTCAAAAATGCAGCCACAGTCTAAGCATTTTTATCCAGTATTCTTTTATTACAATTTCTGGTTCAATGAAAGTGCATTTCACTACAGAAAAACATTTTAAACACAGGGGACGCATATTTTTTGAACTATTTATCACTCTACAAGGCTAATTTTTTTGATGGCTCTTATTTCTACAGCAGAAAGTGAATGGGTTGGGTTTTTTTTCCTTTTCAGCCTTCTTTTTTAAATCGTTTTCTGGACAGTGAGAGATTTGATGCAGCTTCTCTCTGTGATATATAACTGAAGTACGAGATATTTTTTTCTATATACCAAGTTATTTGTAATTGCAAAATAACTATAGAAGAATGGGATACCTTTAAGGAAAGATGGCAAATATATTAGCTACTTCAGCTCTGAGGAGTCTCAGGTTTCCTCATTATAAATGAATAATAAATCTAAGAGTTCACCAGAGGCTAGCTTAAAAGGACACTGGAAACATTTTAAAGAAACTATTTTCTTTAAAAATAAATAGATATGGAAAAAGGAAAGTTAATGGTGTGCATGTTCTGGGAGAAAGGTCTTACAAAATGTAATGGAGAGAACTTTCCATGCACATTGGTTGCAAAACCATCTCCCCCCAATTAAGATCTGTGCTGCAGCTGTATGAAGAGAGCTGCCAAAAGCATTGGGCGGGGGGGAATCTCTGGAGAGGCTGGTGTGGAACGAGGGGAGAGAGCGAACACAACCCAGTTACACTAATCCTGTGACTCTTCCAAGCTGCTCAGGTGACAAGGGGGAAACACTGTCTGTGGGACATGGAGCCAACTTCCAGCAAAGGCCACCAGCTTCAATGATCCAAGGAATTTCCTCCTTCAGCACTTCATTTGAATAAAGCCCAGTTACTTTGTGAAGTGAATTTAGTTAAACATAATATTAATTGGCGTGAGATCACCTGAAAGCCACAGTCAGGACTGGATCTCCCTTGGGCAAGGCCTTATACACAGACAGACTCCCTGCCTAGAGATCGCTATCTAAAAGAATAAACAACATATGGAAAGCAAGGAGGAGGCTATAAATCAAAAGGTTGGGTTGTATTGTAGGCTTCACAAAAAGAGTTGCCTGAAGTTAGCATTGCCTAACATTTTCTGTTAGAAGAAAGTTTTCAGTTACGTATTGATTTACGAACTTAGATGTTTGGGGCTGGAGTTTTTTGTGCTATGAGTGTGCCTCAGGCTGCATTTTTGTGTAGTTTCAGTAAAAAGAGTTCAACAATTTCTGAGAAGATTGCAGGGGAAAATATAGTGTTCATGTTAAAAAAAAAATCTTACAACTATTTCTTGGTATAGGATGAGATTAGGAGCATCTGAAAATCTCATTTAATGCATAATCAGTAGAGACTTGATTGTGTATGAGTAAACTTACAGATTGTCTCCATTGAGCATGCTCCCCAGTTTACTTGGGACTCTCAGCAATTATTTCATAGATTTCATAGACAGATATTTTTTATAGATAGATTTTTTAAGTCCACGGCCGAGCATCAGAACTGGGAGGCAGGAGCCTGTTTGCCCTGTGCTCCCTATGAGGCCCAAGCACTGTGATGGAGGAAGCTGCCTGAATTGCATGCAGAGGTGACAAGAACCAGACATGCAGTGGCAGGCATGAAGGTGGAATGTACTAAGAATGGATTCTGAAGGAGTAGGACTGGTTGCTGGTACAGGTACTAGGAATAGGAAGATGCTAGGAATTGAGGCCGGGGAAGCAAAGAAGACTGGGACTTGGAGCTGTGTGATGGAAAATTGGAATTGTGCAAGGAGACTGGGACTGCAAGGCAGTGGGGAGGAAACCCTTGTCAAGGTGTTCTAGCCTCAATTTACAGAGTGAAAACCTACTGAATCCATCTGCTAGCACAAAGGGAAGAGGTCCATGTGGTAGGTCTCCAGATTCCAGCCCTGTTGACAAACCCTCCAAGTGCCAGGGTAACAGCACCTGATCGACTTTTGGTATTTTCTGTTCCACTTAACAAAGAAACAAAACAGGACATTACAAAAGAATGACAGTAAGAGATTATTATGGTGGTAAAGTCAATCACTCAGAAGTTGGGAAATGCCAGAGTTAAGGTTGTCTGTACAACATTCTTGGGTATATGTAGTATGAGACTGTCCTTAGCTACCTGATTAGGTGCTATTTTTTTTCCACAGAACTGCAGCCTGACTCAGTACACAGACTGGACAGCTATCACTTAATTAGCAGCAATTAATTAATATTTTGTTTTATCATCATTGAATAAGACCCCATGCCTTAATTATTTCATCCTATTCATGGATGAGAAATCTAAACTCGTTTCCTCAATGGCTTTCAGCACTTTTTCTCAAGGGTTTTTCTGTCACTCATAACTACCTTGAGTGCTACATTTCTTTTTACAATACTCATATAAGACAAGGGAGTTGTATTTTCCCCATTTTACATAATAACACTGAGACTCAGAGAGATGAATGTCAAAAGTATCCTTTAATTCTAGATATCCGTTTCAGACATCTAGGACCTGATTTTTCAGACCGCCTGTTATTTTATGTTCAAAACCAAGCTTTTTTCAACTTGACTTCAGTTGCAGACCTCAGCACTTGTGCAAATCGCACTCCACGGGCACAACATACAAAAAGCAGCTGCTTGCTTTTTTGACCACGCTGAAAGCACCAGCTGGAAATGGCTACATAGGGCAAAATGTTGAAAATTTACAAAATGTTCTGCACCAGTGTCTCAAGTAAAGCACCCAGAAAATAATGAACACACAATTAGTGACCATCTATGAAGTTTGGTTTAAGTGACCTGCCAGGAACTCTGCTGCAGAAATGACAATAAAATCCCATTCCCCAAGGCAGCAATAAGGTGGTTATCCATGAGACCATTCTTTCTCTTCTTCTCACATTAACCATACATCTTCCAGCTTCTGTAACAAATGAAGCACAGACAGCTGCCCTTTTGGCTTTTCATAAGTTATAGGTGATTCAGTTTGTAACCTTCATAAATTCTCCTAATATATTGTGTGTGCATGCAACACTTCATAAACATTGTGGAAGCCAACTGTCACAACCCAAAGTTGTGATTTTTGTTTTGTGTGCGCTTCGGCACTGCTAAATTGTTTTCCCGCCAAACTGCAGCTTCTTTGCACGGTGGAGTTCTCTGCTGCAAAGGAGAACTCCGGTGCAACGGAGAATCTTCCCGCCAATTTGTAGCTTTCTTTGCATGGTGCATTTCTTTTGCATCTCAGAAGTGCACGGTGCAAAGGAGTTCCTGCCATTTGTATTTTAATTCGGGCCCCTTTATTGGCTTGTTTTAAATTATGCACACGTAGCAGCTAGCAATTGGCTTGCTAGCCGTATAAAGAGCTTGGGTGGTTTCCGCCCAAGTTGGAGAGAAAGCAATTGGAGTCCGAGAGGGAGAGCGTGAAGATCTCTAAGCGCTGCGGATCCTTACGAACCCAACGCATTTCTTGGCGGCAACAGAGGTCTAAACAGCCTCTGGCCTCTCCCCGTCGCCGAGCGCAATCCTAGACGTATCCCTATCCTATATACTCAAGATCCGAACCCACGGAGCCTTAACAACTCCTGGGCCAGAGAGCCGAACCAAACCCACGGAGCTTCGACAACTCCGTGGGAAAGAAATTGCCGAACCCGCGGAGCCTTAACAACTCCGGGGCCCAAGAACCGAATTTGTCGTAGTCCTTCAACGAGGATTTAAGCGGAGCTGAACCTGGAAACTGTCCAGCCTACACCGCGACCATCTTGGCTGTAAGTAAATAATCTTTAAATCAACCACTACGCCTCTGTGACTAATTCTAGCCCGTGTGTTCCTTGCCGCCCCGCGGTCCCTTCTGACCCCGCGTGCCCGGGCTGCTGGCCACAGCCCGCGTGCGCAAAGACGGGTCCGCATATCGCTCCTGGCTTGCACATGGTGACATGGACGGGATCGGGAGGCGGCCCGCACACCAACCAGCTAGCCTGTATAGAGTCCAAGTGCACTGAAGAGGAAGCTGGTTCTGACACATGATTATTATCCCTTCTATGATTTGGTTGCCCTGCAGAAAAAGATGCATGGTATCGTATTTCCCACATAGCTGGCTAATAAGACCCAGAAGGCAAAAAGGGAAAATGGAGCCGAGGGTCACAGGATGGAGGGACTGTCTGTGCAAGAGAGTGAATTTATATAAATGAAACTAGACAATAAGATCTCTCCAAGAGTGAGGCAATGGATCTTTGGTAGACAGTCAGAGGGTGCAAGTAGCCCCATCAAGTTCAAATCAGCTTGAGTGACATCACTCATTTTGTCTCAAGGTTTCCTCCATTTCACACTAAATTTGTTGACTTGTTTTTATTAAGAATTAAGAAAGTCATGAACACAGAGAGTTACTTACCATAAAGCAGGGGTGTCAAATGTATGTCCTGCAAGCCAAATATGGCATGAGCTACCAAGGGGCCACCAGAAGTTGGGGGACATGGCTGAGTGGGGGAAGTGGTCTGCACAGAATCCTGGGTTCTTGGACTCCTATGGACATGGTGATAGGAGGGGGAAAAAGGACTGATATAATCCCAGTCACCCTCAAGCCTCTTCGCCCATTGTCACTGCTGCAGCCCTACTTCGGGCCACTGGCCCTGCTGCCGCCCCATGCTGAAGCTAAAGCTGCTGCCACTGCACAAGGCATGCAGTGGCAGTGGTGGCTCTCGCTCCAGCACGGGGCATGCAGCAAGTGCTGAAGATGCCCCATGTTCCCCATGTCAGAGCCAGAGCTGCCATTGCTAGAACTGCTGCCACTGCCACATGCCCCAGGCTAGAACCACCCCATAACCCAGGCTAGAGCCAAGCCACAAGGAGCCTTGTGCTTTGGATCCAGCCCGGGGTACAAGGTGAATTTGATACCCTTACACCAAAAGACCGAATGTGTATGTTTAGTTTCTTGCATGAATTTTACTACCCCCCCACCCCCATTGTGGATTTACATTGCACACTGTCCCACCATATTTCAGCCTATTAATCCCAGGGAGGAAATTAGGAACCTTGAGTTTTCATAATGGTGCACCATTGAAAAACCACGCAGATGGGGACCTAAACACAACACATGGTGCTGGAATAGATGACCCTCAAGGTCCCTTCTGACCTACTGATTCAATGAGGCAGTAAAGGGGAGGTGGAGTCTGCTTTTATTTTGCATGCTTCTGTCCCCCCCCTCCCCCCAGCTTATGTTACTTCCTTTGTTTGTTTCCTGATAGATGGCACAATAGGGGTAAACTGTTCTGTACTTCAGCAAAATGACAGAAGAAGGAAAGGTTCAAAAAGAGGCTATACTTGGGGACTTTTCTTTATTCCTCACTAACATGCCAATTTTGGTAGAAATGCTTTGTCAAGGAGGAGGATCTCTCAGCAAGTCCTGGAAATGGTCAGACTGCCTTAATTAGATCTCCTTTGGAAGACTCCTTCACAGCTGAACACCCATTCCAACTGAACAGAAATTGCCTATCCTATCCTGTATGAAGTTCTTCATATCACAGTAGTACAGGAATTGGAGAGACACAAAAGAATTATGAAACAGGGAAAGAAGTGAATTTGTCACTAGAGGGACTATTATCTTACTTCTGGTCAGCAGCAATCTTTAACTGGTTGAGGGAGGGGGTTGTCAAAGGGCCTACATTTTAAATATAAAAGTAGTTTGATGAACTTCCTTGAAGTTCTGAAGAAGCTGAAATGCAAGTCCAGCAGATTCCATGGAGATATGGGAAGTCATATTGTCAGAAGGAATGGTTCTGAATACCATACAAGTACAGTGTCTCTCTCATTTTATCTAACAGGGAATCTGGAAGTTATACAGTATATACAAACCCAAGCTTATCTATCTTGACACAAATATATCAACTATCAGTATTTCTGGATCTTTGAATTTCTACTAATTTTTCTATACCTTGATACTGCAGCCAAGAAAAAGTGACCTCTTCATGTCATAGCTCAGAAAATCTTGATAATAAAGGATCACCTTTCAAGTAGCAACCCCGTGAAATAGTCAAACTTTTTGATTTTGATTATGGAACAGCTATCTGATTTTAACTGTGGGAAAATACTAGAGCAATTTTCCTTTGCAAAGAACTCAAAAAGACACTACAGTTCCCGTTTGAAATCTCTGGATTTATTTCAAGTCATGTGTAGATGTCTGCACACCTAATACAACTAATATTGTGCAGCACCCTTAAAAGGAACTCACGGCATCCCAGGTTGCCACAGCACCCTGATTAAGAGTCACTGCTTTAGTCTTCATTACTCCTACCTGATCTAGAGAGCTAGGGAGACACTCTATGCTGTCTCTCTGTTCTGAGATGCTCTAAGCAAAACTTCTAAGGTTTTGCCTGTAGAACCCTTGCTGGGGCTCTAACAAAGGGAGATATTCCTCCATTCACTAATGGTGATAAGGTTGGAGACATTGCTCAATTTACATTGATCTGTTTCAGCTACCTATAAACAGCCTCAAGAGTCTGTGAGCAGTAACCAAGGGTCACTAGCCAGAAACCCAATATCCCATTCCTAAAGGCAATCAAGAGCACCTCCAGCAAGGGAGCAAGGGTCAAAGAAAATTCACAGCTCGAGTCAGCCTAACAGGACAACCAGAGAAACCCCTGGATGTGGCAGGAAGTACACATTCTTTTTGGTCAATGGAAAGCACCAAACCATCTAACCAAACATCTCTTGACTCAGTCAGTCAGCAAGGAGCACAACAATTCCAGTGTTGCTAAAGCTCACTACATGCTATGCCTTGTCAAGAATCAAAGTACTGGTATGTGTATGGCTCATCCACACCATAACAACCACGTGAGATCTGGTATTTGTGAAAGTTATTTTTCTAGACCAGTACTGTAACTGTAGAGACTCCCAGAACTTGGCTACAGGTGGGTAGTGGCTAGTGACACTGCTTTACATGCAAAACCACTCAGATCATTTTTCCATACTGGCTTAATTTAAGGTTTGTCCATGAGTTTAAAAAAAAAACCCACACAAACAAGAAAAACCAATAATGAATGAGTCAGCTTCACTTTTCCTAGTCCAGACAAACCCCTTATGTTTGGGATTAGGAAAAGCAATAGGGCACGGGGGGGGGGCGGCAAAGGGCTCTGTTTAGCAGAAGCTAGAAAGGAGCATGTGTAGCCTTTATGCATAAGCAACATGAAACTGGCAAGCCAGGGTGCTGGGTGACCAAGCACATTTCAGTAAATCTTCCATCTTTTATCACAGGGGTGGGCACAATACGGCCCGCAGGCCACATCCAGCCCACGAGGCCATTCTATCCGGCCCGTGGGGCCCATAAAAAAAATTTGAAAAATTAATATTTCTCTGCCCTTGGTTCCTGTCAAAAATGACAGAAACCAAGGGCAGTAGGACCCAGGGGAAGCCTGGTGGGCTAAAACAACAGCGGGGCCCGCCCGGCCCCGCCCCACAGCCGGAAGCCCCAAACAGGGTTTCAGCTGGGGGGCAGGGCTGTGGCTGCCCTGGCGTGGGAAGCTCAGGTAAGTGGGGGGAAACCCAGGGCAGGGAAGGAGTATACGGGGGGAGAAGTGGCCCCTCCCTGCTCACGCCTGGTGCTCCGCACTGCAGCTCCTTGCAGCCTGCGTGGGGCTGCCTGTGCCTGCTCCGGACAGCCCCATACAGGCT
>NW_005842200.1:1448236-1448629 GCF_000455745.1 Alligator sinensis | reverse complement strand
CCCCCTGCCCTGGCGCTGGGGAGGGGCCGCTCCCCCCCCCACGCTCAGCTTTTCCCTGGGCTCCTTCCCTGCGCAGAGGAAAGCAGCTCCTCGCCCACCCCATGGCCGGCACCCCATGCTGCATGTGCTCACAGCCCACGCAGGGCTGTCCAGAGCAGGCACAGGCAGCCCCAAGCAGGCTGCAACATGCGGTCTGGGCTCCTTCCCTGCGCAGAGGAAAGCAGCTCCTCGCCCACCCCATGGCCGGCACCCCATGCTGCATGTGCTCACAGCCCACGCAGGGCTGTCCAGAGCAGGCACAGGCAGCCCCAAGCAGGCTGCAACATGCGGTGCCGGCCATGGGGCAGGGAAGGGGCTGCTTTTTTTCCCCCCCCCCCCGCCCCCCCCCCCCCG
>NW_005842200.1:1447720-1448142 GCF_000455745.1 Alligator sinensis | reverse complement strand
TGGCCGGTGCCCCGTCCTGCGGGCACTCGCAGCCTGCCTGGGGCTGCCTGTGTCTGCTCTGGACAGCCCCATGTGGGCTGCGAGTGCCTGCAATGTGGGGCGCCAGCCATGGGGCAGGTGAGGGGCCACTTTTCCCCATGCTCAGCACCAGCTTCTTCCCTGCTGGCAAGCAGGGGTGAGCTGTGTGCTGCCCCACGGGGCTGGGGGGCACTGGATGTGAGAGGGCAGGGAGCCAGTGGGAGCACAGGACCCGCACCGGTGCTGGTGGGGCCCAGAGCAGGGTGGCAGGATCGTGGGGTCCCAGCTGGCAGAGGCTCTATGGAACTGGGCCAGCTTCCCCCTTCCTGCTGGTGCAGCCCAGCCCAGCTCCACAGACACCTGCCAACCTGCACCCTGCTTTGGGCACCACCAGTGCTGGCCAG
>NW_005842200.1:1427370-1443323 GCF_000455745.1 Alligator sinensis | reverse complement strand
GCGCCCCCTCCCTCCCCCGTGCTCGGTGCCCCACACTGCAGCTGCTCGCAGCCTGCCTGGGGCTGCCTGTGTCTGCTCTGGACAGCCCCATGTGGGCTGCGAGTGCCTGCAATGTGGGGCGCCAGCCATGGGGCAGGTGAGGGGCCACTTTTCCCCATGCTCAGCACCAGCTTCTTCCCTGCTGGCAAGCAGGGGGGAGCTGTGCTGGTGGGGCCCAGAGCAGGGTGGCAGGATCGTGGGGTCCCAGCTGGCAGAGGCTCTATGGAACTGGGCCAGCTTCCCCCTTCCTGCTGGTGCAGCCCAGCCCAGCTCCACAGACACCTGCCAACCTGCACCCTGCTTTGGGCACCACCAGTGCTGGCCCTGGGACACTGGTCCCAAGACATTGGGACATTGATCCCAAGATGGTGACCAGGGGGCAAGGCACCTGTCAAGGGGTGGGGCTACCCATGCAGCCCTTGACAGCCTGCCAAAACTGGGTAAGTGGCCCTCCACTCAAAATAATTGCCCACCCCTGTTTTATCATAAACAGTTCACAAAGCTTCATACCTGAGCTTAGGCAAAACATGAAGGTCCAACGAGGAAAGTAGCAGCTATTTTGACAGTGAAGACAAGACTCTGCCACCCAGCCAAACCTTCTAGGTTCAGAATCTCTTCACAACCATTTTCTCCTGCTTCTCCTAGGGATGCAGGAAAATGGCATATGTATATCATCTTTAGACTCTGTCCACAAATGTTAACATGATGTTATCTGCACTCCACCAAAAATCTGCCTTGCTAGAATACTCTCTCTCTCATCTGTTCTGTGACCTGCTTTGGTTCATCCATGTGGTTGGGGACAAGAAAAAAAACAAAGACAAGGAATTAAGCAGAAAAGGTTCTTTGGGTGAATCTGATATCTTTTTTAAGACCAACTTAAATAGTTGGAAAAAAAATTTAAGTAAGCTTTCGGGTTTAAAAACCTTTCATCAAGTTTTTTTTAAACCTGAAAGCTTGCTTAATTTTTTTTCCAAACTATTTAAGTCGGTCTAATAAAAGATAACAGATTCACCCAAAGAACTCTTTCTGCCTATGTCCTTAGACCAACACAGCTACAACCTACACCCCTAGGACAAGGAATTGACTTTACAATACATTAAGGGATTCTTCATTTCCAACGAAGTCTGATCCATTTCAACTATATTCTTGTGAATTCAGTTATTACACCCACTGTAGTTGGACTGGCATGTATGGGTGTAGTGCTTTCCAGCTGATCCCACTATAACCATTTAATTTGTCCACTGTATTCTACTCTAAGGTAAAGTTAAACCATTGTAGCATTGAACCTATATCACTCAGGTTTAAAGTAACAGCTGTTTACCTTTATTATAGCTGTACAGGAGCAGACAAATGAAACAGTTACTTCAGTTTAAATGATGCACTCCCCAAACAATAAGCTCTCCCCTCTCCCTTAAAATGATATACTTACATTTGTCCACAGTGCAGGTTCCATTTAAACTGGAAATTTTAAATTGAATTCTTAGATTAGGAAAAAATAAGGGTGAAAACTGTTACTAGAAATAATCATAGAAAAATAAGACTGAAAAGGACCACATAAGGTCACCTGGCCCAACCACCTGCTCAGGGGAGTCCAACCACCTGCTCTAAACCCTTGCAAATAAAACAGCTGTCTGATCTACTCTTAAAATCTGCCAGTGATTAATATTCCACAGCTTCTCTAGATAGAAAGTCCTCATAGTTAGAAATTTCTTCCTAATAGATCATTTAGATTCCCCAAGTGCAGTTTAAGCCCACTACCTTTTTACCCCTGTGCCCTCTGGGCACAGAAAACAATAGATCGTTATCCTCTTATCAAATACAAGATGACTGTTATAAACCTTTAGCATGCCTACCCCTATGTCTACTCAATTTTCAGATTAAATAATCCCACATCTTCCAACCTTTCCTTGCATGACAGGTTTTCTAAATCTCTGAGCATTTTTATTGCTCTGCTCTGAACTCTTTCCAGCTTATCCATATCTTTAAGCACGGCACCCAAAATTGGAGATTTCAGAAGTGCTGAACTGAGTAGCAGAATCATTTATGATTTGTATATGATACTTTAATATATCACAGCATGTTAATCAGCTTTTTCTGCACTAATATTATACTGTTCACTGATTCAGCTTATGATCCACAACCCCCAGGTTCTTTTCTGTAGAACTGGTCTATATAGTCAGTAGGGGAGTACAAAGTGGGCCATATCCGATTCAGATTCATCCCGAATCTGAATCAAATATGGGGGGATGGTGATTCAGGGGGACAGTGATTTGATTCGCTGATTCAGATCACTGACCCAACTTGATTCAGCCAAATCCAAATCTGAAGATTCGATGCCGAGTCGGAGAATCAGTGATTCGGCCATAGACACAACTTTAAATGTTTTTTCTACATATCTTGAGTTACCAGGCACAGCTTGTGAATGCTGCGATGGTGGGGCAGATGGACTGTCCCACTGGAGTGTGGGGGGAGGGTGTCCCTGCGTGCTCAACGGCGGCTCCGTAAGTACTTCTGATCCATATCCAGGTTTGCTACCAAGTGCGCTGGGGACCCCCCCCCGTTCTCCCGTGGGACACTCCATCCGCCCCACCATCTCAGCGTTCATGAGCCACCAGGTACCTTGAGGTATGTAGAAAAAAAACAAAGCTGTGTCTATGTCCCAAATTGTTGAATCTCAGAATTGATTTGGAGGGTTCCAATTTGATTCGGAGAGATTAAGGGGTCTCCTGATTCGATTTGGAGATTCAGCCGCTGAATTGGGCTGAATCTCCGCTGTCCTGAATCAGCAACCGAAACTTCGCACAGCCCTACAAGTCAGTCTTTCTCTATTTAGTATTTGTGTATTTGGTTATTCCTTCCTATGTGTAATACTTTGCACTTGTCCTTAATGAATTTCACCCAATTTATTTCAGACCACTTTTCAATTGTTTACCCATGAAAAGATCAAGCTAATATTACCTTTGTTTTTTGAGATAGCCACTCTGTTGTGAGTACTTTACAAAACAGTGGAGAAACCACTGCTTTAACTAGGACATACGTTTCCACTTCATCCCCTGGAGGTGCAAAAAATTCACTTAAAGCATATAACCAAATGTTATTTAATATCTTAAAAAGTAACACAATCCAAAATGGATATTTCACACAACACTACATAAACAACATGAACACAATATTACTGTATGGAGGGACTTTCAAATATAGACTTACAAAAATCCCTGTCCTTTTTTCCTTTAAATTATTATACTAAGCATGACAAGTAATCATCATTTACAATATGGTACACTGACACAATAAAAACCATGTTACAAATGTGCTGTTATAAATCAGTAACATTAGGGAAGACATTTCATGAACTGTAATTATTTCATATGAAATACTATACAATATAAACAGAACATCCATCTTGGATGACCTTTACAGCAACCAGAGACCAAGTAATTTTTAATTTTTTTCAGTGCAAACACATTTATACAAGGCAGTCTTGGCTGCAAAACTCCCTTCTAACATACAGTAAGTCCCACTTGCATTTATTAATTCACTTAAACCTAATACAACAATCACATTCAGTCACTCTCAAAAAATTACCTGCAGAATTATGATCCCTTTAAACTCAAATCTCCTCTACATAGAAAAGTAATATCTGTGTCAATTACTCTAAGGGCCCTATTCAGACCTTTCATACTTATGTGCGAATATCCTTTGGGTGGCTCTATCCACAATACAACAGGAGTGCATTATACTGCACTGAAACTTGCCCTTCCTAGGCGCAGAAGAGATGGTGATTGTGTTAGCATCCAGGTTGGGAATAAGGGGTTGCTGACTGTGCATTTCACTACAGATTTCATACCTAGCCATAGGAGAAGCACCTATATTTTAAACTTGTCAAGTTTTCAAATCCAAACGTGTGGTCTTCTGCTCCTTCTACATATTTAATCCAAGGGGAGGGAAACAAAAATCCTCAACTCAGAACAGAGCTTCAATGGAGTTCACAGCTGATTCTAATTTAAGTTACATCAGGATAAATTTAAAGTGGAGTTATTCCCGATTTACGCCAACAAAACTGAAATCAAAAGTTAGAATGCTGCTACAAAAACAGCAAAAATCCCATTTTTCTCACATACCAGCTTCATGCCAGAATAACTTCATTGACTTCATCTGAGTCTACTGAAAATTCTGATGTATTAAACTACAGGATGATTATGTATATTATTACGGGCAAATTTTTAGATATCTATCTAATAGATAAGAAGTTAGGTAAAAAATACAGCATTTGTCTTTAATACTATACAGTCTTCTTCAGAGGAGCAAAGCGGGGTGTAAACTGTGAAGTGACTTTAAATTGGAAGAGGACTATTTGTTTACTCAGTACAGCAATTTGAATGAACACCCTGGGAAAAAGAATGTAAAATGTATTTGAAAAACAAACTTTTAATTAGAATCACTATTTCTGGAGCCATTGCTGGCTTGTGAACAGCCATATTACTACAGTGAACATTTTTGGCACTGCCGATTTAAAAACCCTCCACAGAACTGTAAACGACGGTCTCTCCTACATTACTGAAATAAACACATCAGAAAAATAATTTTAAAGTGTAAACACTAAACACTTTGGTTAGATATTTGTTATTCTTATGTCTTTTAAGGGAAAGAAAGAAAGACTGGTTCATAATCCGCCTTACAAACTCTGTGTTTAAGTGTGCCCTTGCATAAAATAGGGATAACAATAGGGATATTCACATCAAACTTGTGAAGTTTAATTAATCTTTGTGAAATGCTTTGACATCTTCACATAATAGGCATAAGTGCAAAATATTATCAAGATTTGTAATGGGTGTCAAATACTGCTTTTTATATGACTTTTCAGAAAAGGCTGCTATCACCATCAAAAGTAAGGGCAAAGTTTTAATTAAAAACTTTGTTTTCCAGTACATTTTACTTTTTAAAATGGGAGTTGTGTGGAATTAAATAGTTACCATTTTCCTACAATTTTTGAATTGACATACTTACACAAAGCAAAACTGATTAATCTAGTGACTCTGTATTAATTTACATCTGAACAATACCAAGGGTTCTGTGAAAGAGGTATTAATAAATCCAGGGACTGTAGATAAAATAGAGCTGTCATGGGTCAGCTGCCACTTATCTCCTTTGGTTTTTGAAAAATTTCTAGATTATTTTTTTTTTTAAAAGGTGGCTTGTTATTGGCTATTACTTAACAGCAAACCTCATTTTTATTGGAAGTCTGCCCAAGTTCTTGGTACAATGGGCACCCTGCCACATTTTATTTAGGCTCCCAATGAAGTCTATTCCAATTTTATCATTAGTTTCAAAGGGAGTAAGTGCTCATGATGCACAGGATTTAGAAAAGAAAGTGAACATCATTTAGATGAGAGTTAAATAACACATGGCTCAGAGAGCTCTTGCCATTTAAGGGAAGCCCTGATTTGATGTTAGCATAAATGAAGGCAGAATAGGGCTCAAAGTGTTTGAAGGTTGGCAAGAAAATACTTGGCATGTCTTTTGTTAAACCCCAAACTGCCAATCACATGATCGTTCAGATCATATGTAGATGTTCAAAATTTGTTAAATTATAGTTATATTTGACTCCCTACTAGGTAGAAACTTTAGTAGTAATGGAGTAAAGATGATGGAAAGTTTTAGTCTTCCATTCACTATGAACAAAATTATGTGGCTTTGTCAACATTTCAAATTATTCACCTGAAAGCCAAATTTAATAATATAAGGAAATCATGGCATTGAAAACATGATGACTTCATACACAAGCAGTGACACATAAGAGAACACCATGACCTAATGCTTCAAAAAGTTTTTAACTTTGCTTTTTACAATACACTTTTTTTTACGTTGCTGCATTTCATCAAAATCATGGAGGTAGTTATATGTGTAAAAAAAAATTACCATAAAAGTAATATGTTGTATTATAATACATAGTAAGTGTGCAAAAATGCCGACAGATTTGTGTTGACCCTTTAAAAGTTGAATACAACACAGATTCAACCTATTTTAATTCTGTAAACCTTTAGATTGATACATTAGAAGAAGAATGATAGATAAGCAACCATGTAATACAAGGCTATGATTTCATCAAAGGATTACGATGACATAAAGCACTCAAATTCCACTCTCGTGGTTTTGCTGCCAGAGCCTAAAGATGGAATTTCCTTTTAGTCCATTGTTGAGTTTTTTTTAAAAAGAATTCAAGATTAAAACATTTCTATTTGAAACTTCTGTTTACATTCCATATTTGAAGAGTCACATTAATATTGCTACAATGCCATGTCAACATTAATATGACGTGTCTGTTGATCTATGGGAACTTTCAGAAATCACATACAGTTTCTAGGTAGATACTATCATATTTTTTTGGAATGATGTTTTTTGTATAAATGAATCAGAGTTTATAACAAAAATAAAAACTTCCCCAAAAAGTAAAACATGTCTTTGTTATTAACTTTTTAATACTGTAACTTGCATTTTCAGATCATCAGCTATAAATTAAGGTATTGTTTCAACATTTTTATTTACTGAATTGGTACATACTACTAATGTCTCAAACAAAATCACAGTCAGCCACTGCATAGTATATAACAACAACTCCTCACAAAAAACCTGACTGGTGTCTGCATTTAATAAGCAGTCTTGGAGTTACATATGTAAGCAATAAGATGAGACAGTAAGATGCATTATTGGGTAATTATAGCATGTCTTGGAAGGTATGATAAGGCAGGAGGCTAAAGGCCAAGTGACTTCAACCAACCAAAAGCACAATAATTTCCCTTACAAGCACTGAAAGGTCTTATTGCTCTTATGAAATGGAATTTATACATAAAAATAATGAAAACAGACTCATGCATTTACTGGGCGTTATAGAGATAGGTACTGTATGATATACTTGACAGAATCAGAAACCAATTGTGTCCAGAGTTATAAAGCCATTTCATAAGTACCTAATATCCAACTGTCTAATATAAGGCTGTACTAAAAACTTCAGATGACCATATAGATCATGAGTGAAGCTCAAATGGTTTATACAAGTTATACATGTCACCAGAACCTGATGAAAATACTCTTTTAAAATGAACAACTGGATATAATACCTGGGTACCAACAAGTCACAGGCAACATACATGTCAATTTGTATTCAACAATTTATACAGCTGATCATGTTTCTTAATATCTTTGTTTTTCTTACACAAACTTCTATCTCTTCTGTTAAAAAGCAAATGTGGGGTCTTTTGAAGACAGTTTACTGCAGCACAGGGCTGCATAAGTAACAGACTAGAATTTGGCCCTTTTTACCTAGAAATTACGTGTTTGATGGTTGACTATTTGTGACAGTTACTCCAGAATAATTAATATAGTGTAAATTACTTTGGAGCAACAATTTAGGGTAGTACAAAGGAATATAACATACCTGCAGAATTAGGATGTTTTCTGTCAATTATATGGACACATTTAATTTCTAATAATACGCAATTTTAAAAAACTATGTTTTTTTCCCCAATAAAATGCTAAATTGCAAATATTCTTTGAATAAAAAGCCTGAAGTTTATAATTCTCTAAATTTGTTCTCTGATAAACCACTACAACGTATGCTAGTCTCAATAGCCTAATTTAGGCATTCTATTTAAAAACTACATAAAATAGAATCACATCCTTCCATTAGAAAGAAATCAACTCTTCAGGCCATATTTGTCATATGTATCATAAAGAACTTTTTTGTTCAAACAAATTATTTTTCCTGATTCTCTTATACCAGCAAGCTGGAATCTCAGAAGTGATAAGAATGGGATCACCATTCTTAAATTATTGATTTAAAAAAACCCCCAAGAACAAAACTCTTTTACGGTACTCCATGCTGTGCCTCAACCACAGTTAAACTTTCCTTCCCTCCCTCTCTGTTGAATGACCTACATCCTTGTTTGGAATAGGGGGAGATTAAGAAGTAAGTTTTAGCAAACATCTCTTACAATTTTACAGAAAAAAAATAATGCAGTTCCACCATAATTCTTTCCCATCCCACCTACTTAAAACATAATCTCTTTTAACTTGTTTTTATGGATTCTTGAAAAATTGTGTCATCAAATCTCACAGTGAAAATGACAGATGTATAAATAACTCACAGATAGAGCTGATGTCTTTCCTAGTTGCATTTTGCATTGTTTTCTCTTAAGGTGACCTTTGCTGTTTACTTTCAGCTGTGGCTCATTTTTTGAAGGGAAAGGATCAACTCTGTGACAGAATTTAGCCTCTGACAGGGCACATCACACATCTGTGGCATTTTTAAATGGAGTTGGCAACTGCATGGACATTGAAAATGCAGATTACACTTACAGTGTGTAGACTTTCATATATGTGCTCAGTTACAATTAAGTGAAGCAAAAAAGTGTACATATTATCCCTATCACTATTCTGTTGCTACAGAGCCGCAAATGTGAAAAGCAATACCTTGAAGTAAAGATTTCTTTGTTGCCCCTAGCCTACATAGCAGCACAGTTTAAGTAAACACTAAAACTGTGGTTGAGATGCTTGTTTTTTCCCCGAAGATGTAAACACCAGTCCCCAGTGTCGTAAACTTCGCTGTATAGGATGAGACAGAAGATCTGAGGCAGAATGATTATCAAACACTAGTAACAGAAGCTTGCAGGCAGTTAGCAGGTTTCTGCAGTTTTTCAGCTTCGCTTGTTGGAGGGTCTGCAGTTGCTCGAAAGCTGAATGTTGGACCCACGCCACCATGTGCAGGACTCAGAGCTGGGTTTTGACGTCTGTTACTTTCAACAATACTTGAAGTGTTGGAAGCCAAGCTCTCACGAGTACTAAAATGGAAAAGAAAAAAAAACACACACACACACTCATATATTACATACCTATATATCTATCTGGCAAAGAGGAACAGTGAATGGGGTGTTTTATAATAGGCTTCCTGTGTTTGTACGTAGTGTCACATCAATGAACCATCTCAGTTTGATGATTCACATATGTTCCTTCAAAATGGATTCCAGAAGTACTCACTAGTCACCATGTTATAGTACAGGTATATTACTAAACAGACCTCAAGTTGTCACATGTGGTTTGTACCAATAACAGACATCTGGATTTTTTATTCAGGCAAATAACTTTCATACTGCGTTTGAAATGTTTCACCTTTTTTTCCAGGCTCATGCACTTTTGCACAAAACAGTTTCACTGAAACTGTTCTCTGACTGCACTGAGTTACAAACATAATTGAACAACATGGCTCCCTCCTTTAAAGGACAAATTTGTACACAGGTAGATCTGGCCAAATAGAAAACTTTATTTGTTATTAAATGTGTAATATACTCAATTGTGGCACTTTCAAATTTTACTTCAGAGTGGAGGTTTGAACATGTGGAGTGTCCTCAATTCCCAGGGCTAGGTCCTTAAAGAGCAATAGTTTTATTTCAGCTGTCTAACATAAAAGTACTTTTAATGCAAGAAACCAATTATCTAAGGGAACAGCTATGCATTTAGCAATTCTGAAAGTTAGGTCATTCAATAAAGGTTTCCAAAATATGAATAGAGAAGGCTAAATTGGCCATAATTTTTTTTAAATCTTGCCTATTGTATTTAAATCAGTTCTACTATTACTACTACTTCTGCACTATTTCTGTTCTTTGGGGTTTTATCAACTAATGGCATTTGCAAGAAAACAGGTTGTGTTTGTAAAAAGTCATCTGTTCCTGTTATTTATTTCTCAACAGTGCCCTTACTCCATTGCTGGCTACTTCATACTTATTGGCTGTGTAGATGCTTATAGTATTATAAAAAGGGGCCTGAATGCAGTTATGAAATAAGAAGCATGAACAGAGAAACTAAGAATCACTGATGTCTTTTGGAAAACTTTGTGAGGTGTCTTCACAGGCAGCAGACATGCTTCCTCCAGGTCTCCTCTGCTATACCTATTCACTTGGAGAAGTACCAATTGGCTTCAGTGGACACATGGTAAGACAGTACTCAAGGTGCATACTTGTATTATGTCATTTTTCTCTCTTCTTCAGTAGGAACAGATGCATGAACAACTCCCATTTTTTCTTACTTATTTCTCATACAAAGTTGTGACATTCATTTTGTGACCATCATTTTTAATGTTGATGTCACAAGCTGATCATTACAAGTTGTACAACCCAAGGCTTCAGTGACAGTTCTGTGTGCAGTTCAATCTGGTAAGGATACAGAGAGTCTGGCAGAAGTTTTTTCAACAACAACAACAACAAAAAGGGAGTTAAACTATCTTCTCAAAGTCAAATTACCTTGATAAAATTCTTTACCAAAATCCTGTTAAAATATATTTTTTCCAATTTGTCATCCTTTTGAAATGTGTTTTTCCTTTTATGGTGCAAAAATAGTAATTTTTTCAGGTGTTCTGTACATTCTTTCTCCAAATCAATTTTTTGTTGCATGATGGGAAAGGAATAATAATTTGTTAAATAAGGCTCAAGAGCTACATTCACTCTATCCTCCAACTACTTCAGTAGAACAACACTGAGAATGAAACTGAAAAAAAGTATCTAAATGTAGTCCCCTCAGACAAACTCAGAATAAAAATGTTTTGAAATATCTTGAATAAATCCTGGCTTAAATACAGCATCATGACTACTTTATCAAACTCGACTCATGTTACAGACTCCTGTCAAAGGGATGCAAACAAGTAGATATGTTTTTTTTCATGTGAAGGAAATAAAATAAGCTTAATTTTAAAAGCTGACATTTTTGTTTTCTGTAGGGCTTGGCCGGCAGTATAATACACCAAACTTTCTATGCTCAGGTATCATGCTAGCGCAGCTTTCCTTGAGTCACAAATGGAAGTTTCAGCTTCCATGCAAACAATGAGGGAAGATATGATCTCTCCTTGAACCAACCGAACTGCAAGTTTGGAATATATGATCCTACCAGTGAGTTAAGTAAAAGAGATGATTCATACACAACTAACCACTTGCCCACTGTCCTGGAAAAACAGAAACAATGTGCACACTGAGCTAGACCAAATTTAAACAGCAAGCTGAAAGTACTGCATATTTTATTTTAAAAAATAAAAGTATTGAAAAGAAAATACATGTAACCTCATACTAGCTGGAACCACTCTTCCTATAATGGAAGGATGCTAAACTTCTACATAGCAGATGAGCTTAGTCAAAGGGACAAAAACTTTCCAAAAAGTTACATGGATTTGGTTGGTGGTAAGACCAAGGTAAAAATTAAATCACTCTTCCTTTCTTTAGAATTACTTTCTAAAATTTGCTCCTGTTATTGTTAATAAAGTCCCCAATAATATGTTAAAAAATGAAATCACTAAAAACTTAATTTCTGTACTGGGTGGGGAAACAGGTACTACACAGAAGGGATACATCCTAACTTGCCCTCGGAGGTTGGGAAGCAGGAGTGGTGTGAAAGAGAACTACATTTCACTTCCAGTACCTGGCTCCATGGAGCATCAGCTTTTCCAGATGAACTGCAGCGACAGTGCAGGTCGAAGCACATACTGCCACATAGTAAGAGGGGGGACAAAGAGATACTAAAGAAGATAGAGCCAATACAGCATGTGCTAAAAGTAGAAAGCTAAAAATCTCCCTTTGTGATACTCAACCTACATCAGCAAGGCAGTCTGCCTAATTACACCAGCATCATTCAGTAAGTAACAAAGCCAAAGAAGTTTTTTCCATACTGACACTATTTCAAGTGAAAGGACAATATGGCTCTGTGTATGTAGCCAAAAAAATCTACACAAAGAGTCCTCTGCATACATCCTGAGGTCCTCTGCTACATGCAAAGGAAAACAATTTTTATTAAAAAAAAAACAAAACACCCACACATAGGAACCATGTAAATAACTCAAGAGTGGCCTTTAAAATTAATTTTATAGTCCTACCGTGGAGAATTGAACCCGCTGTCTACGGTAATGCTGCTGCTATCCATGCTGTCCAGGCGAGCTGAGTGTGTGGCTCTCTGGTTGCTGCTGTTTTCAGTTTCCTTTGGGGTAAGAAGAGTAAGATTCTTTTCAAATTTTCTTTGTAGATCCCTTTCCTTTTCCCGCTCAAGTAACCACTGCATAGTGCCCACATCATCCCTGTTTTTTTCTTCCTCTGCATTTTTATTTGTTCCTTCCTCCGAGTCATCATCATCAGATACATTATAATAATCAAAGGAGGGTTCCTGGTTCCCAGCTGGCTCTTGCTGTCTCTGTGAAATGGGCATAACTTGCGTGACGGAGGTTACTATAGCCTGTTCTAGTTTCTCACATCTGACTGGCAGTGTGTCAGAGGGTGTCTTTTGATGGGGTTTTAGCAGTGGTACACTAGACTTGTGATAGCTATTCACAGAGAGAGTATTATGTAGAGGTTTAAAAAGTGTATCTTTACTAAATATTTCTTTCCTTTTATCAAGGCTGCTTGATTCAGTGTTATGGTGCTGAGCCAGTCTCCCATTTGCAATTACTTCTGGAGTTTGGCCTGCAACTGCTGAAACCGTACTTGGGCCTTTTGGGGACTCCTCTTTGTGTACCCCAGGCTCTCTGGCTATGTGTTGAGACTGTCTTTCGGAGGGAGACATTTTTTTTATCCCATCTGTCGAAGTCATTGTGTCATGATCCTCCTTATTTTTTCCCAGTGGTGATGGAGCAGTAAGTACAGTCTCACTAGAAGTGTTGCACTGAAAATAGTCATCAATTGCTGATTTTGTTGTGCAGGAATTGAGCTCACTATAGGATGGTAAATTCTCTGTAGGTTTGCTTTGTTCCATTAGACTACAAGAGCTGGGGGTTTCTACACTGCCACTAACTATGTCAGATATACATGTTTCTTTATAGTTTACAGATGAAATCAGAGCCCTTTGATGACTGAGTGATTGTGAAGGCCTTAAGGTACTGTCATCAATATATGATTGGCTATTTGTTTGATCATCTGGACTACAGCCTTCACCCATGTCTTCAGGTGTACCTAAAGTAGAAGAACCCAAAGGTCCCTTGGAATTATCCATTGATCTAGACCTTTCCTTGGCCTTGTTAGATCTTTCATTTCTTGATCTTCTATCTTGTGTATGGCTGTGGCTTCGATGGACCTTGGAGTGGGAACTTCCCCTTGAAGGTTCAGGAAAAGGCATCTCTGTTCTTCTTTTGGCCAGCTCACCAGATACATCCCATTCTGGTGTCATGGGAAAGTGAGACTCGATCATATTAGGATTGCTATGCATGATAAAATTATCTCCTTTGTGCTCTATTATGAAACAGCCCTCCCTGGGGGATCTTGTAAGGGGATCATAAAACTCATACTCCCTTTCAGCTGGTATATCCAAATGAGAACCATCTGAAGGATCTCCTTTGGACACCCGGCTCTTGCTGTGTGACCGAGATTTCCCATGAGACTTCCTGTGATTTCTACTCTTTTTGCTTCTCCCGCTATGGTGAGCTGAAGATCCTGCTTTGCTTCTTTGAGCTTTTTCTTCTTCAAGTTTCTTCATCAGTGCAGTGTGCCTCATGACATTTTCCACAGTCAGATCTGGGTTAATGCGCCTTATAATCTCCATTTCCACCTCTCTAGGTATAGTGGCAGGGGTGTCTTCATCCCTTAAAGGCCATTCCTCAGGAGGAAATTGAGCAGAAAAATTAGCCAATTGTTTTGCCTTATCCTTTTTAAAACTTAGTCGAAATAACTTTAGTCCAAATTTTTTAGACTGCTTTTCTACATCCTTAGGCTTTGCAAGTGTCTCTGCTTTGTAGGAAAAGTTTACAGTACTTTTACTTTTTTCAGTAGGTGGTACCTGACATAGTGATGGAGGACAATACGAGTCCTTACAGTCTTTTGCTGACTTCCTCTGCAGGGTGGATGCATGCATGCTGTGCATATCTTCTCTGCAACAATGGCAAGAGTCGCAGTGGTTTTTGGGTAAAGTTCGGTCCCTGACACATCCTGAGGTGGAGGGAGTTATAGTTCCTTGTTGTGGAGAGGTACACTGAGATCTGTCCGGTATCCTCTCATCCAAATGGTACCATTTGCTGTTAGTTCTTATGAGGGATGGTGTTATAAAATAAGTTTGTGGAGTCACAATGAAATAGCCATCTGGAGTTGGATATATTTTCCTTTCTCGTACAAGCATGTTCAAGGTGTGCCGAAGGATTTCAGGACTGGGAGTTGGAACACCTGAAAAACAACATTAAGTATGTATGAAGGACAGTCTAAACCATGGAAAATTTACTTCCCACCACACAAGAATGTCAGAGTTTTGCCAACACAAAAGTGAACAGTAAGTTAAGGAAATAATTCAAACAGAACACACTGTGATGCATTCTTTTTTTTTTTTTTTTTAATTCACTTACCTTCCGCACTTCAGGCATATGAATTAGTAACAAAATTAAAAATAAGACGCTAATAGAACATATATAAAAAATGCACCAAATAACCTTTAGTTGCTTACATAGCACGCAACCTTTAAATGCCCAAATGAAATCTCTTTAAAGGAAGAACATTCATAGTTTCATAGTTGGTAGGGTCGGAAGCAGATCATCAAGTCCGACACCCTGTCACAGGCAGGAAAGAATGCTGGGGTCAAATTACCCCAGCAAGGTGTCTATCTAGCCTCCTTTTAAAGACCCCCAGGGTAAGAGCGAGCACCACTTCCCTTGGAAGTTGGTTCCAGATCCTAGCCACCCTGACTGTGAAGTAGTGCCTCCTGATGTCTAGCTTGAATCTACTCTCCGTCAATTTACGGCCATTACTCCTTGTTACTCCCAGTAGTGCTCGGGGGAACAGGGACTCTCCCATTGCCTGGTACTCTCCCTTGGCCAGTGTGATAGAGCCACCAGATCCCTCCTCAGCCTTCTCTTGTGGAGGCTGAACAGGTTCAGGTCCCGTAGCCTCTCCTCGTAGGGCCTCCCCTGCTGCCCCCTGTTCATGTGGGTGGCCCTCCTCTGGACCCTCTCAATGTTGTATACATCCCTCCTGAAATGCACCACCCAGAACTGGATGCAGTACTCCAACTGCAGCCTGACCAATGTCGCATAGAGGGGGAGGATCATCTCCTTGGACCTGCTCATGATGCATCTGTGGATGCATGACAAGGTGCGGTTAGCCTTCCTGACTGCGTCCCCACATTGGCGGCCCATGTTCATCTTGGAGTCTATAATGACTCCAAGATCCTTTTCTGCCTCTGTGCTGATGAGAAGGGAGTTCCCCAGCCTGTAGGTATGCTGCTGATTCTTTCTCCCTAGGTGCAGTACCCTGCACTTGTCAGTATTGAATCCCATCTTATTCTCATCCGCCCACCCTTGTAACCTGTCCAGACTCCAAAACAGAGTAGGAGTTTTGAAGAGATGGGAGCCCAGGAAGCGTGGCTGTGCCTTAAGGAAATGATCCTTCGGGCACAGAGGGAGATGATCCTGATGCGAGGAAAAAGAGGGAAAGGGGCCAGGAGGCTTCCTTGGATGACCAGAGAAATCCAGGGCAGCCTGCGGACTAAAAGGGGAACATATAAAAAGTGGAAACAGGGAGAGATTACCAAAGAGGAGTATACCTCCTCTGCTCGCACTTGTAGGGAGGCAGACAGGCCAAAGCTACCATGGAGCTGACGATGGCATCCCAAGTAAAGGATAAAAAAAAATTGGTTTTTTAGATATATAGGGAGTAAAAGGAAGGCCCAGGGTGGAATAGGACCCCTACTAAATGGGCAGAAGCAATTGGTGACAGACAGGGGGGACAAGGCTGAACTCCTCAATAAGTTCTTTGCCTCAGTGTTCCTAAGTGAGGGGCAGGACAAGGCTCTCACTGGGATTGTAGAGAGGCAGCAGCAAGGCACCAGACTGCCATGCATAGACTCTGAGATGGTGCAGAGTCACTTGGAGGAACTGGATGCCTTTAAGTCGGCAGGCCCAGATGAGCTCCATC
>NW_005842200.1:1410433-1425605 GCF_000455745.1 Alligator sinensis | reverse complement strand
ACCTGCATCCAAGGATTTTGTGACCTGGTCATAGAAGGCCACCAGGTTGGTCTGACAGGACCTGCCTCTAATGAACCCATGTTGATTGCCCCTAAGCATAATCTCCCCTGCTTGCCCCTCACAGATGTGCCCCTGAATAATTTTCTCAAAGAGCTTCCCCAGGACCGAGGGAAAACTAACAGGGCTATAATTTCCTGGGTCCTCCTTCCTCCCTTTTCTGAAAATGGGGACCACACTGGCCCTTTTCCAGTTCTCTGGCACCTTGCCAGAGCACCATAAGTGCTCGTAAAGCTGTGCCAGGGGTCCCACAATGACCTCTGCTAGTTCCCTCAGCACTCTGGGGTGGAGATCATCTGGACCTGCTGATTTGAAGGCATCCAGTCCCACCAGAAGTTCCCCAACTAGGTCCTCTCTGACCTTGGGCCTGGCTGTGCCTCCCCTGGGACCATTGGGGATCCCGGTGGGGGAGATGACCTGATTCCTGCTCAGAAAAATGGAGGCAAAGAAATTGTTAAATAGGTTATCTTCATTGTCTGGGGAGACCACCAGATTTGCTAGCGTGTCCTGCAAAGGCCCGATGTTACCCGAAACCTTTTTACCCCCTATGTATTTAAAAAAGTATTTCTTGTTATCTTTGATCCGGGTTGCTAGTCCCAGTTCCATCTCCACCTTGGCCTTCCTGACCGCCCGCCTACAATCCAGAGCAACTTTGGTATAGTCCTCCCTGGTGATGGCCCCTCCTTTCCATTGGGTGTACACCTCCTTTTTAGCTTTGAGACGTTCCTGGATGCTTTTGGTGAGCCATGGGGGCTTTTGAACCCTCTTGCCCCCTTTGATCCATGTTGGGATTGCCACCCTTTGGGCTTAGAGGACCGTCTCCTTAAGGAACAACCACTCTTCAAAGGAAAACAATGGATATTCAAAGGAAAACAATAGATTTTGCTATTATCCTAAAAAATCTATTTATACCCCGAGTTATGAGTGTAATGTTTATGATTTACAGCAATGTATTTTTTTTTTTAAAAAAAGGTGTTCACCTCTTTTTCCAGAGGCCTAAAACATTTTTCAAATAAAACACAATAAAAACAATCCAAGAAAACCTCATTTAAAGCATCTCAACAAGCACAACCTTTCCATCAAATACCCCAAACTTACCAGGCTCCTTTAGCCACCCTGAAAAAAGAGTATTTGTATTATATTTTACTGTTTTAGCCAAATAACTGCATCAATTGTGGTGGATGTTATTTATATAGTTAAAAAAAAAAAATTACCCAGAAGCATTTCCTGGCTTTTTATATGGCGTGTGATGAATGCATACCTCCTTTTTGATTATAAGTAACTGCCTCCTTTAT
The DNA here is from genome assembly GCF_000455745.1 of Alligator sinensis. Taxonomy (NCBI): domain Eukaryota; kingdom Metazoa; phylum Chordata; order Crocodylia; family Alligatoridae; genus Alligator; species Alligator sinensis. Next base: position 1,424,253 of record NW_005842200.1, on the reverse strand, counting down.
TATAATATCCACAGTAGTCATACTGAACCTGATCCCAGATCTACTGATGTCACAAAAAAACCCTTGGATTTCTGTGATGCAGAATCAAGTCCACAATACTTTATTCAATACCAAAAAGTACATGTTGATATTCAGTACAGAGGAACAGTTTGGTTTGCCACTAGACCTGGAGAAATAACAGATGTTATGTTCGCTGGCAAGTGTAAAAACAAACAAACAAGCAAACAAAAAAATTAGAGGATAAACAAATCTTGGTTTGAGTCCAAGTGAAAATGAAACTTCAAAATTTCTTGTGAATAAAAAAGATGGAAAAAACCCCTATTTTGGCTCAAGTGACACATTTAGTTCAATCCAGACACAAATATTTTGTTTACATTTGAGCTCTTAGCGGTTTATTATTTCTTAAAATAAAATTAAAGGAAACATCTAAATACACAGCTTCTAAATACATGGTTTTGAATAAAAGATGAAAATGCTTTGCTTAAAAATCATTTATGAAATGTTACCATTTTGTTTGAATGTTGGAATTAGTTCAAACAAACACGCCACCAAAAATTATTCAAGTTTTGCAAAATATTTCAATGTTGCCAAATCTACAGTTTTTTGCCAAAAAATATTTTGGCTGAAAATTTTCTTCCAGGTCTAATTGCATGCTAAATGCATGTCCTCACTGGCAGACTGTATGTGTAAGGCCAATTCCACACCCAGGTTTCAGAGCTTGGAGCTTGCTGGTTCAACTTTGCTGCTTGGTGTTTGCAAACAGCAGGATAAAAAGCACAGGGGCAGCTCAGTGAACCATTCATTGTCAATTGCTAGCATGCTGTCATGGCAAAAATAAGCAGACTTCAAACACTGGCTCCATAATCTAATCTGTAAATTTATAAAGCTTGAATTTTGAGGGAAGTTCCAAAAGAAATGGCACTGTACTTCACCAATACTTTTTCAATTGCAAAATAAATGCAGCAGACCTTATAGACCAACAGTGGCTGTTAACTAAGTATAGAAGATTATATAATTTAAAAAGGCGGCAGGGAAAAAACACTTACAGGTTTCCCTCACTTTATGTTGTATACTAATTCCTGGAAAACAGCATATAACTCAAATTTGCATAAAGGGAAGCCACTTTGCAATGTACCAAATAGGGATATGTTTCAAGACCTCAACTGTACTGACCCCCAGAACCATTTCTACCACTTTTACAAGACAATTTTGGTACTCACCAACAGCAGACAGTACACACAAGCACAGGGCATTATCATAATGGGGATGGCAACTACAGAAACATGTTGCAGACAATGAGTGAGGAGCACAGATCCACACAGGAGACTATATTTTGGTGTGCATCACTCCCACAATGCAGTGCACAAAGCAGCTGACTGTGGGCTTCCACCACATTGATCACATACGAGTGAATTTACCTTGCATATAACGAATTTTTGTATAAGGGTCATTGCTTAAGAGCAAATTCGCACATACAGAACCCACATAAAGCAAGGGAAATTTGTATATTTCATATTGACACACAAATTTCTGTTGCCTGCTTCTGCTTAAAGCATTAGAGAATCTACTCAAGAGCAGTTCCTTGCTGCAAGCCAGCCAACTCTGTGCTGATATACCTTTGATAATAGCAGGATGGGAGCAAAGTTTCAAGTAAAATTTCTGATCGTGCAAGCTAGACTGACTTAGCTTCCTCCTCAGGTGGATTTACAGAAGGAACCCTACACTACTGAATAAGATAACAAGGGACAAAGCCTAGGACAGGGGTGGCCAACCTGTGGCATGTGTACCACAAGTAGCATGGGCAGCCTCTGTGTGGGGTACAGCAGATTAGTGAGGGGATAGGCAGCACAACAGCAGATAAGGCAGGGAGCAGAAAGCAAAACAGACTGCTGGACAGAGACTGGACAGAGAACACAGGGCAGGGCATAAAAAACAGAGCAGCAGACCAGGCAGAGGAAAGGGATTAGAGTGGCATTTAAGGAAGATGCAGGGCTAACTTGTGGCACGACTTTCAAAAAGGTTGTGCCTACTGGCCTAGAATACCGCCTAGAAAGCTTTTTGTTAACATAGGATTTTGTACTAATTTGCCCCTAGGGCTCCTCATTTGGGATCCATAATCCCAAATACAGGTAAACAATTCCCACCTCTAGTCCCGATAAGCTTTATGTATTAAATTTTAATAAATACATTTAATTTTACTGGTAACCCCACTAAAGAAACCTAAGGTTGTCAGCGACAAACTGCCCGAGAAACATGGAGAAAGGGAAACTGAAGTGAATTCCAGATCAGAATATATTCCCTTCCTTGTGATGAACTGGATAAGACCTTGGCACCTGTATTCCTATGCCACGGACCTCAAAGAAAGCCAATGTGCTTAAAACTGAAGCTGGACTGGGAGACCTCTCCTGCATCCTGATCTGGAATTGACTTCAGCTTGTCCCACTCCACAATTCCCAGGAGGTTTGCCACCAACAACCTCAGTGAGGAGGATAAAGAGGCAAACAAGTCTCCACTTCTACCACAGGATATTCCTACAGGCCTAGTTAGTGTTAACTACTTGCATTAGCCAGGAGAGAAATTCAGGGTCCTAGCTTCCTTTTGGTGCCTGACTATTGTATGGCTTAGTGGCATAAAGCTTTGACTTCCTAAAAGCTCCATCTCTCCCCTGCTCTGCAAAGCCTTCCGCTCCCCCAGATGGGATAAGCATCTATCCATTAGAAATTCCTAATCCATTCTACTTGACAGCTTTATGCCTACTGCTACAGTTTGGACAGTATCTTTATCTCCTTCACTCAAGAGCCACTGTACTGACCAAAGATACGCATCGTGTCCTCTGGGAGGTAGAGATCAGAATGGAGTAAGATGAGTAAGAAAACACAGGCATCTATTTTTCTCATTAGTTTAGCTGTGCATACATTAGTTTATCTTGTAGCACAGGATCAGCTGGGATGAGTCATCCCTTCCAAATGAGGGACACTGAGCAGAATGGAACAGCCAGCTGTCATTCAGCCCCTGAAGATCTCCATTGCTCTCCCCCTCTTATTTTTAGAAAGATGTACTTCTTTTGCGTAAATCTGCTAAATAAACAAGAAAGCAACAAAAAACACTGGTTCATGCACACCATAAACTCTTTTGCACAGAATTTCCCGTGGCCTTTTCAGTCAACATTTTAACAAAATGTAACTTTAAAGTTTCTTAGGGAAGTGATTATACCCCTTTTTCACATAGTAAAAGCTCTCTTGCATAATACACACTCTTAATAGGAGCTTCTAAAGTGCATCTTGCCAAAAGAGGACAAAGTAAAGGGTTTTTCTCTCTTCTGGTTATGGAGAACATTACAATGAAAATGGTAAGCCACCCCTGGCCTAACTTTTATTAAAACAGATTCGAACATAGACTAATGTTTCTGTATTCTTGGCAACTGTAGCTGTACACATATTTTTCCATGCCAGCCTCAGCCTTGCTGGAGGTTTGACAATAACAGCCAAGGAATACAGAACTTAAACAAAGTCCTTCAAGTAGGGGTGTCAACCTCAGTTGGCTCCCCCACCGAGGCCAAACCTAGGCCTTCTTGTGGATCAAAACCTACCTGTTTCCAGCAGCAGGGTGAGTGGCAGTGGTGATAACGATAACACCCCTCAGCTGCCCAAGCCTCTCAAGTCAGCTAAGGGAACCGCGGGGGTTAATGCCACTGTTGCTCACCCTGCCACCACCAAAACGAGTCCCCAGTGAAGCTCTGCATTCATGAATTTGGCAGTGGGATGACTGATGGGTTTATTAACCCCCATGGTCTCTTGACCACAAACAGTGGCACTTGTTCTTGCTGCCAAATTCCCAACCCCTCCAGGAGATCTGAGGGCCAGATGCAGGTAGGTCTCTGTAAGCCACATGCAGCCTGTTGGCTGTATGTTTGACATCCCAGGTTTAAACAAACCCATTCCTTGGTACCATGGTGTTGGATATATTGTAAATTCTCCTGTACCCGGTTTCAGATGCTACATGGATTGAAAGGTTTTATTACTGGGTTATAATGGAAATGTCCTGGGATTGATAGGAATGATATGGACACAAGTGCACATGCAATAGCAACATAGGGGTGGGCAGAAAGGAGAACTAAGAATCCTGACCCTAATTGAAGGAATGTGTTTGAATTCCTTATGTTTACCCTTGTTGCCAGTGGCAGAGAGCCAGACTCTCTCTGCTCTCTTCACTTCTCTATGCAGGGTCCAATTCTGTTCCCACTGAAGTGGCAGGGTAAGGCAGAGGCCATGTTCCCCTTCTGCTTCCAGAGGTATAGCTCATTACCAGAGCTGATACTAAAGGGCAGTCCCTCCCAACTCTTTACCCTGAATTCTGTGGTCCTAGAGTACCTTTGTCCTCGTTCTTTATTTTACCTTTCTTAAATAGTAAAAAAAAAGAAAGAAACAAAAAGAAGAGACTACCCCATCCCTCACCTCAGGAGCTTTATGAAAGAGTTATTAAAGGAGACTGAAGTGGATTCTTATGGTCTGTCATACAATATGTACTCTAAATGCATTTTAAAAACAACCATCTGTATTATACGCCCAATAAGTGGTGTATGACCATAATGACTAAAAGTGTTGTGCAAAGGATATTTAAATACAGATTGCAATGCAGTGAGATTGGCTGACTCACTCCTACGACTACAGAATACACTATGTAACAATCTTAAAAATAAATAATGAGCAGTAAATGATTTTCCAACCTTCTCTCTCCCCTCTCTTACTTAAAATTATTTTACGTGAACATCTAGTGGAGGTGGGGAATATCTCTCCATCACATTAATCTAATACACAACCCCTAGGGTCTGCATACAATTGCAGCAATGGTGGATGGGATTTCTTGGAGCCCAACACCATATGCCAAAATTAGCTGAAGGTTTCATTATGATTGCCTCTGAGGCACATTAGTACTTATAAGTCCATGAAATGAGAAACAGATCCAGAATTGAATTTGGCTTGTGCATGGCAGAAGAGAGCACTGATATGACGCTGGCTCCCATCACTGCTATTTTAAATATTTCTGCAAATTGGACAGCTTAAGTGGTTATATGATAGCAGGAGACGTAGTCCTGCTCATATCCTGGGCTGAATTAATATATAGCGTAAGGCGAAGGGGTTTGTTCAGACCAGGAAGAACTAAACATCAACTTACTGTTCTTACTTCCAAATAGTTTAATTTAATATTCAGATAGTAAATGTAATCAGAGAAAAATGCAAAGAGTAACTAGCTGCAAAACTGCTAAAAGGTAAATCTCTTTGCTTCTTTTAAAATTAATACATTTCTGGCCCTTTCTTTCCATACCTATTATTTCCTCTTCTCTCTCAATCTGTTTCCTTTAGCTGCTTCATTTTCTTCTCTCCAGATCAACTATGTTCATCCCTCCATAACAGCTGTAATACATTATTGTTTGTATTTCATTTCAAACTTGAAATGAGCAGAGAGTTTGTAACATACTGGAATACTCCCAGTCAATGTCAGCACAAAATATATGACAGAAGTTGTGTGGATAAGGACAGCCCTCTGCCTGCATTAGTGATTTTCACACACACCAGTGGAAGGTCAAAGTGAGACTCGGGTAAATAAAAAAATAAAAACCAGAAAGAAAAGAAAAAGGCTCGTTTCATAGGGGTTAGCACAAGAAACTCCAGTATGGAAAAAGCTAGGAGGTGGAAATGGGATCCATTTATTTAGGTCATCACACTGTGCTCATCGCAGCAGTATCTGGGCACCTTCCAGGGTGAAAAAGATAAATGCAGTGACAAAAACCTGTGAAGCAGAGATGAGATAGACTGGTCCTGTTCCCAAGGAAACCTTTGGCAACACTCCCATTGATTACGCTGGGAACAGGACTGGGCCTGAAAGAGAAAAATGAGTCAAGGCTTTCTAAAACATTCTTTAAAAAATGAAATCCCCATTAACCACTAAACAGCCTTATTCACTCTGCCTTTTTCAAATGAGGGGCCAAGGGGCTTCTTGTTGCATCAGACCACTTGGTTATTCTGAGTACAGTAGTCCAAGTACAATGATTTACATATTCACTGTATAATTACTGGCAAATAACAGTACAGTGATTATGAAAGTCTCTCTACTTTGACTAAATAATAACAGCTGTCAGCCAACCACAGTGCAGGAATTTTCATAATCACCTACAGGTGACTGTAGGTTGATGATGCAAAAAAATACAGATCTACAGGTTTGCCCCAAGATTTTAACAATTTGATTCACTGCTTCCTTGAATAGGTACACAGGTAAATGCCATGTCACAGATATCAAAGAGCTTGGTGATCCTGTTTTACAGAACTGGGGAAAGACATTAGGTCTTGCCAGAGATCATAGCAAATCACTGGCAGATTTAAAAATAGAAACCAGATATCTCGGCTGTTCAATGGCTCTGTCTTCCCCTTAAAAGATGCAGCTAATGCATCCATGGTTAGGTTACATTCATATGTAAATCCTCCCATCACCTCCAGGAACCATCCTTGAAGTGGGCCAGTCTCATTTCCCACTTACCCCACTTTTCCAGTACACTGAACTGAACAACAGTTCAGAACATTTATCATTTAAAATAGTGCATGACAGCAAGTGGTGCTATTTAAGATTATGTAGTGCTTTAATAATTTAATGGCAGAAACTGTCTGGACACTGAGTCAGACATGTACATTTTCTGCATCTCAAGAGAGTCTACCGTGCCCTCCACTGAGCTTCCAGACAGAAGATTATGTCTTGTTTGTTGCTCTCAGAGTACAATCACCTAAGTTGAACTACTTTAATGTAAGACAGATCCTTTAATTGAGATGTATACATTTGACATTAAATGCAAGAATCACCATACAACAATCTTTCATTTTTTGAACTGGATTTCATCTTAGTTTAATATTTTAGAATATCATTTCTTCATTTTACAAATGAATATTAACAACAGGCACATGTTTTCTATTACAGAAATTTTCAATATACTAAGCATATTAGGTTAACTAAATTAACAATCTGTAAAAGCTATTTAAAATAGCACAAACTATAAGTTAGGTTAAGGCAAGGTTCAAAGCTACTGACTAGAGGGTGAATGTCAAGATAGGAATAGAGGTTAAATTCTTATCTGTTATCCTGGATTGCAAAGATTTACATTTAGTATACGATTTAAAATCTGGTCAATAAATATAATGCAGGATTTCGTAACCTTTCTAAGTTGGAATACTACAATATGTATATTGGTAAATTCTCTCTTTAAAAAGACTAAGAGCTCACAAAAATCATAAATGCATTATTACAAACATTTTTCAATATCAATATGCAAGTTTATGAAAAATATATTTTAAATAGTATGTGGTAAATGGTGTTAAATCTTCTAAAATGATTTTCTCCCAAGCTGACACCAAGGCTTAATAAGGGATAAAAGTAACACTCTGATTGGCTCATGAAACACTAGTTGAAGATGTGGAGTCGTTGCTATGTGATGTTATAAATAATTAGCATACCTCATTTCAGATATAGCTGTGGCCCAGATTTATGCCTGTACAATGGCTCAGCAAACTAAAGGGCTAGTCTATCAGTGTAAGAGCCTGCACTGAGGAAAGAGATTTATTATTCTTAGTCAATTTGAGAACGACATCTGTAGTCTTAGGAAATTTACCCACAACATGAAACCCAGTGAAGCATCTGTTCCTTAAAGCACAAGTGACCTAGACATGCAAGTGTTCCTATCAGGCAAGATCTGCAGAAATTGTTTGACAGTGATAATCCAATGCAGTGATAGTCAAGATTTTTTATTTTTTATTTTTTTATGGCTGAAGGGGAAAGGAAGTCGGGGGGGGGGGTGCGGCAAAAAAGGAGTAGAACCATGACAGAGGGAAAAATTGCAAGGAGTACTTTTAGGACAACAAAGGGCAAAAGGATTATTTTAATTTTTGGAAGGTGAGGTAGGAAACACAAGACATTCTTTTTCTTAACCTCAGAAGTGAGCAATATACACATTCACAGCTGGAGGACAAAAGGAGATGGCAAGGCACTATGCACTGTGACTACAGAATATTCCAGCTTATTGAATTATTTTTATGTCTATTTCTATATAATAGGAACAGCACAAAACAAGCTCAATTTATAACCATGTTCATAAGAAACTTAAGTGATGTCTCTAATAATCTAGAGTTTCAAGTAGGCAATAAGGTTTTTACTAAATTATACAAACTGTAAACTTTCTACCTTTTATCTCCTGTCCCCTCCTTCATGGATCATTAACTTTACAGTACATAGAGAACACTGGAAAAACCTCATACAAAACCTGCACCAGCTGAGAAACAACCAGACACACAATACCTTCTCTGAATATATGGGAGGGATGAAAACCAAACAACATAATTATATGAATGGTGAACTCAATCAGCTCCTGATCCAAAAACCTACCAACAGTTGCAGAGAAGTCTTACTCATATTGAGCTCCACAACCTCCTGTAACTTGTTTTCCACAGTCTAAGAGCAGATACAGTTTTCTAGCCAGGAGAGGTCTCACCAGGCAACAGCAGTTGTATAGCACTTTTTGGGCATGTCTACACATGCATTAATGCATTGTAATTATGGTGCATTTAGTACCTGCTATTACAGATACTAAATTTAATGCACCACAATCAGTGCTACTGCGTAATAATGTTAGTGCATATTTTTTATGTGACATTAACGTACAGTAGACTGATTCTACTGTGCATTAGCACAACTTTTGCTGTGATGCGTTAGTGCACAGTAGAATTAGTCTACTGCACTTCTGGCATCTCGGGTAGACGCACCCTTTAAAAACAACATTTTAAGTCATTTTTATAATTCTACTGGGAGGTGAGTAGTGTGTAAACCAAAAGGCAGAAAAGAGCTCAGCAATTCTGACAAAGTCGCGCAGGAAGTGAATGGCAGAGCTGGGATTAGAACGTGGCTTTCCTGACCACCAGACCTGTTCCTTGCAACTCAAGCTGTTTACAGATGCTTACATAGAATGCATTTTACATCATTCACCAACCCCTGCTGGTGTTGGTAAGCAATCGATGAAGCCATACATGTTATTCTTAACATGGCTTCTCCTTTTTTGACAAGCGCTATCTTTTAATCAGATCCATTTCCATTTGGCATTCTGAATAATGACCATCAGTAAAAGCTAGTGTGAAAGCCTCATGAATTTGATGCCAGAAGAATGCATTTGAAACATATTAGTACAGCAGTTAAGGGCAAGACAGCCAAAGCTATTGCTGCCCGTGGGTGGTCAAAGGAAAGTGTCAGCTCTAAAAGGAGACAAAGAGCTTTTTGGCCATGAGCAGTGGGGCAACTATTTGTGGCCTAAGTGAAAGAAAACAACATTCTTTCTAGGCCAGCTGAAGATGGAATCTATCGCACTGAAAAAGTTTACACTGATCTGTGATGTACCCTATGCACTCTATGCCAGCATACTCAAGGAACTGAGACAGCATTCTTAAGTGCTTTAAAGTTTGATGTGACAGGGTTTTAAGGTTATTTCATGAGAAATATCACAGACAAGCATATTTTGAAATCAATCAAATATAGAAAAAGAAATACACTGTAATATTATATGGCTTAGCAAATATTATACAACTTCAATACAATTCTTCAAGCAATTAGGAATTGGCCCTGTAAGAGTTATCTATGTGAGCAGCCCTGTCAGTGAAAATGACTGCCTGTGTAAGGAGGACTCATACTAAAGCTTGCAGATGCAGGCTTCATGGTCTTAAAACAAGACTGTCCACTTCACAGCCTGCAAAGAGTTAATTTGGCACCTGCAGGCTTCCACCCAGGTGCCACTCTCCACACTGTTCCAGCTGCTGCCAGGGCCTCCAGGCCGCCCACCCCTCCTCCAGCTTCTACTTCCTGACCCTGCCCTTGGGGACAGGGCAGTACAGCCCATAGGGCACAAGATGTTCATGGTTTGGGGGCACCCAGGGCATCTGCACAGGGTTAGAGGAAGAGGCTATACAGTGTGCAGTCTGGGGGACCTGCAACCCATGTGGGTACAGCCCCTGGCCATTCCAAAAGCTGGACAGCCCTAACTTAGAAGATCAAGATGAACTGAAGGTCCCATTTACAACAGTGAAGCAAAGAGACTAAGACCACCCTTTTAGGAGAAAATTTTTGACATGCTTTTTTAAAATGTAGGTTCATACAATTGAGTGATACAGTAGCTACCTGGGAAGCAAGTTGTTAGATGCTCCATTAGTGCTTCTTGTGTGACTTGTTTTCGTGCAGAGTTCATTGCTGAGATGGCCAAGCAAAGGATTTCTCCAAGTGGAATAAACTGGGATTGACTGATGGGAGACATACTGATAGGTGATACATCACCTGTAGAAAGAAAGATGAGAATCCATGAAATGTGTCACATAAACACTGCTCACTGAACAAGATGGAGAAATATATCCATGAGAAGGTGTATGCTATGTAGTTTTTGTACTACTCATGCCAAACTTTCCAAAGAAGGTGTTTAACAACTTATTAGCAAAATGGAAGGGAGAATACTTTTTCATAGAATACTGACACTATGCATTTCTGGAAGGATCCAATACATGGACTCACAAAATGGCATGCATAACTATAACTGCAGAAACCCTTGCTGCACATGTAAAACAGTAATTATATAAAAGTCCTTAAAGCACAATCTGTTCATATACAAATGATACCATCATACATATCAAATGATGCAAGTGGTATTCAACTAACTGCAAAAATGATATTTTGATACAGAAAGGGAAGGAGCTTCCCTAATAGTTGGTTTCATACCTGAAAAGTATCACAATTAGTATGTGCACATACACACTCCCCCACATGAAAAAACTGGAAAATGAACTCTTTCTTTTCAAAGGGTTGCTTAACCTGAGTGATCATCAGGATTTAATTCAATATTTAAAAGTCTCATTCATTAGTCTTGTGACAGAAGAGAATGAATTCAAAATATTGTGAATTTTGACTGCATATTAATGTTAATGTGCAATAAGGCTTACTTGGATTTTAGAAACTTCAGAAACTATGAGAAACTATTTTGTAACATATGCATAATATACATAAGACCCTGTAGACCTTGATTTTCAAATTACCCCTCTGCAAAAGCATGGAAAAGTTATGAACAAGTGTGTGCTAATGTTGTGCACTTAATCAAAATTGACATATCTGCAAAATGAGTTTGTCATCAGCAAACCAGTAGGCACCAGTTAACATTTTCAGATGGATTTCCTAGTACTTATACTTCACACAATTCAATTATGCAACTTTCTGTATCAGTTACATAAGATGCACGTTAGTGTTGTAATATAATCAGTATAAAATACTGTATATACTGATTCAATATATTTGGCAATGACGTAATTATTTGCTTTAAAAATCTGAGTATATTTATTAGAAATGGCTGATATTGTTGGGATTGAAACGATTCCCTTCTGTTTTGTAAGGCTATCATCATTCACTGCATGCTAATTCCTTTGGGAAGTGCTTGACTTTGCTCATGAAACACAAAAATCCTCATTTATTTTCACTGCTGCCAGAGTTAATTCTATAGCTCAACTTACAGGTGCCAATAGGCCATCCATTGTAGGTAATTTGGAATCTCATCTGAAAAAAAGGGCCCAGCATACCTGTAAAAATTACAGTAGACCTAGTGACAGACAGTCATAAAGAGCCCCTTACTTATGGAGGTACTAATTTGCCAAGTTTTATCTTAAATACCCTTGGGCCCAGGGAAATTACAAGTACTCTGTGGTTATAGTTAAAGTGAACAACTTCTTTGATGCACAGCAACAGAAAATATCTTGTGTTTACAATTTAATTTACTATATTAACATCAATTATATACATAAATACTCTGCAGACTTTTGAAAGGAAGGTTTGCTACAATCTCTTCAAGAAAGATCTGTTCTAAAAAAAAAAATAAATAAATAAAAATCAAATATTCTTTTCTAAAACATTTTTGAAGACCACAACACTTACATAAAAGATCCAACATATGGCTCCTATTAACTCAGGCTTATGCTTGTTTCAAGCAGCTTTTCTCTGAAATCAAATTACTATACTTGACTTTCAAATGTTTATGTTCCAAATTAAAAGGAAAACTGTGGAGCTTAGAAGGCAGCTTTCACTAGTTGACTGTATGTTTTGTTTAAATGCCATCAGTGGCTAGAAGTCCGTGGTTTCAACTCCATTACTGCTTCTAGTGGAAAGAAACCATATAGTCAAAGAGTTTAAAAAAAAATTAAATTAAATTTCCTAAAACTTTCTTATGGCATGTCACAAGCACTCTGAAAATGCTTAAGCCAGTGGTTCTAAACCTTTTTAAACTCAAGGCACCCCTTATTAGACTCAAGGCACCTCTTGGAAAATGCCAGCTGTTAGTTTCACTCGTTTTTTACTACAAAAATAAACCCAACAAAAAACAAATTCTTCTGTATCAAAGAACTCAGAAACACTGCAATAAGTCAGATTTATCTTGTGAATCAAGTTTGGACACCTAACAGTGCATGACATTGTATGACATACTATGGCACCCTTGGAGGGATCTCCAGGTACCCCAGGGCACCATGGCATGCTGGTTGAGAATCACTTGTCTAAGCACATAACAAGCAATTAATAGAATCAATCTCTTATTGGTGCTTGAGGCTAACAAACATTTGGCTCTTAAACAGTGCTGGTCTTCCATGGATCTCAGATCACCTTACAGAGATGGACAAACATTTTGTAAAAGAGACACTGAGGCACAATTAGTATATAAGATACCCAAGGTCAAATACTGAATCAAATTGATTGCTACATGAGACCACTTCTGAGACATAAGCCCTGCCCAGTAGATAGCACTCCATACATGCCACACACTCTTAAAAGATCTGTGATCATTGATACAGTGGTGCTGGGTACACTTGGCACCACACTCAGGAGGCTATCCAGGGTGGAGAACATCCCCTGGGACAGGCTGGAAAAGGGGCTACACATTTTTCTGCAACCAGTGTGTGGCAGAACCGAAGCTACTGGCCAGAGGAGATATAGACTTCTCCCGCAAGTCCCAAGTACTCTTGTCATTTGCTCTTCATCGGACAATGCTAGGCTCCATTTTATTCACAGTTACACTGCTTGCTTTCCAAACAAAAATGCATTTTCAATTTCTTGCACAAGCACGCACACACCCCATCAGTATACAAGTGACAGAGAACAAGCTAGACTGCATTCTGCCCTATGCATCAGCAATACTGCTGTCAGCTAAATACTTGCTGCAAGATCTTTATTACTGATAATGCTGTTGGAAAGAACACTGGCTCAGTTTGCAGGGGTGACAGTAAGAAAAATCATCTTTGACTTCTAAATGGAGCCAAATCAATACAGCCATTGACAGAGAAAATATGGAAAGAATACAATGTTTTTACAGAGTCCCTTTTCAGAGCACAGCCACACTTTAGTAGAATGTATACACTTATTTCCTTGCACATGGGGCTAAGACCCTCTAATTATATTCCTGCAGTGCAGTGAAATATAAGAAGCCAAAGTATAACCAATTCCTCTCCTTCTTCCTGCCACTCAAATCCCTTTAACTATTTGTGATACAATCGTTTTGCACAGATAATAGCAAACATGAAACATTTAATTAATAAGACATTTTCTAATGATGACATTTCAATTATTTCATGACACCTAAATACTACAATGATGCTTGTATTAGATATATTGTATTATCTAGTATAAAACATGCGCCTTCCCCCCCACAAAACCAGTCGGGGAAGACTGGGGTGCATGTGTGTGTGAAATAAAGCTCCCCATTGATCCAGAAATTTGGC
>NW_005842200.1:1395759-1410423 GCF_000455745.1 Alligator sinensis | reverse complement strand
TCCCTACCACCAAATTTCCAGATCCGTGGGAAGACTCCTGGCTGGATGAAATGTCCCCGAGCACTGGATCACTCTGCAGCCAGACTCAGTGCACAGCTCTGGACTCAGCACTTGACAAGGCTGGCACATGGAATCCATCTGTGGCTGGACCTAGTGCCTGGCCCCAAATGCACACAGGGTAGGACCCAATAGATGGTCTCAGACCTACTCCTGTGGATGGGGCCACATGCAGAGTCAGCATGTGGCCCCAAACCAGTACATGGGTCGGACTGACACACAACTTTGGTCGCGTATCACCAGATCAGGCTGGCAGACAAGGTCAGCCCCCAGCCACAGGCATGGCAGGTGGGGTCAGACTGGCACACGGGCCCGGATACGGGCTCTGGATCAAGCTGGCATGCAGGGTCACTCTGCAGCCAGACCCAGTGTGCAGCCCAAGACACAGCATGTCAGATCATGTTGACACACAGGCTTGGTTCACAAGCCCCATCCGGCATGTGAGGCTGGCACCAGGTGCAGGCTCGGCTCCCTGTCCGCTGCTACTCAGTTACTTGCGGTACTACAAGGCAAGAACTTTTTTTTTTATGCTGCCTTTCAAAAACAGGGTGCGCATCACATTCTGGGGTGCGCTATAGACAAGAAAATATGGTAAATTAAATTACCATGCCAACAGACTGATATCTGTAGTATATGATTATAACTTACTATGGGATCAAACAGAAGAAGCTGTTTGTGATAATGAAGAAAGCGCCTCTTCGAACAAAAGATAGCAGGGGACACAAAATTACTGATAAAAAAGGCTTGTCATACAAATATTCCCTTTTCACATTTACACTAATGTAAAATCCCCTTCTGAAGGACCAAGTTTTCAAAATTACTCATGAGAGGTGCATATGGAAAAGTTAGATATCTAACATCATTTGCACTGCCGCCCCCATATCTCAGGGTGAACTGAATCACATCATTTCCAGAACAGCCCCACTCACAAAAAAACAACCATTTGAGAATGCCAATTCAAAACAAAGACATACAAGTCCATGTGCAAATGCCATTTGAGGCCACAACACCTCAATCAGATTAAACAACAGAGAGAACTGGGAGAATATGCAGTCTGCCACTGCATTAAAAATGCTAGATTTGTAAACATTAGCTATGTAATGATGTGTTAATATATGCAGGAACACATTTTGCAGGCTAACAGTAAAATAAATTTAAAAAAAAGTAAAAAAGCAGCTTTGGCAAGCCCCAGTTAAGTACACTTTTCAGTCATGATTGAGGTTTTCCTCTTAAATTGATTTATCATTGTTTTTCTTTAATCACATAACTAATTTCATTTACTGCCAGAATTGGATATAGCATGCTCTGCATTCTGAACTCTTGCATATATCAAGACAGGAATGACATGATACTTTAAGGAAAAAAATGGAAGTGACATTCTCATTTACAAGAAGGCTATACCAGATTTTTAACTTAACAGTTGGTAAGAAATTTGTTTGTTATAAAATAAGACAAAATATCTCCATACCTCTAATCACTTTCACAGCCCATTGATGTTATAGCCCATATATGCTTGAAAAGTAAAGAATCTTGCATGACACATTTTCTTACCAGCTGGACAGTTCTGCGTGCCCAACACACACCATATTGTGCCAAAATGTACTACTATTTTCCAACTTCACTTGCATTGCAGGGATACATCCATTTAATATGCCCTTTGCTATTAATTCTGTTCCAAGAACTACAAAGAAGTCTTAATGCTAACCTGAAATCTGACAAATATTTGCATCATACTTTAATATTGTTTAGCGTAGCTCTTAAACATTGCTAGTGATTAACTCTGCTCCAAGTACATAGGCTGACCCCTCTCTCTTTTGGACCTAGTTAAAAATGACCTGCAGATACAGTGCACTAAATATCAATAACCTGTCAATATGTGCTGAAATACCTGTAAATGCCAGGCTGTTATAAACATATTCAACTTACTACAATCTAAATAATTAAATGCATTTATTTTTGTTCATATCCTGTGGCTAACTGATCCCTGCTTTAACTGTGCTGTCCCAAAATGTACTGATAAGATCACAAAGCTTTTAAGAGAACCAGCTAATGAACATAATTGTCCCAGAGAAGATCAGCTAAGTCCATTTTTAATATATTGTGTGCTTTTAAGAAAAGAGACCCCAAGTAAGGTTTTTCAAAGTTTCATATGTTGAATTTAAATTTTATACATTCAGCACACAATATGTTAAAAAAGGAAACTTACTTAAACCCTATGGTCTGCTTCCATGCCCCAGTATAGTCCATAAATAGCTGTGATGTCAGAAAACTGTGAATGTTGAGGTATTACATCACAATGGAAGCTTGCTGGCTGCAGCAGATATCAATGCCACAGGATCTGAAAGAAGAAAAATAAAGCGTGCTTTTATGCAGTAATATACAGAATGCCAGTCTCCTATCCCAAATCACAGATGATAATGCAATACCTATACATGTAACCTTTAAGGAATTCTTTACTACCCAAATCTTTTGTTACAAAAGAAATAAACACAGTTAAGAATTAAAGGGAGGAAGGGGGAACCTAAATGTCTTTGTGAATATAAATCCTGCTTAAGTGTTTTGAAAACATACATCTATTCCTTTGCCCTATTTTCATGGAACAGTTGGAATCACATTGAACTACCACCCCGTTTTGAAGACACTCACAGTCTTAGTAAAGCAACTCTCCACTGCAATGCCTCAGGATTCTGCAGTGTCACTCCTCTTCTGCCTGGTTCTCTGCAAAGTGAAGTCATAGGAATGGATCAGCCAACCTGACTTCTCACTACCCTGCCCAGAATCCTTTGTGAACTGAAATGAGTCATCGCTCTCAGAAAATCTACAATGCAACGTTCCAGGTTTCTCCGTATGTCTGTCCATGCTTCTTTGTCTTTTCAGCTGAGTGTTTCTGCTTTTGGAATGGTGCCCAGCCACACTTTACAAGATGAACAAACCAGTTTCCTCATTAAGTGGGCAAATGAGCTATTTGCATGCATTAGCAAAAAGGAGTTAAAGCTGTCACCCCTAGAAAAGGTTAAAAAAAAATTTTTTTTAAATTACATGCAGCACATTCTCCTGATTTAACATGCCCCCCCATCCATTTTCTATTTCCCCTATGTATTTACCAGTGTTTACTTTAACTGTTAAAGACAGAAGATTTCATCCCCCTTCCCCACCCCCATATTTTTCACTCCAAAAGAAAACTACAGACCTGTGTATAATACTAGACGTCTCTAGTGCACCCCAGATCAAAGTTATGCTGCTAACAGCTGCTCATCAAAAATTCGAATGGGCAAATAAGTCCTTATAAGCTTGTGACTTATCCCATTCACCATTTGGCTCACAAAAAAAAAAAGTGAGCCCTGAAATCATGCCAATGAGCTGGCACGAAATGTCAGACTGCTCCAAGTGCCGAGAGCCAGAAGAGATGCTGTTGCTGCTTCTGTTGCTTCTGACAAAGAAGGTAACGTTCAGAATGAGGTCACTGTGTCAAGATCTCACTCTCACTGTAAGGTCTGTGTGAGCTTGGTGAGTACATGCTAAATTAGTTCAAGAGAAACAGAGAAAGGGCAAGAGTGGGATATATATGAGGGGCAACGTGGGCAATTCAGTGTTGAAAAAAAAAAATGTAGATGGTTGCTTCCAGAGAATAAACATTTTATATTAATTTTATTTGCAAGAATTCTCTTCCCTAATTGTGACCTGTCAAAGAAATCAATGCACAGGAAGCAGGGGAAAGCATTTTGAAATGAGTTTATTCTGCATGGAAGCAATGTTTAAGAGTCAGCACCATACCTAGATTCCTGGCAGCCCCTCGCAAACTTTTAGTATCAGGCCCCCCTTCGCCACAGATGATGATGATAATAATAATAATAAAATTACTATTTTCCGGTCCCTGGGTGGCTGCCCAGTTCACCCATGGTCCTGTTACGAGTGGTGAGTAGACTCACCAGGTCCAGAAGACCCTAAATCATTACTCTTGGATTATATTCTTAGGTCTCATCTATGCTTTAGCTATTGTAATCTTCTTCAAAGACAGTCAGTTCCACTGAATCACAATGTTGGGGGAAGCCAAAGGACTACCCTGACTTTAAAGGGTTAAACTGAATCTACAAGAAGAGTTTACAGGTGTTCCAATAGACTAAGGACTCTATTTCAAGGTAGGCAATTATAAAATAAAGGTAGCACACTCTTCTACCAGTGTAGACAAGGCCCTTCGCTGTAACATGGAATAAGATCACTTAGTAACGTGATGCTTTCACAGAGCCAAGTTTAGCAAAATGCTGAACCACTGTACTCCAATCAGCACACAGCATCATGCATTGTTTCTGCGGTGCAATTTCTTGCCCTACTGTTAAAGTCCTATAGAGAGTCATTGCTACTTTTGATAAGGAAATCTCTTGCTATTTGTGAGATCTTAAAAACAAAAAACGAAAAACCTTTCTTAATTCCCCTGTATTTTAACAAAGTACTTTAAAAAGGCAATCTCTGGCCAAGAACAAGAGGTAACTTTCAACTGTTTTAAGGGGGAAGGAGAACTGCCCCCTGGAAGAGGGTGAATCGCCTGTTATACTTTAACTGTTATACCTGCATACTTCTGGAGCAATGCGTCACTACTCGTATCAGTGCAGGAAGGCACAGATGAAACAGCTGCACTGTACAGTTACCCATCAACCACGTTTTCAAAACCACTCATGGGGTCAGTCCCAGTTAGTGCAGTTGGTTGCTCAGCACTCTATTTTAATTAAAAAGTAGCTAATGCCTTGGCTCAAAAAGATGCACTTTGATTATACTTACACTCAAATCAGTTAAAAATAAATAAATGAATGAATGGAACACCCCAAAATCCAGCCCCAGGAAAACTTCCCTCTCTTTTAAGGGGGTTTTGCCTAACCAACAGCTGCTGGATCCGGCTCAAAGCTTCTGAAGTTTCAAATGAATCCAACATGGCAGACAGGATTATGTGGGTCCTTCCCCGCCCCCTGAATCCTCTTGTACAAGCCTTTGCTATTTGCCCATTACATCTCAAGCTTATCTTCTAGTGAAGGTACTCTACATTTTTGGGAGGAAAAAAAGGTTCCTATGAGCTTAGGTGAGAATTACAGCAGAGGAATCTTAACAAAAACCATTAATGCTTTATCCTCCAGATTTGTTTTGTTTTATACCAGAGATCAGCACTGCAATACAGCAAAGCAGTTTGTTCTGCATGCACCACTGCTTTACAATTTCTGTAGAAAAATACAGTAATTCTGTACCCAGAAACCAAAAGCCAGGAACTGGACACCCTTCTTCTCCAAACACCTGCAGTGCTTGAATCTGCCTCAGCGCTTAAGCCCAACTCAGTTACATGCACCTATAGATGAGACGGTGAATTTCTTGAATAAGGCAGTTAACTTTATTTATGTATAAAACAACCGTTCTTACAGTGCCAAAGAAATAAATAGTAGTGAGGACATGCATACAACCATGGAGGAAATAATTTAAACATAGTACTTTTGAGGAAATATTCAAAGTAACCCATATTTTAGAATTGTAAAATGCACCTGTTTGGAGCAGTTTCAAAAGGGCAGCAAGCTGTTGCTTCCTAATTGTTATGTGCAGACAAGCCAGGAACAATACAAAGTAGCAATACCACTCTAACTTTAAACCTGAATGAAGCAGTTAAAGTTGGAGCAGTATCCATACATTTGTATCTCTCCTAGCTTGTCCACACTAAAAATTAGAAGGTAACAGCTACTGCCACTTCCTTTGAAGCACTCCTCTTCTGAAACCACTCCAAATGTATGTGCATCTATACCTTTTAAACACCTCAAACACTGTTGAAGCATTAAAGAATGTAAGTGAAGGACTGAAGTTGAAGGACAAGGTACAACTGCCATCACCAGTCATGTTAGTGTAGTAAGAGCTCCAAAAAAGGAAGATTGCCCAAAACATATCAAAGCCTACATCAAGTTGCTCAGTTACCATTTATCCTCCTCCTGCATATAACAAGGCATAAGCTTTCAATAAGGTTCCTACTGACAAAGCTGTAAATTGTTAATTTTATAATGCAGATATTTTATGGTTAGCTCCTATGTGACCAATCTCAATCCCAAATAAGAAACCAGAGTTTGTAAGTCAGGGCTTAGTGGTTGAGTGCCTCGGCACAGTGGAACTTTCTAGCACAAGGCACGGTGAGATTTTGTACAAGGGAATTTCTCAGCACGGTGGAGAACCCCGGCATGGAAAGGTTCCCGCCACTCATATGCAAATTTACACGTTACTATTGGCTGGGTTTTAATTATTCCTACGTGGCAACCAGCAATTGGCTTGCTAGCCAATAAAAGGTTGAAGCAGTTTCCGCCCAAGTTGGAGAACTCCGCGCCCATCTCGGAGTGAACGTGGTGGATTGATCAACCGCCGACGACTCCCCGTCGCCGACCATCCTCAACGTACCCCCGTGTCCTGCATGCTTGTGTTTAGAAAGATATCTCGTCTTATCAGAGCTCCTTGGTTAAACTGTAACTGAAGTCTGAAGTTAACTTTCTTCCGACACTGTACATCTCGACAGTGTAAGTAAAGCCATCTTTGTTTGAACCAGTATGCGTTTGTGCCTAATTCTACTCCAGCAGTCGAAAGTACCCATCTGTACGTGCTGGGTTTGTGGCCACAACCCAGCCGACCCTTTCCCGGATCCCCCTCGGCCCCCACACTAAAGATTAGAGAGAAGTAGTTAGCCATGTTAGTCTGAAGTCAGGCAGAAGGTAGGGTAGATTTGCACCTTATAAACTAACTAAAATCGGAGATTGCATAAGCTTTTGTGAGCCTGATGTAGGGTGCTTGGGCTCATGAAAGCTTATACTATACATCTCTAATTTTGTCTATAAGGTTCAGATCTACCCTGCCTCCTGTGTAAAAATTATCCATCCCTTCCCAAAACAGAATCTAAACAGAACAGCTTTTGGCTAGAAATTTACCTTGACCTACACAATATGTTCTACAGCCCTCCAGGCCAGGGCCTTATGAGTCTATGGCTTTATCTTCATCCTTATAGCCCCAGAGAAGAAAAGAAATATGCAAGCAAGGTAAGTTAAATACCTCAGTAAGAAGTGCTGGACTTGTTACCTTTAGGGACAGGGCAATTCAAAACAGATTTCCATCAGTTTTGCTGAATTCCTACATTTTGAATGCTTAAATGAGCACCACAATCAGAACAAGTGGCTGGAGACAGTTCAGCTGGCAACTTCTTTCTTAGTCCGTCCCAGGCATTCCCAGTCCCACTTGAGACACTGGTCACCTCATCCTCATAATTCTCATCACTGCTGTATCATGATCCCAGCATGAATGCAGTCTTTCACACAAACTACCTTACTGCCACTTTATTCCTGGCTTCCAAGTTCCCTCACCTGGTACTCAGCTCTCTTCCAGCTAGCAGCAATCCTTTTCTAATGTTGATATCCAACATACAGCAACAGCTACTAGATAGACAGGACTGGAAGGGACCTCTTGGAGCACTGAGTCCAGTGTCTAGCTATCTCAGGCTACTGCATCATCTAAATCTCATCTAAACAGATCAAGCTCCATTTTTAAAATTAGCATTTTAGTCCTTACATCTCCTGCTAAGAGGCCATTCTACAACTGCACTCCACTGATTATTAGACACCTACTACTAGTTTCCAGCCAAAAATTATTCATGACTAGTTTATCATAATTTATTTTTGTTTCAGCTATGTCTTTTATGTCTCCTTAAGGTTTATCCCAAGGTATTTTTAGAGAACAATTATGTGCTCTTCCAGTCCTTGGCCTTAAAAAGCCAAACTCTTTTAGTCTCATCTGCTAAAATAGTTTCCCCATTCACTTGATCATCCCAGTAACCCTACTCTATATAGAAATGGCAACTATCGATCCTTCTGGATCATGATGTGTATGTGAGAGGTCATTCAGACCTTCAATACATATACCTAGGCAGGAGTATGGAGGAATGGACGCTGTGCAGACCTTCCATCCTCCCTCTAGGCCACTGAGACAGAATCCAAAGGCCAAACCGAGTCCAGATGTCTGGTGCCTTAACGAATGTAGTTGTAAAGTGTCTGGGAATCAAACCCAGGTCTCCAGTGTTGGATTCTATCACTGAACCACAGGAAACTCCCCCTACTCTGTATGCCTGTTTTAGTATGGATTCTTTTTTTTTTTTTAATAAAGGTGAAGAGATTTGTACACAGTATTCCAGGTGATGTCTCCCCAGTGCCATGTACAACGACACTATTTCTCTACCTGTACTGGAAATACCCTGCCTTTTTCACACACCAAATTTTGTGATCAGCTAAAACACCCAGGTCTTTCTCCTCTTCTATTTTCTCCAACTAACTGATGAAACTTCAGTTTGAAGCAGAATTTCTTATTGTTAGGTATTATGTTATTAACACCACCAGATTGGATTTTGTCAGGATCTTCTGGAGCAGAAGTTTTAATCCAGCACAATCAAAAACACCTCTTCTGTATATTTTAAACCAAAATAAAACAAAGTCATTGAACCAAAATGCATGGTCTAACTTACTGATGCACTGTGCGGTAGCTAGGCTATTTCCTGTTTCATTAGCCAGAACACAGCTTCAGTGCAGCTGGGGAGGTTTCAGCTAACAGACAAGTACTGCAAATGGGCCTTTCCTAAAGGAAGGGAATAATCCTGATTTAATAGAAATATGGACCACGTGTCCTAACAGGACTTTCCTTGTTCCTGTTTATTGTGGCAATTATGGAAGAATTTTCATCCACAAAATGGGTATTGCAATGGCTACAACTTTTCAAACAGAGAGAGATAAATAGTGGCTAACTTCAGTTTAAAACAAGAGTCTGCAGCACAGTGAAAAACTAGTCCTCTGAACACAAGTCCCATGGCACCACAACAGCCTTTAACAGTTCAGTCTTTTCTGGCTGGGAGAGAACTGATGAAAAGGCCAGGCATGGAATCAATTAAAATAGTGCCAAAATGGTTTTTAAAAGAGAAAAGGTTAGGCACGCCAAAGACTCAGCAGTCAAGAGTTTATTGGGTCTTATTTTTCCCTGGAGGGAAGGAATAGTTTTCATTATGGCTACAGCTGATATAAGAAAGAATAGAGAAGGGTGCTGTAGCACATATATATTTGGCGCCCTGATAACTTATATGAAGGAGCACCTAATGTAGCATACTCAGCATCTTTGCTCTACTTTTAAGTGTGTCATTTTGCCACACACTAAAATTCCTTCTTTAATGTATCCAGTGGTTTGACTCATTGGATGGTGTGTGAACACAGGGCATGCTGTACTAGAAAGGTCAAAGGTTCACAGTCTCGGAGGCTTTCTCTGATGGTAGCCAAGTCATCTGAAAGGAAGATGCAGAATATCAAAAATACTCTGCCAATTGCGCGGTAGTGTGTGATAAAGAAAAGAAAAAAAAAAAGGTGACCAAACGCCAAGCATGAGAGCAAGTTGTGCTCGTGGCGTGGGGGAAGTAGTGGGCGCAGCCTGATAGCCGCGAGATCGGCGGTCCCGGGCTGATTGGCAGGGGGTGGGCGGATGCAGCCCGTTTAAAAGGAAAGCGCGCACGCGCCAAAAAGCTGGGACCCACGCCATATCGGAGAGGCCTGATCACCCTCACCAGAGGTCCTGCGTCCACGAAATCCCTTCCCCCCGGACGCCCCCATCACGACCGAATTAGAGCTCTCGAGTTAACAGCGAGTTTATTCTAGAAACTGCTGTAAGGGAAACCACCTATACGAAAGTGTGAGTAAAGCATTTATTTGTTATACCGCCTCCTTGGTGTTTTCTGTCCACGGAGGGAGAGAGAGGAGAAGAAGGAACAAGGTCCCGTAACCCTTTCGTCCCCGGCCTGTTCACGTAATACTTTTCTGGGTCCAACCACCCACCGTCAGGTTGGTCATATTGCATCACAGAAGGAAATGCTATCATGATGGGGTTTTCTTCCTTGCAGATCCTCAAAGACTGGTAGCCTTCTACATTTTATCCTAAGCAGTTTAACTACACATAAACAAATCAATATTTATAAACATTACCAAAACTACTTTCCTAAATAACTTCCTAAAACATCATAAATGAAAGGTTTTGGGTACTGTTCTGCTCAAAATTGTAACAGCTATATAACCCCACTTACTCTTCACCCTTTCAAGCTAAATTCTACCAATCTGAAAATCTCTTTGTATTGGAGCATGACATCTGAACATGCAATTTAAGGTCTGGATGGGACTATCAGTTTCATAGCCTGGCATCTTCTATATTACTCTTTGTATTTTTTCTCTTTTGTACAGCATAATGTACAGGGCCTGGTCAAACACTCTGTTTGAAGGACTCTATATGGCAAATATGGAGACATAGATGGTCAAAGAAGCACTTGGAAAATGAGGAATATTTTTGAAAGGCTTCCTTTTGAAACACTTCCTTAAACGTCTTAATGTTCCAGAAGAGCATGACAGTGGGTTGCTTGGTCCTTGGCACCCCTTAGTATCAGTGGTGGGGATGGGAGGATGGACAGCCAATGAACAATATCCTGTGGGCTCAACTGTCCTCAGGAATCTCTAGAAACAGACCGAAAGGCATGCAAGGAACCATTCTCTCCAGTCTGCAGGCCGCAATCTCCTGTCTCCAAATATCTGAGAGGCTAACAGGACTGCAAGGATTCCTGCTCTCCAGCCAGGGGAGTAGAGGACAAGATTCCTTGCATGCCTCTCAGTCTGTTTCCAGAGGTTCCCGAAGACAGCCAAAAGTACACAGTAGCATGCCCGCGCACTGACACATTCTCCTATGGCACCCGGAGAATGCTGCCACTGTCTGGTGTCACGGTCATTCTGAAGAGCTTGTGGGTGGACAGGGGCAGGATGGAGCAGCAGTTAGAGGCACTGAAGCATTCTGAATTTGAAGCACCCCAAGTTGGAGTGGAATTTGGAGCACTTCAAATATATGTCTGCCCATGGTCATACTTTGACCATCACCATGCTTTCATTTTCATATTTTCCAAAGAGGTTACAACTACTTCAGAAACTAAACAGTTCAAATAGGAATCTAAATTCTCCACAATGTTCACTAGCCTGTACTGGCCTACAAAGAGTTTTATCTGCCACCGCATTGCCCAGTTCCTCAGCTTTGTTAAATACTCCTGGAGCTCATCACAACGCTCTCACCTTATCTACTAACCTAAACAACAGCAAGCTGGCAGTGTGTGTTGCTTCTTCACTATTCACTCCATCTTTCAGATGTTTAACATACTTATTAAACAAAAAATGTACACAGTATTATGCCACTATTAACCCTTTCCGATACTGACAGCTGGCCTTATTTCTACTTTTGGCTTTCAACATTCTAACCATGTTTGACAGGCCCTTTTCTCTACAGTCTTTCATAGAACAACACTTTCTCTACAAAGCACTAGCTGAAGAATCCCTGTGCTCCCCAAACGCCACTAGCTAGCCCATTGGGCAGGAAATGAGCATGGGGGAAGAACATTTCTGGTGCTGTTATCTTCCTGCCCAGGTTTACTCATAATCTAACCAACAGGATTTTGGAAAGTAAATTTACATCTAACTTCTAACAGTTTCCTGACCACTACTTTTTCCCCTCTTTCAAAGAATTTTTACAGGTTAGAACAACTGAAAATATCAACGCAATGCCAAGAAGAGGTTTATATTCATTAGACACAGAATATGATACAACATAGAACTGAGCCAGACTTGGTAATAAAAATGGGTTGTTTGCCAATAACTGGACTCCTATCTGAGAGAACACCAGCAAATGTGAAGGAACACTCAGCTTTGAGAAAATCTGCTAAGGATTCAAGTATAAAAGTATAAAAGATACTGACATAGACATCCATTAATAGATGTGAATGAGGAAAGAAAGAGAGGCAGGGACAAATAAAAATGATCCAATAATAAGCATGCAACAAATGCAAATACATAAAAATAGCACAAAATAAAAATACATATGAATATGAAAACCTTAAGCAAAAGGAAAAATAGGTATATTAGGGTGCTTACAAATGAGAAGACTGCCAACACAACACTTCTCATGAAAAAGATCAATAGTGAACAGTAAGGTCTACTTTTGAGTTGGACAAAGAAAATACATTAGTTTTACCAGTGTGTGAGTAATACCACACAAAAGATTCCTTAGGCTGTGAGAAAACTTCTGTGTACATGGGCCCATTACACCAAGTCCAACTCATAGCAGCAAAAAACTCACGGGGTGCTGTATTAATGGCCTCTAGATCAGTGAGAACCAAGGGAAGTCACAATGCTGAGAAGATACATGGAACAAATGGAACATTTTTATACTAAGAAAGCAATGAAGGGGAGCTGGTGCCCTATCTTGCAACATTGTCTTTCATACAAGCTTTTCCTATTCTGCTGACAAGACAGTCTCACAGCAGATCATTAACCACCTTGACTTAATTATGCCTTTAAGGCATGCCTCCTGTCTTTGGGATTGTAGAATAACTGCCGGACCAGCAACCCCAGAGAGCTCCAGGAGGCACCACACTTCGCACCCTGCCAGCAGCTCTGCAAAACACTAACACACAATCTTGTTAAAGAACCCAGTTTGTTTCTCTTGCCCCTGAACATCCTTCTTGGGAGGCCAGAACTGCTGAGAGTACTAATCTTTATATGAAGGGCACCGGGACTGCACCTAGTTTTTACGGTGAGGTGCAAGTGGCTTACCTGTTCAGCAGCCAGGATTAACCTGAAAGTTGCTTCAAGAGAATGTATTTAAAACCCACAATATACCAATGAAATAAAGGCAGCGAGATGCAAGGAAAAAAAGTTATACAGCCAAATGGCAATGTGGAACAGCTTATTTGGGCCAAAAGAGTTCCTTTTAAAAATGAGTAACATAGCATTAAGTGGTATAAAAGTGACAAATAACATGACTAAGAGGAAATAAAGAATAACCAAATTTAAAAATAGTCTGGTATCACAGAAAAAGTAATTTGGTGAAAGTCAGCGAGTCCAAAGACAGTAGGATTGAGTAGTTTGCTGGAAAAAGGAAAGTACAGCAGTACAGATTCTTTGTGGGGCAGAAAATTAATCTACATGCATTCCCCATCCATGGAGTGGGTGGTTTGGTTTTGTTTTGTTTTTGCCCTGAGGGCTTTTGGTTGACCTTATGGCAACAATCATGCCCACATAAGAGTCAACAAAATTTCAGTTATAAGTTTCAATTCAAATCCCAAGAGAACAAATGTGTCTTGTACTGTACTTTAGAGCCCAAGTACTCATGCCATTGAACCGCCAGAGGGAGCATTTTCCATGGACAAGCCACTGTAATGAAATTGCCCAGCTGCTGCTCCTAGGGAGTATTTATTCTTCACTGATTTTCAATGAGTTCTCACACTATTTTGATGACGGCAGCAGCATCTCTAAGATATACAGATAGATAGATATATCTCCAACTTGCTCCACTGAGTTATTCCCAAACCATCATAAACAGTAGAACAAATCTAGCATAGGAAAGTAAAGAAATAAACAGTACACATACTAATCAGCAGTTCAACAGCACTCCACAGAGACACCATGTATGTGTCTATTGAATAGAGTTAGAGGATAGGGAGAAAAATGGACTCCGTGCATTCATAGATTCATAGACATTAGGGCTGGAAGGGACCTCGGAAGATCATCAAGTCCAGCCCCCTGCAGCACAGGCAGGAAGTCAGCTGGGGTCACAGGATCCCAGCAAGATAAATGTCCTATTGACTCTTAAAGGAGTCCAGAGTAGGTGCTTGCACCACCTCTGGCAGCAGTCTGTGCCAGGCCTTGGGGGCTAAGACTGTAAAGAAGTTCTTCCTTATGTCCAGCTTGAAACAGTCTTGGAGAAGTTTGTGACCGTTTGACATGGTCATCCCACTGGGCACTCTGGTGAACAGGTGTTCCCCCAGATCCTGATGTACACCCTTTAAATACTTATAGGCATTGTCTACACAGAGAAATTTACTAGCACTATTATTTTAGTAAAATCAGAGCACTTTGACTGCTGACAGATGTGGAGAAAAAACAAAACAAAACAAAACAGCTCTTTACTAGAAGAGGCATTGCATTAGTTTGACCTGCCTTACCCAAAGGCTGTAGAGATTAGGTACTTCAGCAGGGCTTTTTGGTACTTTTATCTGATAGCTGATTCGATACCGACCCATCCACTATGACTCTCTGGGTGTGACCCATTAGCCAATTCTCCACCCACCAGACTGTGTAGTCATCCAAGTCACAGCCTCTTAACTTGTTCACCAGTATGGTGTGGGATACCGTATCAAAGGCCTTCCTGAAGTCTAAGTATATGATGTTAACCCCTACTCCTGCGTCCAGGCATTTTGTAACCTGGTCATAAAAAGAGACTAGATTAGTCAGGCATGATCTACCTGCTACGAACCCATGCTGGTTTCCCCTCAGCATCATTTTCCTGCCGGGCTCTCGCAAATGCGAGCCTCGATAATTTTTTCGAAGACTTTGCCTAGGATGGAGGTGAGACTGACTGGCCTATAGTTGCCCGGGTCCTCCTTCCTCCCCTTCTTGAAAATGGGGACCACACTGGCCCTTTTCCAGTCCTCCGGGACTTGGCCCGTGCGCCACGAGTGTTCAAATATTCCCGCCAGTGGCTGTGCAATGATGT
>NW_005842200.1:1383716-1395747 GCF_000455745.1 Alligator sinensis | reverse complement strand
ACCCTCGGATGGAGCTCATCCAGGCCTGCCGACTTAAACGCATCCAGTTCCTCCAAGTGACTTTACGCATGGTAGTCTGGCCCCCTGCTGCTGCCTCTCTACCATCCCAGTGAGAGACTTGTCCTGCCCGTCACTTTGGAACACTGAGGCAAAGAACTCGTTGAGGAGTTCAGCCTTGTCCCCCCTGTCCGTCACCAATTGCTTCTGCCCATTTAGTAGGGGTCCTATTCCACCCTGGGCCTTCCTTTGACTCCCTATATAGCTGAAAAACAATTATTGTTATCCTTAACTTGGGATGCCATCCTCAGCTCCATGGTAGCTTTGACCTGTCTAAGTGCCTCCCTACAAGTGCGAGCAGAGGAGGTATACTCCTCTTTGGTAATCTCTCCCTGTTTCCACTTTTTATATGCTCCCCTTTTAGCCCGTAGGCTGCTCTGGATTTCTCTGGTCAGCCAGGGAAGCTTTCTGGCCCCTTTCCCTCTTTTTCAATCGCCTGAGTTCATTGAAATCAGCTTTCCTAAAGTCTAGCACTTTCACCCTACTAGTTACCTTACCCACTTGATGTCTTATGATGAATTCTATTATTTGGCGATCACTGTCCCCCAGGTGACCACCAATCTGTAGGTCCCCTACCATGTCATCCCCCGTTGCCAATACCAGGTCCAGTAAGGCATTCCCCCTAGTGGGACCATGTACCTCCTGAGTCAGGTGGAGGTTCTGTACACAGGATAGGAACCTGTGTGAATGGTGGGACTTCGCTGTCTGCGTCTCCCAGCAGATGTCTGGGTAGTTTAGGTCCCCCATGACTTCCGCCTCCTTAGTTTTTATGGTCTCCAAGAGCTGCCTCAGAAGCCCCAAATCTAGCTCTTCCCCTTGGTGTGGGGGTCTGTAGCAGACTCCTACCACCAAATCCCTTTCTCCTTGACCCCCATGTAACCTAACCCACAATCCTTCTACTTTCTCCTCCTTTGATTCTGTCTTGAAAAGGGTCGATGTATATTGCTCATTGACATAGAGCGCAACCCCTCCCCCTTTCTTCCCCACCCTGTCCTTTCTGTACAGTTTCTAACCCTCAATTTGTACCACCCAGTCGTGGGAAGAATCCCACCAGGTTTCTGTTAGCCCTACTAAGTCGTAGGTGTTTTCTGCAAGCAGGAGTGCTAGTTCATCCTGCTTGCGCCCCATGCTCCTAGCATTAGTATATAGGCACTTGAGCCCTGTGACTGACACTTTTGATGCCCCTCGGCTCTGATGCCCAAAGGGCCCCTTATTGCTTACTGATGAGGGAGAGGGACCACTTTTCCCCAATACTGAGAAAGTTTCTGTCTGGCAGCTACCACTGCTGAGCCTAGACGGGCGAGTCCGGAGCAGGCGTGGGGTGCACTGGGTCAGGGCTCTGCACATGGGTCCTGGCAGGTACTGTGGGGCTAGTGGCAGCGACAGCTGGAAGGAGCCACCCCAGCCCTGCTGCGTGTCTGGGGGCAGCAGGACATGCTACAGCCAGGCAATGTGGAGCAGGCCCAGAGCAGGCTGGGGCTGTACACTGTTGAAAGTGTCAGGAAGGTGCCACAGTGCATGCAGGCTTGAGGGTATGGTAGGGTGTGCATGGGAGCCCCCCCCGTGTACGCCCTGCTGACCAGCTCAGGAAGACGCACACAGGGGTCTCCCATTCGCACCCCACCATACCCTCAAGCCTTCCCCCACACAAAAATCACACACCCCACAAACTACACCTGCCACACCCTCCCTCACCCCCCCCACACACCCCTGTGTGCCTCTGGGGAGAGCCCCACCCACCGCTACACAAACCCCACCACATACCCACACCCCTAGCCAACCTTCCCCTGCATACACCATCACAAACCCTATACCCACTGACACATTCATCCCTACAAACCCCCCATACTCACCCACCCACATCCACACATACCCCTATACCCTCTCCCACACACACACCCACCCACCCCCACAGCCCCCCACAAATCCCATATCCACCCATACCCCCCCATAATATATAAGAGTAAGACTTCCTTTTGAGCTATTATGCAATCACCTCTATATAAACAATGCAAACACACACAAATCAGGACAAACACTTTTAAAAAATAAAATTAAAATATGTTATTGTAATATATATTGTAGATGTTTGATTTTTAATACATAATTTGTTTGGCTTTTTTTCTGATTCCAAGATAGCAAATTCCCTTCCCAAAAGGAGTACTTCCGGGGCAAGGGGAGAGACTTCCAATGGCAAAGGTCAGGGGTTAGAGGGGTGAGAATTCAGGTCCCAAAATGGAGACAAGGGGGTGGGGTGCTTGTCAAGGGGTGGGGCCACCTTTGCGGCCATCAACAGCTCACCAAAACTCGTTAAGTGGCCCTCCAGTCAAAATAACTGCCTGCCCCTGGCTTAAGCAAAGCACTGGGTTGTTTGTTTTTTTTCCACATTTGTAAGCAGCCTGTATTTATACAACTATAGATCCTTGTGCAGATGGCATTATCTTGGATTAAAATGTGTCTGGTTCAGTTTATACTTTTTCTAAATGTGGCCACAAGGGGGAATTATTCAGGTGTAACTGTACTGCTATAACGATACAAATATAATTATTTATTATAAATGTGCAGGGCTAACTTTCTTTATACAAAAAAACACTTAGATTGTATATAAAACAGGCAAACAAGACTGAAAACCTGAAAAAGGACTTGCATACAGCAATGCAAAGTATAAACAGGATAATAAATTTATTAGTGATGTAAAAACATGTTTGCATTATTATGTTATATATTTCACCAACATAAAAGGGTGGGGGAGTAAGTATTTTTTGCTTCTACTAATATTTCCTCCCAGTGCTTAATACACATTGTAGGCTTTAATGTTTAAAGCTCAAAATAAATCCTATTTTTCCTGCACCTCAAGGTCAAAGACCCAAATATTAAAAAATGGGGTCCCACAAGTCTGTTCCTATAGCCATATTTAGATATACAAGTAAACACAAGTCCAACATTCAAGAGTGATGTATGGTTTGCAACTCCCATTAACTTTAACAAATACTATTGTGTGTTTAGCATTTCAGAGAATCGGATCACGCATTTAGGAGCCTAACTTCATGCACGCATTTCCAAAATCTTGACTAAAATAATCAGCTGAAAGACAGTAGGATATGA
Source organism: Alligator sinensis (assembly GCF_000455745.1). Taxonomy (NCBI): domain Eukaryota; kingdom Metazoa; phylum Chordata; order Crocodylia; family Alligatoridae; genus Alligator; species Alligator sinensis. The sequence goes on along the minus strand of NW_005842200.1, from coordinate 1,392,585 downwards.
GTTTCTAAATCACTTAGGCATATTTGAAAAAAAATCTTACTCTAGATGCTAAAAAGTTTGCATATAATTCCGTATTTAGATTTAAGTTCCTAACTAGGTATGCAAATTTTATATTAGTTTCTATTGCACTGGATCCAAAAAAAACCCTCTCTCAATGAAAGTTTGGTTGAAATGTATACCTCTGAAAATTTTCAGTCCCTGTGCACTGAGATGTTCCAATGTAGCTTTACTGGAAAATTCCAGCTCTGGCTACAAAATCTGCAACTGTGGGCATTTCAAAATTAAAATTTGGCACAGAATCATAGAACATTAGGGTTGGAAGGAACCTCAGGAGGTCATCTAGTACAACCCCCTGCTCAAAGAAGACTCATCCCCTACTAAATCATCCCAGCCAAGGCTTTGTTTACCTGGGTATTAAAAGCCTCCAAGCGTGGAGATTCCACACCCCCCCTCTCTGCTCCAGTGCTTCACTACCTGCCTAGTAAGCAAGTTTTTCCTAATATCTAACCTAAACTTCCCTTGCTGCAACTTGAGACAATTGTTCCTTGTTCTGTCATCTGCCACAACTGAGATCAGTCTAACTCCACCCTGTTTGAAACCACCCTCCAGGTAGTTGAAGACTGTTATTAAATCCCCTCTCAGACTTCTCTTCTCTCGACTAAATGATCCCAGTTCCCTCAACCTCTCCTCAAAAGCCATATGCTCCAGCTCTCCTAACCATTTTGTTCCCCTGTCCTGGACGCTCTCCAATTTGTCCATAGCCTTTCTTTAGTGGGGGGGCCCAAAACTGAACACAGGACTCCAGATGTGGCCTCACCAGTGCCAAATGGAGAGAAATAAATCACTTCCCTCAATCTGCTGGCAACACTCCAACTAATGCTGCCCAGTATGCCATTAGCCTTCTTTGTAACAAGGACACATTGTAAACTCATATTCAGTTTATCCACTATAACCTCCAGGACCCTTTTTTGCAGAGCTGCTGCTTAGTCAGTTGGTCCCCAGTCGGTACAAAGGATTGTTCCATTCCAAATGCAGGACTCTGCACTACTTCTTATTGAACTTCATTAGATTTCTTTTGGTTCAATCCTTCAGTTTGACTAGGGCCAGGTACAGACATTATACTTCTACTGGTATAAGTGATCAGAAATCAGCTTATACCAGTAACAGAACAGAAGTCTGACACACAAAACCAGGCTATACCTATAACAGAACAAAAGTTTGGCACACACATACTGGTTTAAAAATAGTGGAATGTGGGTCAAGATTTGCACTAGCAGACAAAATGTATGTTCTGTTCTCTACTGATCTAAACTATGACACACAAAACCGCATAACTTAGATCAATTCCACCTTGGGCTTTTTGAATGTACCTAACCTACATCTCTCTGAATCCTAGCCCTATCCTCCAGCATATCTACTACTCCACGCAGCTCCATCTGCTAACTTACTGAGGGTATGGCTCCACCCCACCTTCCAGATCCTTGATGAAGATATTGAACAGAACAACTGGCCTCAGGACCAACCCTGGGGCATTCCACTTGATATCAGTTGCCAACTGAACACTGAGCCATTGATTACTACCCTTTGGGCCCAACTTTCTTTCTTAAGAAAGTTATTGCATATCTTGACAATTTCACTATACATGTTTTATTACTACATTTCATTTAGGCCTTATTATTCAAAGACAACAGCCTCCGAGTTTCCCCTAAAATGGTCAGCCAGCACAATTTTAGCAGTCATAATTATCACACATTTTCTTGAAAATGTAATTTCCTCAAATATAAGGCCCTAGCAGCATCCCTAAGCCTCAGAGAAGACTACATGGAAAACTGAACTCTCATTTTTTAGAAATGTTATAAGTAGTCAGCCTTATAGTGTATATTAGCTGAGCAATACCACCCACAAACATACTAGTTTCGTTTCATACTGAGGGAGCAAAGTAAAACATTAAATACTAGAAACAGTATTTTAGCTTGCTATTGTATAGCAAGATATGCAGAATCAGAAGCGCATAGTCATTAGCTTTAAAGTATATAAATGAAAGATTTTACGTTGATAAAAACTTTACAATGCAATAAATACCTTAACCATTCTTGTTGTCTTTTCTATCAACAATGCAAGCATTAACAATTAAAGTCTTCCTTCCTTTGGTTAAAATAATAGTGTTCTTTACTAACTACTAGATAGAGGACTTTAAGTTGGTCTGCATTTACCCAAAAAAGCCTAAGTGCCATCTCAGATGGTAAGTTTTGAAAGGCCTCCCTTACGGGCATACTGAATTTGCTTGCACATTCATTTTATTTGTGTGTGCAAATCTGGCAATTATGCATTAAGCTGCGTGATTTGCACAGCCTAGCACCCATAGTAACTGCAATGCAAACGAGCGGTTACAGGGACAATGTCTGGAAAAATGCATCTCTCATGTATAAATATAATTTGAATTCTTATTCCACATCAAATGTAGAAATAATTTTACTATTTCCCATACAACAAAACAAATTTTATACCTTAAGAGTATTAAAATGTCATGCATAGGTCAAGAAGAGTAAGCAGAGGTATAAGGAGAAGAGCATTAAACAGAGGGAAGGAAAGAAGACATCAAGAGGCTGAAGGGAAAAAATGTGTGGAGATGTGGAAGAAGGATGCCAATGTAAGGTATCACAATTTCTCACGTACAACATGCTCCTGAAAACTACACTACTTATATTTAAAAGGCAGTAAGGGAAAAAAAGATTTTTCCATGGCTGCAGAAAACCTCATCTTTAGCCTTTTCCTGCTTAACTAAAGCTGAAACTTTAGCTGCTGCTGAAGACTGGTCTACATGGCTAAAGCGAAGATTTTGAAAAAAAGCTAAAGAGTCTCTAAGGCTGTGAAACAGGAGAGACCAGGAGCAGCTAGCAGACAGCAAAATTGCCTTAAGAAAAGTTAGCTAGTCCATTGAAAAGGGGTGAAAACCCTAAAATGAAGAACAACAATTCATTAAGTCAACTGATTCCCTCAGCTGTCCGAATACCAATGCAACAACTGCTGCACTAAGAAGAAAAAATCAAAGCCGGGTGCTTCTATCCTGGACAGAAAATGGTCTTACCTGCTTAATACACATATATCAAATTTGGAGGCTGATTTTGGAAGAAAGGTATATGTTGTATGTAAAAAAAATACAGAATCACTGTTTTTAGACAGGTTGATTTTGTTATTTCTCTCTTCACAAAATTGTTAAGGTAGAAGACTAGAATGTCTTGCATAATTTCCCAGTATCTGACATCTGAACCAGCTGCCCTTGGTAGTATGATCTTTCCTATTCAAGTGGGGGAGTAACCACTCCCTCCTCTCCCCCTCAACATATTTTGGTTGTGCCATTTTGTCTCCTACTGTGAAGTCACAATACTGGCTCTGTGATATCACTGTATTTTCCATAGCAACAGACTGTGAGGTCAGAAATAAAGGATTAAAACTTTATTGCAGGATTAAGGAAAATCAGAAGCTAGCTGTCAGGGAGATGGGTTTTATTTAAACTAATAAGAGGTAAGGGAATGCTGAAAATAAACAGTGCAGTAAACTGTTTTTCTTTTAAATGTTTCCTTTCTTTCAGGAAGGTACTGCAATAAAAAAGCGCTGCTTTCTGTGATGGCTTTCTAGGACTCCAGTAAATGGGCTGCTGTCTCTTAAGCATTTGCAAGGAAAACCAATTCAAGAGAGGCTTTCATATTTCAATAGCAAAGGGAGCTTAATGGTGTGAAAATATTAGGCAACTTCCACAGGGTTGTGAGGATAGGTCTCTGTGTGGTTTATTCTTTCTAAAAGGGGTGATTTTTTAATTGCAATTTAAGTGCAAGTATCAAATTCCACTCTACAACTAGGAGAGGATGTGGGACTTTGCATTATCTACTCAAGGCACCAGTGGGAATCCGGGGCAGAAGGGAATGTACAACTGGCTCTCTATATAGCAACTGGCCAATTACTTTCACCTATTTGTCACACTATGCATCTAAGCATTTCAAATATGTTCTGCAACTATGTATCACATATTTAAGAATGGATCTTGTGCTTTGATGTCCTGCAATGCATTTGAGGATACAAAGCTTGCTTGCAAAGAAGTGCCAGAATTACTTGTTTAACAATGTGCAAACCTATGAACATAGTCAGAGGGTCAAATTCAAGTTCTGTACAGTGATATGTTGAAATGATATGTCATTTGCCTACTTCAGAACTGAATTTGGCCCAAAACATTTACTTTAAACCAATAGTAAAAAAATCCAGTTCTTGGTAGTTTTAAAACAAGTGCTGGACAACAATTCACAAATCCAGTGTTAAAGTGAGCTTTACCCACAAGAACAACCTATTTAAACTTCCCTGTTTCAAAGAATAAGGAACTGCACTGCTCAAAAGCATCAGTAGGATCTTAATTATCCTGCCCAGGGTTGTGCATCTCACCCAAACGCAAAAATCCTACAAGTAAAACAGGCAAGGACATTTAATGGAAATATCTGCTGAAAGAAATTCAAGCTATTTGGCAAGTATGCATTTTGCTAAGTGCTTAGTAACTCTCATTTCAGTTTATGGAATTAAAGGTATTCAGTACCTTGTAAGATCAGACCCTGATGCAAATAAACTTAAATTACTCAAAAACAATTCCAAATCCTCTGTACCACCCAGGCCAGCCTTTTACTTCAGACGTAAAAGGGATTCAATTCAAGGACCTTTTAACTTTATTCTCAGTGCTACCAGGTTATGCTAAAAGGAATTTCTCATGTAAGTCATTCTGGCTACAGATACTTCAAATGCTCACTTACAGTTCCTACCTCCTTCAGCAGAAATGTGTGTGTGAGCGTGTGTGTTTTACACACACGAGTGAGAAAGCACCTGCATAGAGCTGCCTTATATTTAAAAACTTCTTCCATCTAGTAGAGTGGGTAATTAATTCAAAAGGGAATGAAAATGCCCTACACTACAGCCTTTCACAGATCCAGTTCATAATCCCAAAAGATTCAGAAGCATTACCTCACTGCAGCCTTGAGACAAACTGAGCATTCACTCTGGGTCTTACCCAGCATCCCCTGGTCCACACAAAGACAACAGAGGCGTGACCAATCACATTGTGGCAAGCAGGCAGTGTTTGAAAGCTCCCTCCTTGTATCTCCCATTGACATGCTAGCTGGCAGGCTCCTGAACTTGTCGTCATGGCAACACATCCCAGCTGCTCTCCATGGAGGCTTGTTACATTACTTCTTTTTTCTCTTTTTACCACTTGCTTTAGCTAATTAAAAATTTAGACCTGTGTTTTGCATGTTGGATGCAAACAGAAAAAGCACCGTCTCCTTGCCTTGCTGGTGCTGAAGATGCACTTAAAAAAAAAAAAAAAAAAAAAAAAAAAGCATATCTGAAGGGCAGTACTAGAAAGTCTTATTATAAGCTATCAATAAAGAGACAGCTGTGTAGACCTGGCCAGATGGAACTTGCCACTAAAACCAGTCTGCTACAAAACAAAAACAGGCATTAGCTATGTTTATAGTTACCCTTCCACAGTTCAACCTATTTCAGTCTACTTCTACAGAGGTAATACAGTACCAGCATCCTTCCTGATTAAATCTGCTTTTTAAAATGTTCTTCCCTGTTCCACCACTGATTTAAATACATTTTACCATTATTCTACAATGTGTGTGTGTCTAAGCTGCCAATAAAGCAAATGCACACAAGAGGAAGTGCGTATTTGTGTGCTCACACATATGCAGCCACCTCAATTACCTACTTAATTACCCAAGTCCTCTCCACTCTTCACCCCAACTTGAAGAACACATTTTAGGACATTTCACCTCAATATAAACAAAATTCCTAGCTTCTTTTGGATCCACAACCTGAAAAAAAAAAAGATGCCAGGATTCGGGTGCCCAAAACACAAAGAAAGATCAGATGCACTTACACTGTCAGAATGGAGGAGGGCTAAACATATTTTAACCTACAAAAACAGCAGCAGCATTTTGCTTCAGCAAAAGCTACTTTATCCCACATCCCTAAATACAAAATCAATTACCACAAATTGTACCTTTGCATTCACAGCTCCACTCTCAGCAAATAGTGGGTCAGAGCCACCCCAGCGTAACTTGTAATAAAAAGAAAAAAAAGAAAGAAAAATAATGTCATTTCCGTTGCCAGCAGTAGGGCATATTTTCCCCTAATTGCCAAATCCTCATCAGCACTCTATGCTCATGAAAATAAGCCATTTTCCCTTCTTGAGGCACAACACAGATTCTTCATAGTCCAAAGAACAGCAAAGGCATGGATCCCTTCTTCTCTGTCTGCATCAGTGAGCACAGCAGCGTGATGGAACATGCACTGGAGATGCAGCTGATGATGCTTGCCAAATATCTGCAGTCATAAATCTAAGTAGTTACAAGAATCAGATATACCCCCCCACCCAAAGATATTTAATTTTGAAAACATGTCTGACTTCATTCAATTTAACTTTTGAATTATTTAGCCAAATCTTTTAAAGGAGATATATATTATGTATCAGCTGCTCTCAAACTGCTGTCCCTTAATCTAAAGTTAAGACAGGTTCAATACTTTCCTTAAAGCTTTGTCCCATTATCTTCATTTTTGTAACAAGTTCTAAACAAGAATATAGGAAAGTAAATTTCAATATTAGACAAGAAAGGCTGAAAAACATGTTGGCCCAAAGGTTGCTGCTAAACTGTCTTAAACTGATATATCCCGAGACTTAGCTTGGTTTGTAAAAATGTTGACAAGTATTTATTCCATCATCCACTGGAAAGCTAGGACAGCAGACATCCTGTTTGCCATGCTAAGAACACTGTCCTGCTCAAACATACTTTTATAAGCGATAGCACAGCCTTTAAAACCTTCAAAGACAGACATGAGAATTTGCCCAGTTGTAAGATCTAACCCAAAGTGGTGTCCAAGATGGAACAACTCAGGCTCATACAAGTTTTGGGAAGAGTCATGGAGTAAGAGACACCATACTGACCTCATACTCCTCCAAGACTTAGACACGACCAGAGAAAGGTAGGAACAGATCAGCATTAAATTAATGACAGATTCAGCCTGCAATTGAATATCCTTCCTTTCATAGGTTCACACATTCTTTAAAATACTTAGATGGAAATTGCATACGCACAGGCTCATACCATACAGGCTCATAATCTGACAAACTATAAAAATACTCAAGTTTGTTAATATCTTGAGAATACCTTTTTTCTTTTAAAAAAAAAAGAAAAGGAACTTTCTGCTGAAATGAAGAGCAATCAAGAAGATAAGGCAACACACATAGAGAAACGGCTACACAATAGGGTAAAGGGTTCCTGAATGCCAGTTTTCCCCAGCTCAGGCACTGTGCAAAACAGCAACAAGTTGTCTACTGAAGATCCCCATGCTATAGCTGGGGCAGAGGTGTGGGGGTGACAGATGTACTGGGTCAGGACAAAGATGCTTTAAATTATGTATAGGTATCTGGACTCCTTCTAGGGATATTGGTTGTAGCTGTGCTGGTCTAAGGATATAGGTAGACAAGATTATTTGAGTAAATCCGATATCTTTTATTAGACCAAGTAAAATAGTTGGAAAAATGTAAACACCCTTCTTCAGGCCGAGGAAGCGCCTGCAGTCCTTCTGTGCTCTTCCTGGATGAGACAGAATAGAATAAAGCAGTATCTCCCAACCAGTGTGCCGCAACACTGGTGTGCTGTCAGGCATGTCCAGGTGTGCCACGGCATTTTGGGCTGGAGCCATGCCCTCTGCCAGCCAGACAGGGAGTGTGGATCCAACCAGTGATTCAAGCAATGCACCACCCACTCCCCACTGCTCTGCATTTGGCTGTGTGCCACCCCCTCTGCTCCACTTCTGGCCACTCAATGACTCATCATCCCACTCCCTCCCTCCGTGTTCAGCTGGTGGTGTGCTGTGGGGTGGAAGAGGCCATGTAAGTGTGCTGTGTGGTGAAAAAGGTTGAGAAACGCTGGAACAGAAGCCAGAGGCCAGTATGCAAGAATGCCAGTCAGTGAAAATGCCAGTCAGTGACTGCCTCAATTTGCATTTTTACTGCATGGCATTTTTGCATACCAGCCTCTGGTTTCTATTCTATTCTATCCTATCCAGGAAAAGCACAGAACAACTGCAGATGCTTCCTCGGCCTGAGGAAGGGCGTTTGTACCCAAAAGTTTGCAAAGAAGAATTTTTCCAATTATTTTAGTTGGACTCCCATTCGTCCTAGAAGGACTGGCAGATTCCATGGAAACACTGTTCTGAACTATTTACTTACAATTTATATGAGGTCTTGCCTGGAGCACTAGCAAGCCACTTCTGTCTCCAATATCCTTGATCCATATCACCCTCCTGTCCCAGCTAGTCCTTGTGAGAAGTGGATAATATCACAGAGCTCGGCACTTTAACTATAAAGACAACAGCCACCACCCCAAAGAATTTACAGTTTAATTCAGAAGTAGCCAAAGCATTTCAGATGTAGTCTGTGATGTGGTGCCAATGTGATATCCACATCATTCTTGTGAAGTATAATTTTTAGACTTTTTTTTTTAAAAAGAAGATTCCTTTTAAAAAGGCTCACAAATGATTTATAACAATTTTGCTTCAGGTTCAATCTACTGTTTTTAGTTATTAAACATTCACATGTTTCCCCTCAAGTGCTTAAGGAGGAACCTGGCAAACAACAAGAGAGCACAAATGACTGACAATAGCTTGCAGCCAAACTAACAACTGCTCAACCAAATTGCATAAGTCCTTGAAGAAGTGCCACAACTGTTAGCATAAAGATAATGAGCCTACAATCCACTAATATGGTTTCTGTTTGGCATCTTTTTGGTTGTATATAAAGGAAATAATCAGAGAATGGTTACAC
>NW_005842200.1:1380124-1383685 GCF_000455745.1 Alligator sinensis | reverse complement strand
GGGGAGTCTGTCTTCTCCCCTTAAGGAAGTGTACCTTTAAGGTACTTATTGGAGGTGGAAGCCTGAGATGACCTAACTAGTGCTTCTACATGGGGGTCTTGCTCAAAACAAGCAACACTGAAATTATGGTATGTCTCTGGTATTATGGTCTCTGGTATTATGGTATTCATGCAGTCATGTCCATCATCCCTCCCATCTTCCCTATAAAGAGACAAATGTTTTGATACTGGCAGTTAAGTACCTTGGTCATTTTCACCTCCCTCCTGGATCCAGGTCTGGAGATCTCAAACCTCAAAGGAGATGGCTGTGATTATGAGGCAAATTAACTGCAATAAGAACAAATCTGAGTCCCTGATTGACCCCTTCTATAAACTGTATTAAAACCAGCAGGGGAACCTCAAAAATACCACTATATACTGTTCGCAAGCAACCTTCCTCTGGATCCAGGACACATAGCTACAGAATTAACTAGCAATTCCTAGTACCTGAAAATTAACTGCCAGTGTTGTCTAATTTGGACCAGGGAACCAGCCAAGTACCACAATCAAGGGACGTTAAGGGTGTTTTTAAAACCATAGGGCTGGCCTACATTGTGGTCACTACAGATTGGGCAGAGAAGCCTGAGCTACCTTTAAACAAATTAGCTGGGATCCTGGTAATCCATAGTCATGGCAGTACAGGCCAACTGCTCAGGCATTTGCCCAGCTCCTCAGGTAGGTTCTGCATCCTGTAGTCAGTGCCATGCTGCCACAGATACACACCTAACAGTAGCAGAACTAAATTAATTTAAGCTAGTTCTGGCAGGGCTATGTGAGCTGACACCATGCGTACGGTCTCCAGAGTTCAGTATATCCTACTGACACCTTTGCTCCTTTGGACTGATGAACTTGCTGCCATTTTGAAATTTTAATGTTTGCCCCATGGAAAATGTTGCAGACTGGCCTATACAAGAAGTAAATGGATTTGCCTTAGGCTCTACTTATAACAAGGAGCTGGGGTAAACAGGCAGTGAATGCCTTTCTAAATGTATTTCCTGTTCTCTGAATGCGGTACAGACGACCTTGAAAGGGGATCTAAAAATCGTATCAGAGGAATACATTAGAAATTACATACATTTTTATCTATGCTTAAAAGCTAGTTGAACCTAGGAAGTTTTCCCTTTATTGACAGTACACCGGGTTCTTAGAACTGTTGCAGCTGAAAACTGTTCAGGTCCAAGTGCAGACAGTAACAAACATTATCCAAAACCATTTCAGAAACCATGTCTGAACACTGCTCAGAAGATGGCTCAAAGCTTTTCAACAGCAGTTCAGCCAAAATATTGATGACATCCACTGTCAGCAACTGGCTAATTTCCTTGTTGTGCAGGACTCTGGACACAAAGCTACTCCAGCCTATTCCACAGTAGCAAAGCCACAGTTTTCTATGAGTTTCAGTAACAGGATCTGCCTGAATTACTTGAATTCTGAGGTCATAAGTGCTAGAGCAGATGAGGAAAAAACCAAAAAACAAAGCCCCCCACCACAACAACATTTTCAGTAGCATTTCAGAGAGCATGATCAGCCTTGTTTACACTAGAGCCATTTTGCAAAGATCCCGCTTTGTTGCTAATGACATTTTAGCAATTTTAATATACATGAATCAACAACTGACATTGGGATTTTAAGCCCATCGTGTAAGCACATGCTCACAACAGACATAAATCAACACAATGGCCACCAACAAAACCATACTATAAAACAGGAGTACTTCAAAAGGGACTGAAGGAGTTTGTATTCTAAATGCCATGGCTTTTAATGAGAGTTGAATGCTTAAGTCCTTTAGATCATAGTTTCATAGATGTTGGGGGTTGGAAGAGACTTTACAGATCACTGGGTCCAACATCCAGGTCCTTTTATTAATCTGAATTTAAGTTTATTGGCACTGGTCTTCACATTGGTGGGCAACTTTTGCACTTTTCCCTATGGTGAAAAAAGCTAATCGTGTTCTTTGCAAAGGTTATTACAATGGTTTTATCCTGTGTGCCAGGTCGATCAAACTTGAACCAGGCACAAAGAGATCAAATAAGAAAACATATAATAAAAATCATGCTTTCAGTAAATGCATTTAAACAGTTTTTGACCAGTCTCCACTAGCAAATTTTCAGGAAAGGAATTTGGTGCAAATAATGCAAAGAACCTTGTTTGCCTATGCCCAGGAATGATGAACTCCTAAAAAAAATACAGGATATTACCCATCAAAAATAAATAATTATAATGGAAATCATTGTTCTCTAAAATTTTAGGACAGAATGCTACATTTTGCTTCACAAGAAATTCAGCTAGCTTCAGTACAAGGAGTCACAATATTAAATATACAAGACTAGAGCTAGTCAGAAATATTTTAAGGGAAGCCTTTTGCCATCAGAAAATGCAGTCTTATCAAAATCAAAATGCTAGGTACAATTGTACAGTTTCCAGAAATTTTATTTTAAAGAAAGAAAAATACTCTGAATGTCAAAACATCCCACTTCACATTTTCAGAGCAGTGTTTTTATATGTACTTCCAAATTGACTTGTTTACTTTTTATTAAATCATTTATTAAATTATAAAAAAATCAAAATGAAAGTGTCTCAAGTTTGTCAAAATGAAATGCTTTGATAAATTCAAAACCATTTTTTTAAACCGGTTTGCATTTTTTTAAATTAGTTTCACAGAGTAATAAGATGTTTTATGGTTTCCAAATCAGAACAAAAACAAATTTTGGAAACTCAAAATCTACTGCAAAACAGGAATTCTGATTGCTGTCCAAGTCTATACAAGACTGAGTTTATGGAGAAAAGTTTCACTGCATCCTAATGAGAATGCATTCTCATTTACATCGTGCTCTTCTCTCACATGAAAGAGACAATAAGAGTCTTACATTTTTGTTCTGAACTTGCATTCAACCTAAAGCTTCCACATCATCTACACAAGATTTGTGCTTTCTCAATTTTTGTTGCTATACTTTGTACAACTATCAGCTGAAAAATCCTTGTTCCACTAATTTCCCTTGTGCACAGAACAGTCCATACACGTAAAAGCAAGAGCAGCAAAGCTGCAATACCATCACATCAACTGTCATCATCCCCATTCAGTCACAAAAGGTTAACTCTTTCACTCTTCCTCATTGTCTAAGTTGCCAGCTTTCTAAACAACTTATTACTCCACCAGCACTAGAAGTCATTCTGTGTTCAACAAATGTATTTCCACGGTGACTGGAAGTAGAGGTCTTTAAGAACAAACAGTGGAAATATCTAACACATATTCTTTTAATTTCTCTAAAGCTAGTTGCCCTGAGTACCCATTTGTGTGGAAAACATTTAAAATTGTTCCATCAAAAAAAAAAACCCACCTACAGTCCCAAGGGAGCTTTTAGAGTTTTATATAAAGCAGTTTCATGCAGATTGAAGGCATTAAGCACTTCATGTATGCAATAAAAAAGCTTGAAGAAATGTTCCACAAAAAAAAAAAAAAAGCAGGAATATTTTAAGTCTGAGACAGCAAACTCATATCACATTCACAGTGAAAACAACCCGAGAA
>NW_005842200.1:1369689-1380114 GCF_000455745.1 Alligator sinensis | reverse complement strand
GGAAAGAGCAGATAAACTATGGAACAGAGTATTTCCAAGGCCTCAGACAATATCTAATGTAAATTACTTTCACAGGATTTTTTCTTTTAACTTAAACTAATGTAAACCTTAAAAAAAGAAACAAAACCCAACCCCACACCACACAATTCTTGCAGTTCTGCAGTAAGCAGGTTTGCCCAATCTTTAGCAAAGTTGATTATATCAAACTATACCTGTCACAAAAGGCTTGTAGTGCTTGATTTTAAGACACTTTCCTTCTACAGTCATGCCAAATATCACTAATTTCTCTCTATTATAATGTAAAGCCATAGCAGAGCCAAAAGTTTTAGTTATGAAAGAGCATGGCCCACCTACTAAGGGTCACAGAAGTAGTCACTGGGGGCTAAATGTTCTAACAGAGAGTGAATCCTGGTTAAAAAAAAAACACCCCAAAAAAAACAAAAAACAGATGGTTGTTACTAGATTTTACCAAGGCACTGTGGCTTTGAGGTATATGCCTACAACTCCATGCACCTGCTATGGTCCTTGGGCTTTTTAAAAGTGGAAACTGTCACTACAGAACGCTTGCCAGTTCTTTGTCACATGCCATACAGGAAATTCCTACTTTAAGCAAAAGAGCAGACCCAGGGTCTAAAAGACAGGCTCTCCATGGTGAGACTTGGGAACAGCCAATCAAAAGGTTATTTTGCCCCTGTTATTTCTAAAAACTCTGAAGATGGATATAAAGGACAAGAAAGGGATAATGTCATTGTAATATTCAGGAGACTGAAATGACCCAGAAAGTTCCTTCACTCCTTGGCTAGGGACAGACATTCAAAAAGCCTGAGCCTGAATAGATTAAATCTTTTCAGGAAGGAGGGAGGGGCAGGAGGGGGGCGCTAGAGCAGCCCTCCCTTCACTTCCACAGAACTGAGCTGAGGGGGGTGTGGTCAGATCCCAGCAGGATGCTCTGACCAGCCCAGCAGAGAACTGATAACAGTGTTTATTACCCCATTAAGAAACAGAGGGACATTACCAGCTACCAGTTGATTCTGCCATTGTGACAGCACAGACTGTCACCAGCATGTGGTCTGCAAGCTCAGTGGTTCTCAACCTTTGGCACCTTACATACCACCTGTTGATAGATGCAGCAAAAGCAAAATCCCACCATGGCACTTCTAGTTTCGCCACCACAAGCTAAGTCCCACTTTTCTCTCACGGACCACGGCCGGGGCAAAGCAGCCTGTGCAGAGCCCCCCTCCCCATCCCTCAGCACACTGACACCAGGGAGTGAAAGCCCCAGCGCACCGGACACAGCGGTGGCCAGAACTTCCGGCCCAAACAGGCAAAAACATAGCACCCATGTACCCCCTGCCTGTGTCTCGCGTACCCCCAGCGGTACGTGTACCACAAGTTGAGAAACACTGTGCTAGCAAATACACAGATACCCCTCTCAGCCAGGCAGAGGGGAGGGGGGAATTCCTGCTTAGCAGGAAGTGGGGAAGGGGAGTTTGGTTTATCTTAAACCAGCAAGGAGTCTGGACGGACATTGCATAAACTGGTTTGAGCCAAATCAGTTAAGTCTGATACTATGTTCACCCAGTTTATCTCAAACTGGTTGCAGCCATTTTCAAACTGGTTTATGTGCACTGAACATCTGTTCCATTACAGGTTTAAACCAGTTTCTGATCACTTAAACCCATTTATGTGTAATGTCTGTCCCTAGCCCTTATGTTCCTAACTGGAACCAGCTGTGGGAGAAGCCTTAGCTGTGTGAGGACTGCAAAGACCTAAACCTCAAGCTACATAAGGGGTGAAACAAGAGGTCTAAGACAAGAACCCATGGGGGAAGTGAGACTGTTTGGAGCTGCTTCATTTCGTTTAAAAATCTTAATTCTGAGTTAATAAAAAAGAGCCCTAAGCATAGGAACAGGAATGTCACTGTTGTTTGCAGCATGATTTCATGTTCCCCAATTTGTAAATCTGCCCACCAGTTTAAGGACTAATGACCCAGTTTCAATTCTCAAGGAACATTTGTCTAGTGGGAACAGCATGGAACTAAAAGGGGTTTCCAAGTTCTAAATGCTGTGACTGGCCTGGAACAATTCTGTCAGTCAAGTAGTTTGAGTGAATATGCAAGAGTTTTCTCTAAGTCCCTGAAGAGAAGCAAAGGCGAAAGGCAGCTTCGTAGGTCAAGGGCTGGTGTGTCTTATCAGGGCCTCTTGTACAAGAGGGCTGCCTGCATAGTCTGTTCCTGCTATTGTTAAATGGATCAGGGTATACATGTCTAAGTAAATAAGTTACCCAAAGATACCCTAACCATATCCCTAACTTTTTTTCAAAATAAAAGCACCCCACAGGCCTGAATTTTGGTTACTTCCTAGAAAAAAGGGTCAATCTTACTGTAAAGGTCTGTTATACCCACAGACATTCAAAGAATCTGCATAGAAATAAAATTGTGTTTCAATGTGCTCAAGAAACTATTTTTTGTTGCATGTGCATCCATTAAAAAAAATATCAATTTGAAATAAACACCATGAAAAATATGACTTGAGTGACAGAAAAACTCTTAGTCCCTAACCTACTTCAGGAACAGGTCCAAAGCCTACGTTTCTGTATCTATTGTAAGTTTACAGGTCAGAACTCATAAGTCAACTGATTATATAATAAAACAGAAGCATAGAATCATAGAGAAGTAAAGCTAGAACCATCCTATACAATCCATAATCTAAACTCTATGCAAGATGACTGTCAACCCTGACAACACAAACCTAATACCCTAATCTGCCACAGGTAAAATAGGGGAACCACAGCAGCCAACATCCTTCATCTAAAAAAGGTTGTCAATATATGCTTGAGATCCCAGGTAGAGGGCCACACTCCTCAGAGGAAGGCAGAACCCCTCACAATCCATACCAATCTGACCACGGGATAACATTTCTTCATTGAAAAAACAAACAAACATAAGAGAAGATTAAAAAAAAGCATATTACAAAAGTAACTAACATTCAGAAATGCAGCCACCCTAAAGTACAATTACACTTGGGTGACAGAATGCAATGTGGCCTTTTAGTCTCAGTCCATGAGTAGATCCAACTGAACTTCACACCTTACAATGCATTACTGCCTAGCAATTACCACAAAATGACTGAAATCCATTAACTAGGTGTTCCTTGAAGACCATTATAAAAGAGAAAATACCTTTACAAGGTCCATATTGATCTACTACTACAAGCAACTATCCTCAGGAATAATATCCCTAGTTTGGATCAAATGTTGTGACAATTTACCTGTAATTTCCACTGACTTGCATAAGACTGCATGAGTACAAGCAAGCACTGAATATGGCTGAGTTTTGGTGAGGCAGGCTAACAGAACTGTTTAGATATACTACCTACATCTGGCAGCAGCTCTCTGATTCAGGCAAAGTTTTAACCGAAACCAATAAGAAGATTCTATCAATGTTATTAAGCCTGTGTGTCAAACATGGGGTTTAGTATCTTTGAACAATACCTTTAATACAAGGGAGAGTTAATGTGATGTGGGTTACTGAAATTAACAGACGAGTTCAAAATTGAAGAACGTTAAGCTTTCAATTGTCAAAACAAGTACTTTAGCTTTCTTAGGATGATAAAGAATAACAATGTTAATTTCTTACTTTCAAGGGTATTCTCAATTGTTGCTTCAGTGATTCTGCTTTCAGTCTCGCTTTGTCCCAATCCTGGCATGTATTAGCGCAGAACACACACAGAGATCAGAAAGAGTTTACTTAAGATTCAGAATAGAAGACAGAAAAAACTGCTAATCATCTTTACTTTTTATCTTGCTTAATGAGTGGGGGGAAAAGGCATAAGAAAGAGGCCCAGGAAAAGAAATAAAGTAAAGTACAAGATAATGAGAAAGGGAAAATAGTTCTTCCAAAATAAGAAGATGGAGTGATCTAAGAGGTTAAAAAGAAAAGGGAGGCCAACTGGCAGCTTTTAAATTCCTAAGGGAAAAGCAACCAGAGCATTAGAGAAACAGAGGTTAAAACAAAAAGAATAATTTTCTAGTGGAAGATGAGGGAAAGAAAGATTTAAAAGGAGGAAATAAGGGAGACAGGTTTTTTGTTTGTTTGTTTGTTTGAAATACTAAATCACTCCCCAACTGACCCTACTATTTCTCTTATGAGTTCAAATTGAATCCTTGTCTTTTGGGTGGAGTGGGGGGTGGGAAGTCTAGGAAGACTACCTCTCCCCGCAAGGAGTGAGACAGCCCAGAGAATAGAGGGAACCTAAAGAAAAACAAACAAAAATAGCTATATTTGTCCATGTATTCATTGAGAGTACAGACAAACACACTTGGAGAGATTTCAAAAGGGGAGAGTGGAGCTGCTGCTGTATACTGGGCAAGAGCTGTTAATGCTGTAGCAGTGACCTGTGCCTACAGCAGCACAAATGTAGCCATACTGCTCCAGTTTTAACCCTGATTCACCCAGGGTTAAATGTTGGGGTGATTTAGCTCAGTTGTTTTGCTACAGGCTCATGCACACAATTAGTACATGCCCTGAACCCTCACTTGCATCTCTCTCTATCCTGACTTTAAGGAAAGTGACACAATTAATTAAATCAGTAGGGGAGTGCACCACAGGGAAACTGCTAAACTACCCTCACCAGGAGAACTCCTCCTGACCTAGCCGGAAGGGCTTGCCATTGCATAGCAAGGGTGGAGCCAGCGCTTCACCTGCCACTTCCCCATTTCACAAAAGAGGCACTGTTGGTGCAAAGTATAGCTACAGCCCCCATGAAACAAGAGGGAGAAAGAATCTTATATACTCAAAGTAAGTATACCTTGCAGGCTAACTGCATGTTGCGCTCCTCGCCCCTCACAACATCCAAAATTAAATATTGGCTAGACTGACATCACGCCCCTTCCGGCCTGCTCACTGGGGAGAATGGGACAAAGCTTTTGCCAACTTTCTCTGCAGTGTGGAGGCACCAGCAGAGTCTTAAGACCCTTTCATATGAAGATTCCCTGCTTCAGCCTCTCACACATTGTATAGGGTACAATACGCCAAAATCATACAGACACTGCTGGCCACAATGATATTCAAATCATTTTGTAAGCAGCAGCATCTTGCCTTAAGCCTATCAGATGTGCACTCTATCACCCTCCTGTATCTGCTTAGCATATTAATTTAACCTTCTTTCCTTTGCCAGGTCCTCTGACGGCAGAGCAGAGCATGGCTTTAAAAGCTATAGTAGCAGATAGAAAGAAACAACCTGACAATAATGATGGGCAAAGAGACCCTGCTGCAAACCATGTAATTGGGAATAAGGTTCCATTCTTGCCCAAACAGCTCAAACACCACATCATCGCAGTACCTTTCCAGTACATCCAATATTAACTTCAATATACCTGCTTCTGGGGACAACCAAGGCTTGCAAAATAATCTAGTAATACCCTTTCAGTCAACAGGAAGGATGTGGAGAAGCCAGAGAATCCAAAGGAGGGGCACGATTAGAGGCCTAGAGAGCAGATCATATGAGAAGTGGCTGAAAAACTTGGGACTGTTAACCTGGAGAAGAGAAGACTCAGAGGGGACTTGGTTGCCGCCTATAAGCATATTAGGGGTGTACATCAGGGCCTGGGGGAGCATCTGTTCACCAAGGACCCCCAGGGGAGGACAAGAAACAATGGGCACAAACTGATTGAAGATCACTTCAGGCTGGACATAAGAAAAAACTTCTTTACAAATTGAGTGCCAAGGGTTTGAAACAGGCTCCCCCCAGAGGTGGTACAGTCACCCATCCTGGTGATCTTCAAAAAGCAACCTGATGCCCACCCTGCTGGGGTCATTAGACCCCAGCAGTCTCTCCTTCCCAAATCCAGGGGGGCTGTACCCAATGATCTGTAAGGTCCCTTCCGGTCCCTAACATCTATGAAACTACGATATATTCATTTGATCCTTCAGATGTGCAAAATATATAGACACAAAAACCATAAACGCTCCCAGTGCAATATGGAAAGTCTGTTCTTTTAGAGATCCTATTATATCAGGCACATCACACCCACCAGGGCTATCTCCTCTCACAGCTCCACAACAGCCCTCTTCCCTCATGCAGAAGCTCTGGTTGTCCCATGGCTAACTAGTGAGGTGATCCCATCACAATAAGCTGGCTATCCTGCACCAGGAACTTCAGTGTGCACTTGGGGACATTACAGCAACTGCAATATGCCTCAAATATCTTCAGTCTACCTAAATGTAACCTCTCTCTGCCTCGCACCATAGTACACCATTCAAAATTATTCTGGGTATGATGTCCATGTAACACAAGGCTAGCTCAGGTACTAGCAGCAATGTAACCATGCTAGCAGTACTCTGTCCAGAATAATATATCTTGCTTCTCAGTAGGGTTAACTAGCCCAAGCAGAGCACTACGTGGTAGCAATGGTAACGGTATGACTATGCCCAAACAAGTTTGTTCAGAGGCAACTCAGTCATTTCTGCACAGCACTGCCATATGTCACGCAGACATACACCCGAGTCTCACAGAACATCTCTTGTGTTGCACAAACACTTCAAATCACAAAAGATGCAACCCATCCAAGAGATCTGTGGTTTGACCCCCCAAATGGAAAAACCCAGCAGCAAAGAGCTTGCAAAATTGGAAATACCTCAGTAAAGTTTGGCAGGAAAAAACCACTTGTTTCTAGAGGTATAGATAACACAGACAGGGTTTCCCACAATTTATCACAAGCCATTTTCTGAAGTGATGTGGCACTGAAAATATCAAGACCCCATCATCCTAACAGCTACAACAGGCAACTCCAGCATGGCTTCAGATACAAAAGGCTTGATATATGTGCAGCTCTGGAATGTGGACTCTCAGAGGCAGGATTAGCTGACATACATGCACATAAAGCCAAGGCGTAAGTACACGCTCCAGTATAGATACTCGTGAGAGCAAGCTCCCTGTACAGAAATACTGGAAGTCTTTTTTCATCCTTCCTCAGCAGCATCTAAATTATTCTATCTGTAATTTGTCCTGTAACAGTCTTCTAGGTCAGAAGCATGCCTAGTATGAATACTGTGTAATTAACTCTTAATCACCAGAAAGAGTTGACAATGCTACAAACACAGAGTTCTTGCTACAAATAGGATTATTCACTTTTATTTTTTAAACAGATCATATATTCTCCTGCCTCACATACATGTTCTCAGTCAGGACAATGTTTTCCAGTAGGACCTAAGTTTTTTGAGGAGGGTTTGTTTGTTTTTATTTTGCTTTTTTTTTTGTTGCTGAACATTTTTTAAATCATTTGAGAACAAAACTGACTGAACTCCAGACATTTATAAGAGTGGAAGCTTTAGTTAATTGCCCAGAGAAGGAGGGCTTGAAATAGTCCTTTTACAGAAGACAAGTCCGACTCAGCAGTCTAAGTCCCCCATTTCTATATAGTCAAAATTCCCAATGAAGATCTCTCATTTAAACTTTATTCAGTATCCTGAATATTTCTTCCCCTTTGCTCCATTTCACTAACAGAATATAGTGGCATTATCAAATGTAAGAAGAGGTAAAGGGAAACTCCAACATCAACACCTAACACACACACACACACACACACGTGACTGGTGCTCAACATCTAGGAAATGCTGGAATAGGTTACAGAGGTAGGGAAAACAGTAATATATTTGTCTGCTTCTTCAACACTGAAGGGACGGTAACACCTCCTATCTCAAGTTGATTCAAAAAGCTACCCAAAGCAGTATGCAACAGCTCATCAGCTGAAATGTACAAACTAACTTTACACTTTTGCTTTCCACACTGGTCTGTCAGGCCAGGCCTCTCTTGGTCTGCTATCTGGTACCATGTAATCCATGTTGTTGGTGACTATACTGGCACCCCATCTGGGTGAGGAGGGTGTCCTCCCAGCAGGACTAAAAACAAGACCTGTCAAAGGGCGGATGAGCTCCCTGCAAGCCAACAGCCATCCATACCTGGAGAGGAGATCGGCACTACCAGGTCACTCAGCCCGAAAGGATCACCAGTGATGCAAAGCAACTCAACTAACCTCATTGGAGTGGAGGTGTTACAGCATCTAAGGTGCCCCAAAAGCTGCAGTGGCCTCGGGAACAACTTGACTTGACCTTCCACACTGGCTGCCAAAGAGATTCTGATCTATTTCATAGGTCCTCAAACTAATCTTCAGTACCCTAACAAGGCTAGAGCTATTCTAGCCACATGCGCACTACTCCATTTGACATCTTCTCCTTCCACAACCAAGAGCCGGGGGAAGAAAAATTCCTGCCCCAGAGGAACTCTAGACAGCACAAGGGAACGCAAGCAGCAGCCTTCTGCAGGCTTGCCAGACGCTGATCATGTCACTCGACTGCTTTTTCCAGTTTCCACACTGGATATTCTCTCTGCTGACTGATTCTTTTGTTCCACCCCTCTTTTACATGCTCCACCTGCCTTTTCACTTCCCATCTTCACCCTGAGCCACCTGACCCATCCTCATGCTCTCTTCACTCACAGCCTTCTTCTCTCTTGCCTTGCTTTGTTTTTGTTTTCGGCATATTCTTCTTGACAAAACCACCACACAAATATTTTTAAAAATGCATTATTGACATTGACCTCTTGTTTTCCCCCATGCTTTATCCCATTCTCCTAACCAACGACTCTCTTGTTCATTTGCCATGTAAGCTCTTTAGAGCAGGGACTGCATTTCTTGCTGCTCTTATCATAATACAGCCCTTCTATAAGATAGCCCCTGGGCACTTTTGCAATACAAATATATGCAACTAAAACATCACCCCATTCTCTCACTGCTTCACACCATGCTGGCTAAGGTCAGCGGAATCTTTCTGCTGATGAAGCCAAGATCTAAACTCATGGTCATGGAGCTTGGCATTGTTGATGATGAGTGGGATGAGATGCGAGTGTGGAACTCACCCAGCAGAGGTCAGGCTGAGCCAAAATTTCACTATCTTTAGATAATGTTACAAGAATCAACTATTTGGCAAATTTCCCCCCTCCATCCAATCTGACTATTATATGGTAATTCCTTGTGCATACCTTTAAACCCCACAGCAAATTCAAGGTGGGATGATCCTTATCTTAAAAGGGTAACTTGCTTGTATGCCCCTTATTCTAATAAAAATGGCAGCAGATTTACACACAGAAATTATTTTCTGCACCATACAACAATAACAGTGATCACCCCAAAGCAGAATATATTCTTGATTTTTAGAATCTTTAACAAGGTTCAAAGTTAGGAAGTGACACGAAGAAAGGTTTTGCCAACTGAAATGTGTAAATTTTATCTCCATATCCCAAGAGCAAGTTGTTAAAAAAAATACAGCTCAGACATTTTTCTAGGGCACTGCCTTAGCCAAACACCCACTAAAAGAAAGCGTGAGAGAAAAAAAAAATGAAGAAGCTGACACAGACCCTGAAGAATTCAGAACTAGCACTGGAAAAGTGTATTGTAAAAGTATTTTCAGACTTTTGTCTACATAAAAATGAAATTTTGCTTCAATAATATTGGAAAACCCTTTTCCAAGAATGCTCATGACTGGATTTGTCACAAAGAGAAAGTGTGGTGAATGCTTGTGAAAAGATGTCTTCATATGACTATTAATTATGAAAGTGCTTACAGTGTCAGCATGAAATATCTCTGTGAGTTTGGGAATCATCTGACTACAAGCTAAAACAATTATGTCATAAAGGTGAACCAATCACACAGGGAACAAAGCACAAATAAGAGTAGTGACTGTTCAAAGCAAGAGACATGAAGATAGCCTGTGGCTTGCTCATAAGCTATGTCTGCAAAAAGTCTTCCTATTCATAAAAGTGCCTTGAACTTTTGACTTCAAACTTTGAAGTTAATATGAAATCTAATAAAACAGACTAAATCTCACAACCCACAATACCAAAAGGCTCTGAAGAAAAGGATGCAGTTAACACAATATTAACAAAAATTAAACAATTTTAAAAATTCAGAAAAATTAGGAATCTGTGAAAGATTGAACAGTAAAAACAATTATGTTTGTTGAATAACTTATTTGCTGTAGACAATTCAACCTGATATCAGTCAATGTTAGGTTTTCCAGTAGGGAGAGAGGGAAGCCACACAGGTATTCTGTGCTATGCCATTTCTGACATCAGTTAGCAAAATAATGCTTAAAGATTAAAGCTAAAAAGTTACTTCCTTCAAGTAATTTAAATCAAGGGGTAAAATAAGCTGTGATTGTGCTTAGCAATAGTATACAGGACAATAATACTAATATGGTACCTTAGCAATATGTTTCACTGTGACCGACATTTCATTTATACAGTATTTTCATTTCACTTTGGAGTAGTTACCTTAATTAGTTTTTTTTCCTAATTATATAAATAATAAATATGCCATGGCACCTATATGTTTGCACCTTTTGCTTTAACAACTAAATAGCTTCTTACA
>NW_005842200.1:1341137-1369658 GCF_000455745.1 Alligator sinensis | reverse complement strand
TCTGACATCCTGAAAGAGGCTTTTTTCTTTTCTAACTCAGAGTCCAAGGGGAAGTGGGAAAAGGTGATTTTAAGCCACTCTTTTGCACTGAAATAGAATTTAGTCAGTCTAACACCTCTGGGGTGCCTGAGGTTGAAGTTAGACTACACTAAATCCATGGACTATTAAGCAGTGTTAAAGTTAGAATGTAAACCATTGCACATTAAGGGTTAATACTGTTTTTTGCCTGCACAGCTCTGACTAGCCACTACAGGGCTGGCAAGCAGAGGCACAGCTAAAAGCCAGAACACCTGGGCTCTATCCCTGCTCTGGGGGGGTGGGAGGAGACTGGGAGTAGTGCATCCTGGGATGCACTACAGGACTGTAAATTGCTCACTTTATCTTTGTGGAGCAGACTCAAGTTAACCTAACACAAGCTAGGTAGCATGGCCCAGAGTTAACCCTCACCTGCTGTGGCATAACTGAGATGCTCAGAGGGTACTTAGCATTCATTAACAAACATTAAAATGTGAATGCTTGTGTTCTAAGTGCCCTTAGTATTATCTAAATGTACATGTAACTTCATTCTTATTGTCCACAAAGCTGCTCAGATTCTACACAGTGCTGAAACTTCAGCCACTGCATACCTGTTCTGCTCCAGTTAAGTCCCCTATGGTAAAGTTTGTGATAAGTCCTTGGTAGGCAACCTTATGGTAATCTTCTCTACAGTTTCTGCACTGGGAGAATTTTCTCCTATTCAGGTTGGGGGGGCAGGGGTAGCTGTAGCAAAGAGACTAGTGGCCTCAGTGCTGAGTGGCCAAAGCTATTGCTTACTGCAGGGGTGGCCAACTCAAGCCATGTGCTAAGAATGGCAAATCCATCAGTGAGAACAATACAGATACAGCAGGCAGGAGAGCAGAGCAGTGGATCAAGCAGGGGAAAGCAACTGAAGTGGTACTCAGGGAAGGGAAGGGGCTTACTTCGACATTTTTAGACTATCTAGTAATGTCTTAAACCTTGACAGTCTTAAATGGCCATACTTTTACTGGAGGTTGTTTTTAAAATGTGAACTGCACATGTGCTGCAAGAAAAATACCTTCCTGAGCAATTTCTAAAAATAAAGATTAAAAACAGACAAGGCCAAAGGTCCAGAACTAGAGGCACATTATTAGCTATCCCTACAATAAATAAAGCATCACATTCACTAAGACTTATTAACCTTAAGGCCAGGGTGGAGAGGGGAGAGGAGCAGAGAAAAACAAAACATGCATGACAGGTAAAAAGAGGTTGCGGGGGTACCACAAACAGTTCCTTTCTAACTTCATCTCCACTTTCTTCAAACAAGCAAACCTTCAAGTTTGGAAATGGCACTATATAAAATCTTACAGACTTAAAGGAAGTGATACATTTATTAGATCAGTGACACACTATTTATGCAACAGCCATTTGTAGATGGGCAAGTGAAAGGGGATTATACCATATGCAAAATAAGCTGTGGACTGACTGGTAAATACTACTGTTTCCTTCCAAATGACTCTGTGTAAAACAAAAATACATCAAGGTGCTTGAAAAGACCAAGGGCAGTTTCTCATGTGACCTGAAAACCATCCATTAGAACCCTGCAATACAAACACAATACAAGACTGAGATGCCAAAATAAGACAGACATCACACGACTCCTACAGATGCACCCCATTCAGCAAAGGAGCCAACAGACAATTTTGCTCCTGTCTGGTATGCCAGCTGCCCTTGTTCCATCTCATAGCTGGTGATTAATCACTCTTTAGTACAGCAACTCATCCAAGGCAGGCCACGGAAACAGAAAAAACACTGTGGGATTCTTACGCCCAGCTAAGAAGTTATTTCTCCAACCTATGAAACTGAAAGTAATGCAACCAAGTGAAAACAAAAGATAGAACTTTTGAATGGTGAAACTGCATATCCCAGTACCTAAGATCTTGTGGTAGGGAAAAATACATTTCTGTATTTATTATTTAAAAAACTGAGTACACTTTTCACACCACGTAAATAATTCACCCACAGCTTCTTTGATAAAAAATGAAACCCCTTTCAAAAACAAATACATAACAAACATGCTGTACAAAACCCATGATATTTGGTAACAAACTGTTTTACTAGCCCAACTTAGCTCTGGCTTTGCTTTAGTTTACCAGAACATGAACTGCCTCCCCTCCTTCAGCATTCTTCTAGCCCGATAAGCAAATGAGAGTCTGCAATTCATTGCACTGTTGCATCTTTTATTTCCTTATTTCATACTATACACAACTCCTCTGGCTACACTCCAAGTCCTAAATTGGACTAGAAACATTTATAAATAAAACGACTAGGCATGCCTCAATAAATGAAATATGTTATAGTAATAAATTAATGAGATTTTAGGCATTTTCATTTGGAAAGTGTTTTTTAAAAATCACAGTTTTTTCCGGCTTTGCTTAATCTTGATAATTCTAGCCGTCTGCCTTCCTTGCATATTTCAGACACAAAACCTCACAGATAAGAAATGAAATAGTACAGAAATACAACAAGAATATAATAGCAGTTATTAAAATAAGAGATAGGGGCAGGAAGGTTCAGAGAGTTGCTAATAAGATGCAGATTTAAGTGAACCATTCATGCCTGGCCAAAGTCGGTACTGACAGAAAGATGGGTGGACTCTATGAATTAATTTAGCAAGTCTCAACAAGGGGCTCTGCAGAGCCCTTACTCAGGGCTGTGGGTAATTTGCACAATAAAGTCCTTGACCAAACTAATAAAAATAAGATCAAGAGTATTGTGTACATACAGGGAGAATGTTTTCTGTAATAAAAGTGTGCAAGTCACAATACTGGCATCCCCACTTAAAAGGAATGGGTTGTGCTTGTACTTTGACTCCTCAGCATGAGAACATTAGTAAAATGTTACTTTGTGCAAGCGGAGATTACTAAAGACAGAGCCTGGCATTCAAGTCTAAGAAATTCAAGCTGTAAATATGTGCATGTATTGAGGCTAACTTTAGCTGTAGTGGTGTCATACAACAATCAGGTTAAAAAAGTTAGGCCCTAACCTTACAAACACACACACTTAACTTTACTCTCTTGTGTCTAGCCACTTAATTATATTTAAATAGGAACATGTGTGTGACCGGGACCTACATGTGATCAACTATGTTTATTGACCAATATATTTAAAATTAAAACTTAACAATAAGCAGCTTGTTTGAGCCTTTATTATGTTTCTAAAGCATCTTTTTGGAAGTTGCCAGAAATCGGGAAAAGGAGAGTTGCAGATGAGAATACAATAGACCAGTGTTTCCTAAAGCGGACTATGGGAAGGACTAGCTGTGAGAGAAGGTTGGTGGGGAGGAGAGAGGAGAAGAGGGTGTGGGAAAAAGCATGGAAAATGTGGAAGACTCATCAATTAGAGGGAAAGGCCTTGTAACAACACATGCCAGCATTTAATTTTTCTTAAAAAGCTGAGTATACAAAAGTTTAGGAAATACTGCAGTATTTCACCTGGATTCTGCCAATGTAAGAGAATCCCTGCAAACAGCTTTTTCTGAAAAATCAGAAAGACTTGGGAAATATATAAATGACTCCTTTTGCCTGTGTCCAGTTGACCCATTTTGCACATTTAGACCAAGAATAAGTGACCCG
Source organism: Alligator sinensis (assembly GCF_000455745.1). Taxonomy (NCBI): domain Eukaryota; kingdom Metazoa; phylum Chordata; order Crocodylia; family Alligatoridae; genus Alligator; species Alligator sinensis. The sequence continues at coordinate 1,366,026 of NW_005842200.1, read as the reverse complement.
ATTTACAGAAGTGCTGAGCGCCCAACTGTTCCCCATTGTATTCAGAAGTCTAAATATGGATTTAGAATCCTGACTATAGGCTCCAAGTTTTGAAAATTTGGCCAAGACAAATTTCTGGGGCAGTGGATAATGATTCCATGTTTGAATCCTATATGCCTATTATTTCAAATATTAAGTCTGACTAAACTCCCTGCAAAAGCCAAGATAATCAGAAGATATCTATCTCTATCTATCTATTTATATATAGATCTATCTTCATCGCCCTAGTTCAACATTGAACCTATATATGGCAACAGAAGTGACACACTTACTCTTTTAAAAAAATTAAAAATAAAAACATCTATATCTCAGCACACAAGATCAACTGCCAGAAAGTTAAGAGCCGTACCACTGAATTTGCTTTTCTCCAATGAGTAGTCATGAAGAAGCTAATAGTTAGGATTTTTAACAACTGAATATAGATCCTAAAATGAAATATTTTTGCCATCTACTGGGTACAACTATTTACGCAATATAAAGAATATCTAATGCTACTCTCACCCACTCTTTTCAAGTTGTTACACATCTCGTGCAAGTACAGTTGTCTTCCTAAACAGTATTTAAAACATGACTACAGAGAACAGCTCTTAACATCTGAAGCCAGCATATCCTATAATATGTGAAAAACAGATAAATAATTTCCTCCTCTTCCCTAAGTGTTAAACCTACTTAGTCTGATCATTTAAAGAAGGGAGGGAAAAGAACACCTTACAAAATACAAAAGAAGGTCATGCAAGGACTATGAATTAATCATTTGGAAAATTTGCTTTTGCTTCTTAAACAAGCTGATTTTGAACAAGTTAATAAAGACTTCAAGAGAAAATAAGCCTCTATCACCAGTTTCTGTACCTCTATTAAAAAGGCATCTAGGTTTATATTAAACTATTCTTGAACTGATGGTTTATACAGGCTATAACAAAAATTCTTCCTTGGAATACTGCCCTACCTCTAGCTGGCGATGAGCACTAAGTAGCAAAAAACCCAAAACCCCACACATACCAATTATAATTAGAGTATAATCATATTATTAGCAACAACATGAGGAGCTATCATTCATACTCTGTAATTCAACACACCACAGACATCTCATTTCTGTTACATACTTATAAGACAAGGGTTGTCTCCCTCTCAAAAATATTCATAAAAATAATTTCTGTGTCAAATCTTGCCTGCATGCTCTGACACCAACAAACAGTATTTGGAGAACACTGAAGGCAATACAGACATGTAGGTTTTTATATCATGGTCTAGAACAGTGGTGCGCAATTCATCTAGCCCTACAAACCAGATGAGTAGCTCGGGATTAGTTTTCAGGCCAGATGGGTGGCACAGGAGTGGTCTGTGGGTGCAATCCAGTGCATGGGGATGTTTCATCTGGCCCACAAGGCTCCCCGTGAGTCCAGAAATTTGGTGGTGGGACAAGTGCAAGCAGTGTTAATTGCCAAGACTCCAAGGGCCATGACAATTAATGTTGCCACCCTGGCGCCAAATTTCCAGACCTGGGGGCCATATGACATGGCTCTGCACGCCACATCCAGCCCATGGGCAGTATCTTGGTCACCCCAATCTACAATAATAAGATTAATCAAGATTTTAAAATGTCTTTTAAGCCTTTTTGCCATTTTTTCTCTCAAAAATTCCCAGAAACTTCACAAGATGCTATTTGAAAGATAAGAGTGAAAATGTTATTTGGGAAATTATTCACTAGCAAATAAACCAGATCAAGAACAGTGTATAGTATGCCTTTTACCCTTTTTCTTTTAAGCAGAACCTGCAAAACAACCTGATCAAGAAGAATTTTTCTAGAAAAAACAAACTGACATAAAAAAACCCCACACAGGCTCTACAAACTCTCATCCTCAGCAACATGTCAGACATGTGCATTTTCTACCTAGCTCCCTGACTCATCTCCCACTGATTCTCAAACTATGCTGCTCCTTCAAATGCCATATCTCAGCTCCTCTTTCCAGTCACAGGTTTGTTTCTCTGCAGAGCTGTTAAATGAGTCTTCAACTGGACCACACTGAGTCCATGGTTCTTGCTGACCTGTTAAGTTGCCCAGTAGATTTTAGAAGGAATGCTGGAAGACAAAACTGGAAAGAGAACAGAAATCATAGTTCAGAGCCAGGAGATTAAGAGAAGGCTGAAAGATCACAAGGAGCTAATTTTATGGAGATCAACTGGGAAACTTTGGTCCAACAAAAGCACTTAACAATCCATAGCTATGCACGGCAATAGGAGGAATGGCCCTGGAAACCATCTGCTCCTTGTCTCCTCTCAGTACAATCTCGGCCAGAACTCAGGAGTTCAGTGATGCATCTTTCTACTTAGCTCCCAGTATAAGAGGGGAAAAAAATAAAATAAAATAAAATAAAATAGGGAAATACTGGGAGTGGAAACCTAAGAAATCAAGAGTTAAAGGCTAAAATTAAAACAATCCAAATACTTGCAATCATGATCATTCATAGTTAAACTTATCAGAACCACCTAATCTCCATCTGCACTGCTCTTCCTCTAGAATAAACCAGAAATGCTGAATAAATCTTAACAATCTCTTATAAACAGTTTCATCCCATCAGTGATCATAAAAGCTAGAGATCCATTATTTCAGACATCCCCAACAGTGCTGCAGACCACTGGTGAGCCACAGATCCTTGGCAGATAGCAGCTGCTCATCTTGTTTCCATTGACTACACCATAATTAGAGAAGCTACACATCACTTAATGTTATTTTCCCTATTCCCTATATTCCCTATGCTTCTACAATCATGAACAGGAAGGAAAACACCAACAAGACATTAATGCAAGGGCAGGTAGTGATTTGGGCTGGACAGCCACTCAGGGAGTTTTGGTGAACCGTTGCACACCCAGGACAGCAGGACTGGCAGCATGTGCCATGACCCAGGCTGCCTCTCACACCTGGGTCTGGCAGGGCTAAGAGACCCACAATGGGCTGGACAGAATCCCTTGTCGGATTGGATCTGACCCATGGGCTGTATTTTGCCCACCCCTGCATTAAGGCCAGGTGCAGACATTACACTTTTTCCAGTTTAGGTGGTCAGAAACCAGTCGATGCCTGTAACAAAACACAAGTTTGGGGCACATAGGCCACTTTAAAAATGGTGGATCCCCGTCTAAAATAGACCTGGATCGATGCAGTATCACATTTACTTAATCTAGGTTCGCCCGGTCCACTGAACGTGAGTGCTGCATCCATTTGTGAATCAAGGTAGGTCGCTGTCCGCCGGCTTCCTAGTTGGCTGCATGGGGTCCCTGCTAACCCCCCTTCACAGGGAGCCATGACACGGCTGCTCCAGTCAAGTGCCTAGCTGGCCCTGCCCCTGAGCTCGCTGTCCATCAACAGCAGGCAGGACAGAGGCAGGGGTGGGAGTAGGAGCAGGGCTCACAAGCAGCTGTGTGGAGGTGGTGCCAGCAGCACACCCTGCATTACCAGCTAGGTTGCCAGGGCAAAGAGTGACCCTCCACTGTCAAACCCAAGGACCCTGTACCAGAGTGGCTCTAGGAAGGGCTTGCCAGATGCCCCCCACTCTCAGAGCCAGTGCCGAATTCCTGGCTGAAGCTGCTTCCCTGCAGCTGCAAAGGCATGGCTGCCTTCCCCCACTTTCCTGGGGACCATAGCCCCGCATCTTCAAAGAAGCAACTTCAGTTGGGAATTCACCACTGGCTTCAGGGGGAGGATCCTGTGAACCCTTCCTGGAGCTGCTCTGGTATATGATCCAAAGTATCCCTCCCTTATCTCAAGCCCCAGGACCCTATACCAGAACAGCTCTGGGAAGGACTCACAGGATTTCCCCCCACCTCCCTGGAGCCAGTGCTGAATTCTCAGCTGAAGCTGCTTCTGTGCAGCTGCTGGGCTATGGTCCCTGGGGCAGGTGGGGGTAGTCATGCTGTTGCAGCTGCAGAGAAATGGCTTCAGCCAGGAATTCAGCACTGGCTCTTAGGGTGGAAATCCTGCAAACCCTTCCCAAAGCTGCTGTAGTGCAGGGTCCTGGGGCTCAGACAGGAGAAGGGAGGGATGCTCTGTGCCTCGCCAACCTAGCTGGGAAGGCAGGTTGTGCTGCTGGCACTGCCTTCCCATAGCAGCTCGAGAGCCCTGCGCCTACCTCCCACTCCCCGCCAGCCTCTGTCCTGTCTGGGATGGACCCCTGTACACTCCACCCCAAACAAAGCCCAATGAATCCCATGCCAGTGAGTGGAAAAGAGCACACCTCCCTCCATTGGCTGCCTGCATCAACTGGCTGCCTGACAGATGACTGGACAGCAGAGGCAGACTCATGTATGACAGCCAACAAGGGTTGGCCCAGCTGTTCACCTGTGCTCGGCTGCAACATCTGGCACTTCAGGAAGCACACAGGAATGGCCCCAGCTTTCTGGCCTCGGCCAGTGCAGGCATCTGCCTGACTCCCCCAACTGAAGAGTGAACACGAGTTCCACCCGCTCCTGATACAAGCTACCAGCTTAGAGAACCCTGAGTAGATTGGATTGATTCTGCCTCAGGCTTTTTGACAGTCTGCACTTAGCCCAAGATATGGTCCAAATCACGGATTTCCAGCTCCCCATCATTCATGCCACCACTGCCAGGGTCTCCCCGTTCTGCGTCCTAGCCCTATCTGTAGCGAGAGGGAAGGGGAGCAGAAAGGGGAGCAGGAAGACAGGACCTGAGGCCTGCAGTCACTCAGAATTTGGATACTCCTGGTCCAAACAATTAAAAAAAAACCCTCTAGAAATCTCTGCCTTGCTAAGCTATGTAATGACTGCTCTAACTATAACTTTGTATAGTTACATGGAGTTTACAGAAAGGTATAATTTACTGTTGTATCTTTCACTCTTCATGAAACAAAGCCAATAAGAACTGATAGGGATGCAGTTAGATCCTAATAATTGTGTTTACTAATAATATACAAACATGCCAGGATTCACTCCATACGTATGCTGCCCTGATTTGGTTTCACACAGCTCCTATAAACATACAACACAGTGAATCCCACAAGAGAGCTTACAAATTCACAGCCCTGTTCCCATACATTCACAAAGTCTTGATTGACAGGACCACAGCAGAGTGAAAGAAGTCACTACAGAGCTAAGCTCTTCATGAACAAAAACTCTGTCCCTTTCCACTGGGACTGCAGACATCTATCTCCACTCCACTCCACCGCTGCTGCTTCTGTGGCCCTCTGGCTGTGAAGGAGGAAGGATTTGTTCTCAAATAAATATACATGGGCATCAGATCACATGAATGCAGGGCATAAAAAAAGACATCGTAGACTGATGTACAGATACTGGAGAAAAAAAAATATGTAGCTACAAACCTCAACCTTTTAAAATTAATTCCTTAAGACCTTGAGCTTTTCTTTTTCTCTTGACAGCTTTTTGGTGTTATATCTTCAAAGATAAAAGTAATTGGAACAAAAAAATCCCTGTAATTAAGAGCTGAGCAAAATCAAAACTCCTTGCACACAAAAACCATTTGCTTAAATTTTGTAACAACATGAACTCCGAAAAATGCAGGGCAATCTGAATCTATAAGTCACTTGGCCTTTTCACTTGGGATACCTGAATGTGGCAAAAGGCGCAAACTGTTCAACAGAAAGCCCTTTTTCTATCATCCTATGATGATAAATATCTTAATGAAAGCTTTTTGTGCAACACAATCATATGCTAACGTGGCACTCTTATTTTAGAGTTGTGTAATTTCTGCTGGAAGCTCCAAGGTTTAAGTGTTCACTTTACTTCTGGTACATTGCTATAAATATTTACACACTCAGGGTTTCCCCTGGTGCTGAATTAAACAAGTTATCCCAACACCTGTCCTACAGGGTTGTTGAGGCAGTTACTCTTTACAGTGGATACCTCTTCCTAAGGGTTACTGTAGATTACACAATTTACCCCTTTGGTCACTGAAGAACTGGAAAAAAATCTTAATGAGTTTTCTCATGAAGAGTTCTCATTTGTAATTAACAAAATAAGCTTTTTTATTAGTATTAAAAGGGTTTGGCTTTATATAAATACAGTAGCTTTCTTACATTATCATTGTTTCATAAGCTAAATGTTGTGAAGTTAATATCCCATAAGTCTCTTACAAACCGGCTTGTTACTTTTTTCTTAGCTTTAAGAGCTGCATAGGAATAATTATTAGCGAAAAATCCAGCAGTCTCCTGTCCGAGAAAACTCCCACCACAAACAGTTCAGCCCTTGACTGCTTCCAAAACTGGACAGTTACTCCCACTTACTCACACATTAGTTGCTGTTCAAACCCCACTCAACTCCCCAATGAAACTAGCGAGGAGTTCCTCAACAAAACAAAAAAGCAAGGAGTAGCTCAGTCACAAAAGGAAATGGTTATTACTTTGTATCAGCTATTTAAGTAGATTCAGATTCTGAACTCCTTACTTGATTGGTAACCTTATCCTGACAGTTGCACCATTAAAATGTATTAGTACTAGTCCAGAAACAAGGTACCTCTCAACTTGAGTAAGGACATAAGAATCTGACCCTTAAAATGAAGATAAAAATGAGAAATAATCCTACAAATCATTAGAACTAAATGAATTGTTCAACTAAGGGTGCAGACAGAAGAGTAGCTCCCCACTAAAACTCAAAGCGCTTTGCAGGAAGCACTCTGAGTTGCAACAATTCCTCAACAGAAATTGGCTGTTGGGTCTGGGACTTGGGGATTCCAGCTGCTTGCTGGGAACCTGCAGCCCCTTCTCCATAGCAATGTCATGCCCCTCTCCCAGCCCACAGGCTTTTTTCAAAATGGGAGGGGGGAAAGGGAGCAGAAGGAGCTCGTTCTGGGGTTCTCCAGCCAGCACCTTGGGGAGGAAACCAATACACGCACTCCACCCTCCAGCATGGGCTGAAAAAACCCCAAACCAAACCCTCTCCATTCCCTTTCCCACCCCCTCTTGTACAGAAAGCAGCAAACCACAACAGGCTAGGAGCTCCACAGACAGAAGTTACAGAATGTGCTCCATTTTGGAGCATGTTCATCTGAACTCTCATGCAATGAGGGTTCAAATTTTCGCAGGATTGGGCCCTTTTAAAGTGGTCTGCAGCCATAAACTTCTGTTTCATCACAACTAGACCACTTTCTGGAGCCAGATAAGGCCAAAACTGCCACTTCTGTCTGTGCTCTAAGGTTGCTGACTTCAACACTTTCAATTAAACCTTGATTTTTCTTGACTTTGGCCAAAATCAAGGCAAATGTAAGTCTGTTATATGGTACTCTGCCTGCAGAAAGTATCCAGCCATTAGAAGGCTACAGGCTCAATGGCCCAGGTACTTTTGCTTCTGTGTAAATCAGGAATGGTTCCATTTAAGTCAATGGAGGAAAATCTGTGACCTTTCCCATTGCTGTTTGACATGCTGCTAATAAGAAACAGAGTATTAAATGTACTTAATGACAGCCAATATGAATGAAAATACCTCCAACTATATGGTACATCTATTTTCCTGTTAGCCTGTACATCTATTTTCCCGTTAGCCTGTGTATTTTAATTAAGTGCCCAAAGAGTTCTGGAAGAGACTATAACAAAGTCTACAGAAATATGCCTCATATGATTAATCTAAATGGTAAACAGCATTCTACAACTCATAAGAACAATGATGGATTTTAAGATCTATGGCCATGAACTTGTATGTTTTCAGTGAACTTTATTCTTAAATATGTCTTTCATTTACTATCTTTTTATTTGCTTTTGTGACCTGCATATGTCTTACACTTTTCACTATTTTCATGAAAAATATTTATGTTTACTTCTGCTAAGAAGATACTGTACAACACTGACTGTAATTACTGACAGTGAAAAAAATCTAAATTAAATACCGGTGCATGTGCAAAATACTACAGAATATACTTAGGGCTCATGTTTCCCATAGGGTTTTTTTCTTCCTCCCTTTTTTGGAGAAGAGGTAGAAAGGACTTGATTTAATGACCAAGTAAGGGTCACAGTCAGGGTACAGTGTAGTTTACCATAGAAGCTCCCTGAATGTAGAAAGACAGTAGGAGGATGTTTAAAGTTGTGAGGGATGGGAGTGAAAGGAGACTGAGAAAGCAGGGTTTCTTTTCATGGTGTTATTTACCTCTCCCAAAGATAACTAACAACAAGAAGTAAAACCTCTTTGCCTAGAGTCTGGCAGAGAAATTGTTGTATTTATGTGTGTGCGGTGGGTGAAGATGTAAGAGAAGGAATGTTGAATTAGTAATCCTCAACATTCTTCCATGCACAGATCAAAAGCTCTTTACAATGCTGGATTCTAGGAGAGTTAAGTCCAAATCTGTTTAAACTTTAAACTTTTTTTTAAACTTAGCCATTAACAGTAGGGGTGCATTGATAGAGATTTTTTGGGCTGATGCCAATAACCGATTTTTAAGGAGGCGTATTGGCCAATACCAATCCAATTTCCAATACACAGCACGGCAGCTTGAAAAGCAGTGTCCAGCTGGTAAGTCTGTTGTGGTGGAAGAGGAGGGGGGAGGGAAAGGGCATGGGGGGGGGCAGATTGAGGCCCTTGCGGTGAGGAAGGGACTGGAGCTGAACCTGGGGAAGGCGCTGCCCAGACAAGGCAAGGCAGGGCAGGGCGTGTTTGCGCTTGGGGCATGCAGCAGCAGTGCTGGGAGCGGGGGCTGGGGGCTACAGCAAATTTTGGGGAGGCTGAAGCTCTCCCCCATAGCCCCTTCCTAGTGTCACCGCTGCCTGCCCCAAGCGCAGCCCAGCCTAGCCCCTCACCGGGAAGAGCCCGGTGCAGCCCTGGCCCCAGCCCACAGAGGCAGCCTGCCCTGTCCCACACAAATCTGGGGAGCACCCCCTCATACCCTCCCAGAGTGCACACAACAGTGGGAGCCATCCCCCCTTCCCATGCCCTCTGGACAAGCTGTGGTTCCGTCCCATGCCATACCCCGTCCCAGTTGGGCAGCACCTGCCCCAGCCCCAGCCCCACTCCCTCCCTCACTGCAGGGGCCTCGATCTTCCCTTCCCTTCCCTTCCCTTCCCGCCACAACAGACTTACCAGCTGGACACAGCTCTCCCAGCTCCTGTGCTGCGCTCCTGGCCCTGTGCATGATGTGGCTGCACACATGCACAGGGCATTTAATCCTCCATATTATCAGCCACGTCAGGCAAAAAAAAACGATTTTCGATATAATTGATTTTCTTTATATCGGTGCCGATCCGATATCAGACTGATGTATCAGTGCACCTCTAATTAACAGGCAAATCCATAACTCCACACCTAGGAACCCAAACGTGCAAACTGTTCTTATAAGGAACCAAACCCCTATAGTTTCCAATAGAGATAGACCACGCTAACTTTATCCCCAAATACAGATACAGATGTTCAGCTACAGGCACCTATATCTAAAAAGTTTTAGCCTACATACTTTGGTTATGATCACACAGATTTCATGAAAGAGCCAACAATGTAGGTTTCTTGCCTAGTCTTTGCCTTCACTGAATTTTATATCATTTTATGATATTAAAAGACAAAGGAAAGCACTGAAATACTGACATAGGAATTCATCACCACATTGCTATTCATGGTATGTTTTGTAAAAACCTATTTAAAGATAATATTCACTTCAAATTACATATTTAAACAACCTAACAACTTTGAGTCTCTTTCCTTCCCTGGGTTTAAAATAAAGTATGTGACAATAGTCTTAAAAAAATACAAGCAAACAAAAAAAACCCGAACAAATTTTCTCATTAAAAAAAATTTTTTTAAAAGAATACTGTTTTCAAACAACTTTATACTACAAAGTTAAAATGTAACCCAGAAAGCAAGTTTCTGTGCTGCATGTATTCTTTGGGGACTTAAAACTTTGAAGACACTTACACAATGACTTTGTAAATCAGGGGCACCAAAGATATAGCCCACAGACCTGTGTCACCTGGCTTGCAGGACAGGAAGTTTGGTGGCAGAGTGACAGCTGCATTAACTGCAATGGTTTCTGGGCTTGTGACAGCCACTGCTCATCCCGCCACCAAATTTCTGGAGAACCCTGCTGGCTAAATGACAGAGCTCCATATCTGAGCCACAGAGAACCCCACACTCTACACCCAGCCATGGGGCTGAATGAGTTTGAAACCACTGTTCTTGAGTGGATATTCAATTAGACCAATAGGTAGTACTTAGTTTATCTGGAAGATTGATAGGGTTCCAGTTACCATCCTATCATAGGTGCCTACAATACATAATTCAGGATTAGAGGCAATATTTAATTATATTCATCATTAAAGTGGAGTGCCTTATGACAGATAAACTAAACAGCTTTATTTTAAGGAAATTGAAAGTGCCTTATGACAGATAAACTAAACAGCTTTGTGTTAAGGAAATTGACCAGCCAATGACTCAGCTTTCTTTACTGGAGTTGTAGGTGTTTAACTCTGAAAATTGGGACACTAATTTAGGCACATAACACGGCATAAGATATCTAATCTTAGAAACCACAGATGAACAGTTGTCTATTATATATCATTAATGGCCAGAGCTCACATCTCTCTAGGGACAAAATGTCATGAAGAGCTTAGTAGCCTCAGTGTGAAAATAAAAAGTTTTGCAAAAAAAGAACTGAAGGTTCAGTGCAGCAGTCTTTTCTCAGGAATGTTCGTTCTTAGGTCTAATTAAAAAGCTACAAAGGGTTAACTCCAAAACTTAAGCAATAGCCGACTTACTGAACCAAGCATCCAAAACAAGTTCTTAATGTATCAAAACATACAGTGTACTAAACCATGCATGGGAATTGCCTAAAAGAACTAAAAAGCCAAGAACTAATCAAGCTGTTCTGGTCAGGTTGGTATTTAGCAAGATAAACCAGGAATGTAACAAATAAATTAAGTTTGTGATGCACTGAAATGTAGAATGTGAAAAATCACAGTGTAGATTCTAAAATGGACTTGTTTGGTACGTGATCAATATTCTGATTGGCTAGTAAATGCACAAATCAAAATGTGTGTCCAGGAAAGTGAATGTGTATTAACTTGTGACTGGATTATTGAAGAAAGCATGTCTGTGTAAAGACGAACAGTTGTGGGGGGGAGGGGTATTCTTTATAGGAAGGCTTGTGCTACCTTTAAAATGATATGCATCAGGATTCAGAAGGATTTTCTGGGAATCAAGGAAAGAAAACTGCCTGGAGGCAGAGGAAAAGAAAAATTGTAAAGAAATAATAAAAACAAAATGCTCCTTTAGAGACATCACAGTCCAACTGTGTAAACAGAAAACTTTGTGATGGTTCAGGTCAGCAATTCTCAACCAGGGTGTCATGACACGCCGGGATGCCTTGAGATCATTTTACAGGTGCCACAGGATGTCATGTGAGGTTAGCACTGTTAGGTGTGCAAGCATGATTCAAACAGGAATGCATCATGTTAAAAACATTCTGACTTGCTCTTTTTCTGAGTCATCTGCAACAGAACAATTGCTCTAGTATTTTTCTATAGTTAAAAAAAAAAGAGTGAAAACTAAGAGCTGGCATTTTCCAAGGGATGCCTTGAGTCTAAAAAGATTGAGAACCACTGGTCTAGGTGGTGTTAACATGTATAAGTATAGGACTCTGGAATCTTATGGGTAGTATTTGGGAAGGTGGACTGGACTGATCACAGTTGAGCTTTCAAGAGTAACAGCTGATCTGCTGCAACCTTGATCATCAAAAACATACAGAACATCCTATCCCCTTCACACCCGCATATTTTCCACAGTTGGGATGCATGATCTCCACAAGAGGTTCAGGGTAAGACATGACGCAAATCCATTTGGAAAAAAAACTAGACTATGCCATATCATGCCAGCCTAACCCTCTGCGACACCCTTACCTACATACAAGTGCCACAGAATTAATTTTCTAAATGGGAAGAATCCCTACTTTAAAAGAGTCATCACAGAAAGTCCAATATTTCTTCAGCTTCCACAAAGTAATTGCCTAGTTCTCAAATTCCTGACCCTTCAAAGCACTAATAGTTATGACTTTCCCCAGTATATTTATCTAACATGCGGGGGTTTAGTTCTACTTAGAACCTTTCAGTCAGTCCTCTTTTTTTTTTTTTAATATTTTATCACTACATGATATTACATATCACCATGCTACAATGAAATAGTAACTCCAATACTGGTATTACCCTGCCCACACACAATGCCTCTCTTTTTATTAACAAAATACCCGGGCTAAACACATTTGATAGGAAGTTAGACCGAAAGCCATAAGAACCTTAAGAACATCTGAACATGTTCTTATGGTTCCTCAGAGATGCTTCCAGCCAACAAACAACAATCTGATTACATTCAGTTTTATCTACCTTTGGTTTAACATCAATCCAAATGTAAAATCTAGCTGTCAAGGGTCAGAGTAGATTTCTTCCAAGCCTTTAAAGGCACCTTTCACTTATCCATTCCAATTAACCAATTAATGAATTACCATAATGGTAAGGCGCTTTTCTCAACAATGCAAACTTTATTTTAATATTAAATTTTCCATATAAAAATAATCTAAGTGCAATTAAGTACCAATTATTCACTTAAACCATATTTCATTTCACTTTTGTACATTTTTGAAGGTATAAGTGAACAGAAACTATTTAGACAAAACAGAGTAACTTTTAATAGCTTCATTCTTGCAGTACAGTATATAACTCTGGGTGAAATAGTCAAGCTTTGGATACAAAAACTGAAAGCAAATGTTACCCACCTCTGTAACAAAGGCTTATATGATTTGATCAGGTAGCTGAAGGGCCCTGACAGGATTCCATCAATGTTCTTGGCTAAGTGATTTAGGCTGAAGGCTACAAGTGAACCACAAAGGCACAATTTATCAGGGCCAAGATGCAAGGCTACAAGTTCTCTCTGGCTGTGGCACTAATTCTATCCATGACTCTTCCCTTGACTTAATCCCATCACAATATGTGGGCAATTTTCACCTGCAATGTCCCTGCCTTAGTTTCTCTAATTGCCCACTGTGTGATCCTTGTACAAAGACAAATTGAAAACTACTCAGGAGTCAACAATAACAGCCCTTTGTAGCCTTTATGATTCCCCTGAAGGTAGCCATAGTGCATGAACATCAAAGATCTAAGGAATAGCAGCAACAAGGAGAGGCAACATTTCTAGTTAGAAGTCATCCAACACATACTTTCACATTTTACTCATAAGAGAGGCAGTATTTCAGATTATCATGTACTCTCATGTAAAATGAATTAACAACATCAACAAGCATCCAAGCTTTACAATGCATATCATTTAATAAACTAACCCACGCAGAAAAGAGATAGGACAATCAGCAGATGATCCCTGATGAACAGCTATTGCATATGGCTTTAACACAACACTGTAGTATCAATCTCGTGTAAAGGGGTATTTAAGAATGGGTTTTAAAAAACTGATACTTTTAACAGAAGCCCTAATTGTGCATGTTGTTGTTGCCGGATCGCACTTTTTGAGTGATATAATTCCTTAGATTGAAACTAGGTTTGACCCAAATAAAGCAAAAAGGCGAGATTAGCCACTAAAAATAAATGTTTAAATTATAAATGGTTACATCTGATTTTAGAAAATTTCCAATTAAAGTCTGAGACTCGATTGAGACACTGAACAAGCAAACATTCATAAAAATTTTACTTCTATTTTCTATCATTTTTTTCCAGCCAGCTTTACTGTTCATGTTGGCCTTCTCTACGGGAACACAATGTAAGACTTCAATCCTTGAATGACAGATGCAGGGTGAAACTTTCCCCTGGGTAGAGCCTTACACATTCCAAGGGATGCCATTTTGGCATGAAAGCTCTTCCTATGGAAGAATCCAATTGCAAGATGAGATTTGTTAACAAAAATAAATACCTATACAAACCCCTATTTTCAGCTGCCGAAACGTACTATGCTGTACTACATTACCACATGCCTATTTATATACTAAGGATTTTTCATCCTTTCCATTAAAAATCAACGTAATACATACACATTAGATATATAATTACAATACATAAATAAGTAAGATAAAATATTTCCATTCTGTATAGGAAATAGATTACACTACATTCCTATATATTGTTAAGGGTGCCCAATACTTGCCACTTTAAGACTCAGCTATCAATTGTAACTTATAACTTTGCTAAACTTTACCCATTAAGCCTTGTCACATGTCTGCCTCAGGCTGATTTTTCTGGAAAACACCAGGCAACCCAGGGCAGGCTAGCCATTTCTGAGATCAGCAAGCATTTTGTCCATAATACAATATTCTGACATAGCTTTTTCTCTGAAAAGCTGTGAAAATACCATTTTTGGAGCAAGAATCTGAAAACTTTCAGTAGCTTTTGGAAAGTGATGTGCCTTCTTAATGTTCCCAAGGTCTCAGTTGGTCTGATGCATCCCAAGCCTTATAGCTTCACAAGCCACTGCAACAATTCCACCATTCCCTATGAGACAAGAAAGTGGGCTGACACCCACAGGAAGTGGGGTTTCTGATTAAGCCCCAGTATATGAATGCATACCAAGAGGCTGAAAGTCTGGGTATGATCACAAGTAACCTGTAGGTAAAACCAGCCCCGAGGATAGAGCCTGGGCTGAAATACAGCCAAGGTCTTTACTACATGTTCTCCAGCTAGTATTCCTGCCCACTATCTTACAATAATCACAGTAGACATGCCAGCTTTGCAGCTGGGGGTGCAAGTATTTCAGACCCGATGTTTAAACCAATAAACAGCTACCCTGTTTATTTTTCCCAACCCACCCACTCACCCAGTCATGTGGCATTTATACCTAAAGCACTGATGACAAAGAAATCTTGTAAAATACATTTCAGTTTCACCCCAGCTCACAAAATATTCACATAGTCTTGTGTGTGGTAAAACAAGGTCATCGTAATATCTAAGAATGCAAATTCCCAGCTAGCTCTGAGGGAAGCAGAATCTATTATGTACTTCAAACATGGAGATTTTTTTTACTATAAAATGCTGTGGGAATTTGACAGGCAAAAAGAGTGTCACAATGAAGTCCGGTACATTATTTTGATGGGAGGGAAAGATAAACAATTTAATTTGTAGTATTATCACGTGGTCAGAAGTTCATCTTTCTTAAACTAGGTCTCAAGTTATTAGCAGGAAATTGTAAGAAACTGTGGGGGAATGGGAAAAACCCATAAACAGGCACAAAATTAGTTTCCATTATTAGTTTACATAATCTAAATTCTCCCAACTGAGATGTGATGTGAGGGACTCAGCTCGTTTGCATTCACTTTATTTATCCAGGCTAGCATTAATCAATACTTAAACTTGTCTATTAAAGTATTCAGTACATCAAATTTTAAGAGAACAAACTTTTTTACAAAGACCTGTTTGTTTTCTTCATCTGACCAATGTGTGTGTTAGAAGCAA
This sequence comes from Alligator sinensis, assembly GCF_000455745.1. Lineage (NCBI taxonomy): Eukaryota > Metazoa > Chordata > Crocodylia > Alligatoridae > Alligator > Alligator sinensis. Next base: position 1,350,607 of record NW_005842200.1, on the reverse strand, counting down.
ACCATGGATCATCTCCTGAGATGCCCTGTAGTACCACAATACACCCCCACAAGATCTGGCAACACCAACACCAGAACCAGTGGCCTGTGAAGAATATTGGGAACAGACCATATAGAAAGGATGGACTGGAGATGCAACAAATAATCGGACCCAACTGGGAAAGAAAATGGATACAGAAAAAAAAATGTTTAGAGACCACTGAAAGTTTTCCTTTAGCAGCTTTTTGAGTAGGTAGAAGCTATCCAGAATTCCAAGTGTTTCTCTCCCTTTCACAACAAGGAGGTCACCATCTCACAAGAAATGATTCTCAGGTTGCTTCATCTACAACATGTCAATCAAGTCAGCAAGTGCACTCAGTGTCAGGTTTGGACTTGGTAAGGAATGGGAGAAAGATGGTAAGCATCAAAGAAAATGTTTTATCAACTGGTACCTTTTCAACATAAAAACAGCAGGGGAAAAATATTGGTATCAAATAGCATTTTTGGCTGTATATGTCACTGGCAGGTGTTGTAGGGCCTAGGCCCCCACTTGACCGGTGCCTTTCCCCCCAGTGATGTCAGGGTGAAACCACTAGTTTGCACCACCTGCATTATCTGATTGCTGTTCTTGCTTACCTGCCACGGCTTTGATGTTCCTCTGGACAGATGGTTCCTGAGAAGTGGTCCATGGGATCTCATGCCTGGGTTTCTTCATGGAGCTCCAACCTCCCCTTTAGCTCACCCTTACCACATCCACGGCCAAGGTGGACTCCACTCCCCGAAGGTCTTGCTCACAGATGATCCCATCTCATCCATGCTGTCCCACTTCTGAGGGTCGGCGACCTTCTGGCCGTCAGTTCTCCAGAGGCCATCCTTCATTTGTGGACTGTGGCCTTTGCAACTAAACATGCTTCACTCTTGGGATAACAACAAAACCTATGAATACTATGAACAAAAAGTTCAGTGTCCACTGATGGGCCCTGGGCTGTTGTAGCCACACGGCCCTACATTGCTGCTTGTCCTGACCCCCCTGACGCTATCCCCATCCCTCACCCCTCCTTGGGTTTCACCACTGGTGTGGTAGGTCAGCAGCATGCTGCCCCTTCGTCCTGGCCCCGGTGCCACCCACCTTTCCCTTACTAAGCTCCATGGTGCTTCTCACTGCTCTCCCCGAAGAGCTCTGGGGCGTGCCAGGGTCTCTCCTGTGCCATACCCCACGGCGTTTCTCGATCCTCCTCCCAGAGGACTGGCTGAGGGTGCCGATGCCTTCTTGGTGCCACCCTCTGCAGCGCTTCCCAGTCTTCCTCCTGCAGCCTCTGCTGAGCGTGCCAGCATCTCAGCACACCACTCACCCCCGGCGGCATTCCCCGGCATCCATTCGCTCTCAGGCTTTGATTTTCCTGTGCCACCCCCAGCTGCTGCCCCAGCCACTTTTTCAGCAACTCGCTCCTCTTGCTCGCTCCACCACCTCTTGTTCCTGACTTGCAGACTCAGGCAACTTCAGAAAAGGCATGCCTAAGCCAACTGTTTCAGCATGCACCCCCAGCTGCCGCTCGTCATCTCCCCTATGACGAGTATCTGGGAGCATCGGAGTGGGTTCTTTCTCTCCCTTTCACAGTATATCAAAACTCACTGTTTGACACTTAACTTTTAACTGAAACAACATTTGAATACCTTATACATCCCTAACTCCGCACTCAAGTATGTGACGAAAAATTCACTAAAGTAACTGGCAAAGATGGGTACAAAACATGAGTCTCCAAACTTTCTTTGTCTCCAAACTTTATTTTGGCTTCCATGATCCTGCTTCTTGCTACTCCATTAGAGAAAAAGCATCACAAAGATCTGTACAACTCAGAGAGACAGCCAGATCCTGAACTTACCATGGTCTGCAGGACTTGATTTTAGTGTGAAATACAGGTGCTAAGTGCATCTCAGAACTGTACTCATGGACACATTTAGATACACAGCACTGTACAACATACCAAGAGAAACAATACACAAACAAATTGTTAATTTGCTAAAACAAATGCATTCTTTTGTTTTCAGTTTTCAGATCCTGTCACCCATTTATTAAACCATCAAGAGCAATTCGTTAGATGCTCCTGAAAATTCATAACCACATCTTGAAATTTCAATGAAGTTGTGAATTTGCAACTACTCCCAGCAGATAATGTTGCATTCTGAATTAATATGAAGCCCTCCCCATTCTTTTCAAGTTACAGGAATCACAGCTTCTACAATTCAATGAAAAATAGAGCTATTTTTAGTTTGTGAGAAGTTGGTTGACATGGTAAAAGTGATAACAGTACTTAACAGTCATTCCGCATCATTTGCTGCTGGTATTATGCACAAGTAGGATTCTTTTCAGCTGGCACAAAAGAGCAATGGAAAATTCTAATGAATGCCACAGAATCCAAAACTTGGTCTGCAGGATTCTATTTGCAGAACCTAAGATTTCTTTGTGCATGCTAAGGGGCCTATTCTAGCTGTTCATGATTATTTATATTACAGTATCATCTAGAAGCACCAGCTGAGATAGGGACCTCTTTGTGGTAGGCAATGTATAAACACATAATTAAGAGACAGTTCTTATACCAAAAGATCCTACAGGCTAAATACAGAGACAAAAGGGTGAGAAGAGAAATATGCACAAGTAGGTAGAGTGACTTGTCCCATGCAGCAGAACTGGCTAGGTACAGAGAGAAGATATAATCCATATCCTCTGACTTTTGCAGCACAGCATTCTGTCCATCAAGTCCTTTTCTTTCCTCTTTGTCAACTGTCCCTTTTAATGTGTTTACTTCAAAAGCCATTGCATAACGTTGTCTCCCAAGCCACATTTAAGATCGCTCTGTAACACTACTCCATGCATTTCAGCTAAAGTTAGAGACCCAATTTTCAGTGGTAATTGAGATTTTTTTGTTCAAGGAAATTAAACCCCGTGTGTTAAAATATCTCTTAACCAATTCTTACAACAGGCATCCCCCATTTCCAGACTCATCTTTATCTTTCTTCCAACATAATCAAGTTTTAATTCAACTGTTTTAAATTATTTTACCATGGCATGCTGAAACTATCACCCTAATGTTTCTGTATTGAAAAGTTACTCTTGTATTATTTTTCATCCTTGAATACTTATTATCCTGGAGTCCTTCATTTCAGGTCTTTACCTCACAGAAGGCCTATACTGGCCCACAGTTTGGCCTCTTCCTGTCATTCAAAGAATGTCAGGTAAGAGTTCAGAAAGCGGCAGATATGAACTGCATGTAAACATTTTTTTTCCCTAGACACTCCTTCCTTGAGCAAATGGGCTGGGCCAGTGCCCCAAATTTTGATCCCAGGAAGATGACTTGCCTATATGCCGTAGGCAGAGGTGTTTTTCAAACTCTCTGTTACAGAGTCTGAAAACCTGCAATGCATGTGTGACATTTTACAGAACCTCTCCAAAAATCTACAAAGAAATCCATGGAAATTTGGAAAAATCCTACAATATGCTTAGCAAAGATTTATTTTAAAATGGATATGCCTGCATTACAGCTGCACATGGAATTTGCTGACAGAACTTCTTTCCTCTGATCCACTGTTCTTCCTAAATGCATACGCAAATGAATTCTCCGTGCTGGTGGCAATTAAACAGGGCATTGGGCAGGATCAAAATGAGCCACAAAACAAAAGTGTCTCTATCATTTCTTCCAGCAAGAACACACACTTCGCAAAGATTTGACTTACATCCAGTTCTAGAATGGTAAAATATCCCCCCCACAACCCTTAAGGTTTATCAAATCTTCACAACAGATGCAGAGAAATGCTTTTGCTAGTGAAAGATTAGGAGCTGTCTGTAACGATTCATCGATACTTCTTGCTCCATATGTTTGTCTCTTTGCAGGGGTGCTGGAAGGATATCTTACTTCATTTTGACCAGGTTGTTGTCATAGCTGTTGTGTTACTCAAATTAATTTAATTGGAGAATTACTGAGAAATGCACACAGGAACACACAGGTGGATCTAGATACACACTTACCAGCATACCCTTGAGACGCAAAGCATTTTGATGCTTTGATCCCAGCCCCCTACAGTAGCTCAAACTGAGGCCCAAGTGTAAGAGCTGAGAAAGATTAATTAAATTTGGCTAGGCTTTGACAAAGACCATCAAGGAGAGGGACAGAAGAAGTCAAAGGCAACTCATAAACTCAGATCCCCAGAAATTAGGCATCTGGAATAAAAATCCTAGAGTGGCTTAGGTAAAACAGACAGAAGTATTGTAAAAGCCTTTTCCCTAACATTACATGTTGTGTTTAGGGTTAAACAAAGATTAAACAATTTTTTGTTATAAAAGGTGCTGTTTTGAGTGTCTGGAGTCACCATGGATCACAGATCCCACAAAAAAGAACCAACCACAGGTATTTGGCCCAGTGGGCCAGGTAGTTGGGCATGCTGGGCAAACAGTTGATCCACAGAGTGCTATGTTCACACACCCATCTAAGGGCCCTGCTACACATTCAAATTAAAGCTGGATAAAAAACCAGCTACAAAGATATAACACATTTTCAAGCATTAACTTGATAGCTGATTAGGTCTTAAAAGGACAATCCCTTTTATCATGTAATAATCACTTTGCACGTGTGGTCGGTCTAAATTTATTGTGCGATTAACCAGTCAATTGCATAATATACATAACATGTAGCAGAGGTCTAGGAGTAAAAGACACCCTGAGACAGCTTCCACCCTGAGACGAGAGGAGCTTCCCTCGCATACCCCTGGAAACAGAAGTGGGGCCACTATTGCAGCAGTAACATATTGGGGGAGGAAGCACTTGCGAGGGTGACCGTGCTTAATTTCCAGTAAATGCCAACAGCAATTAATACAAGTATTGTAGAGTGGGGGGTGGGGTGGGGGGAAGCGAGGGAAATCTATCTTGTGTTCTATTGGGGGAGATATTAGGGAAAAAAGAGCTATGAGCAGCTAAAGAAAATTGGTTAATGGAGATATGCTAAGGGAGGAATGAAAACTCTAATAAAGTGAAGAAGCCAGACCTGGTGACTTTGCTGTCAGACAGAGGCCAGAACAGAATGGGAGTTGAAGTCTGGAGCTGAATTCCTAGAGGGTGACTGAAGTATATGCTGTAATCTGAGCTACATCTGGGTCCCATCCAGATCAGGTCTAGTCATTCAGCAGAGTGGCATGGAAAAAGGAAAGCTTCACTTGGAGGCCCAACAGCTTGCTGACTGCGAGCAAGAGAAACCCAAAAAAGAGCTCAGAAGTGCAGGTGGCCCTTGTTACCATACTATTACCATGTGCAAGATCTTACAGGGTTATTAATGGTCTCAGTCATGATCACCTCAAATCCAGAAGTGAATAAACTGCAATTATTAAGCAGCTGGGCTGAAAGTTTCCCGTAATATTAAGCTGAGAGAAAAAAAGGCAATGCAATGTTGATTATAACACTCATATGAATTACAATACAGCTACTTCAAGCCAGAATATGTTCCTTCAGATAACAAACTGAATGAGCCCCAAGGCTTTGAATATCCCCCTTCAGTCCCCCAGTTCCATTAAGTTGTGCATCCTTTTGACCATCAAACCTTTTAGAACATCTTTTTTATTATTAACTCTGGAGACTAACATTTAAGAGGGAATTTTCTCCAGTTCACTCAAATGACTCTAGGCTCTCTCTGTTAAATGATGCTGAAAAGCTAATACAATGCTTTGTGTCAAAATTTAATCCCTCAAACAAAGAAAGCAGTATTTTTTTTCCTCCAGAAGACAGTCCACGCAAGTGAAACTGCTTGGGTTTTATGACCAGCATTACAGATTTCTGTATTTTGTTAAACGGTTTTGTAAAAGGCAGTGGGTTAAACTTGAGTGACACAGGTTATACCACAACTTAATTTAATCTACTATGTCCTTACTGGTAACTTTTGAGATCAGAACTAATTTGTAAACTTCTCAAAATGTAACTTTAAAATAAGCAGCTTCAGCAATCAGTTTTTAATATTTTGCAGAAAGTCCTTCAGACACTCTTATACTGTGCCCATTAAACTGTTTCTTTGGGGGTAAGAAGGGGATATTTTTTCACCAACCAGTAAATAATCTAGAATCCCAAAAGCTTTAATTAAAACAGCGCAATAAGAGTTGGAATGTTCTTCCCTCCTAACAAAGTAAAAACCATCCAAATTTGATTCTAATAGCTTATTTAACAGCTATGTAGACCACTGCACATGGATCATCTGTCCTAATTTTAAAAGAAAACACCAGAAAAAGCCCAACTTTTTCTTTAAAAAATATATGCTTTTAACATCTGATAAGGTACATGTATTATTTTGTGTTTTTCCAGAGTTCCCCTTCTTATACTTATCTAAGTTTCAGTCTCCCTGCCTGTTTTTAAGATTTCTTTATTTTTCCTTCCGTTAATAACAAATCATCAAAAATGTATAATTTCTCTCATTTTTGTAATGTGTACAACATTTATTTCACCCATTTCCTCAAAATTTCTTTTCATGCAAGGTCAGATGCCCTTATTGTTAGAGTTTTCTTTTTCAGCAGTGAAAAAGCTTTTTTCCCTAGTCAGTCCTCCGCTGGGAAATTAATATTCAGCATGAACAATGAACTCTTCCATGGCCTTTGAACCTAACGGTTGCTAGGAGGCCTGAAGAAACTCTGGGATAAAGCAGATATGATTGTGTGCAACAAAAAATGAATCAACAGTAAAATGTGTGACTTTCTAGATTCTTAGTTTGATCTCCATGGTCAGTGTTTCTGAAGTTTCATGTAAATTGCATCCATATGAACAATAATGTTATTAGGCAAGCGTTTTGAAAATGCTGATATTGGGCAATAATGCTGCCGTACTATAAATCAAACATGTTTTTACTCATGCATAATAAAAACCTGGTTAAAAAGGGTGCACCTCACCACTCCAGTAGGGAGTCTGCAATTCTGTTTTAATAATAAATTGGGCATAATCCAGAAGCTATATTTTCCCAAAGTTTCACTGATAGCACAGTATTTATCATGTCACCAATCAGCATTTTTGTATTACTGTGAGACATACACATCAGATTTTCCCCAAATCATTCATTTTAGAGGATTTTAGCCCTGCTTGCTTGTTTACCTACCTAATTTTCCTGAATGAAAGCAATCAAGATAGAACAACAAGCTTTTCTTCCTCTCCCACAAACAATGCATCATTTTAATTAAAAGAATCACAACAATACTAATGGTGATTAGGTTAAATGGCTGGACAAACAGAAGGCAGTAGGCTGAAAAGCCCATGTGTTTCCAAGCACTTTCTCTGTACAAGATTTTGGGTGACAAAGAATGTACTTGTATTCACAGTCACTGTAACTTTTATGCAAGAAGACTTCCTATAGATTTCCTGTGAGGAAGAGAGTTTCCTTTAAATAGCCAGAAGTGTTTAGACACAGTACCCATTCCTCCCAAAACTAATATTTGGAAAGGCAATGGACAGGGATCATTTTAAAATATGTATATCCAAGCTATCCACACAAAAAGGCCACAATTACATTTCCAGCTAAAAGCCTACACCTTCCATTTTTAAAAATATCTTTCATTTCCACTTTCTCATTCCCAAAATAACTTTAGTAGGTTACTCAGACACAACGTGACATCTGCTTTTATCCCCCCGTTGTTATGTCACATTAGAAATTGGTCTTTTCTGTATTCATGGGTATACAATAATACCAAAAAGGAAATTTTATAACATATGTATAATAGATGTAACCCTCCCATTCCCAACTGCACAGATACCTCATCTAAAATACAGGCAGTCACACATTTGATACTGAAAATGACTCAGAGTTGGATCAGACAGACCCCATCAAAAAATGCTTTTATAAATCCAGAGAGGCTCCAAGTTGCTCCAACATACTAAAATAAAATAAAATAAAATAAAATAAAATGTCACAGATTGAAATAAATGCTCCTTACAGCATCTTCTGTTTCTGTGTGGGTTTCCACTTTAAAAGGAAAGCTTGAAAGTATTGACAGTCAAAACTGACATGGTATCTCTCTCTCACACTAAAATAATAGAAAAACCATAAAGACCAACAGTTTCGATACTGCAAATTCAGGCTGGATCAGATTTGGCTTTGTAGATACTTTCCTAAATACGCTACACTGACAAGAAGAGAAATACCAACCATTCTAGTTTTCTTCAGCTGCTTACACATAAATTATACTTGTCATTTCTCCTAAATACGTGGCTTCCCACTAAAGAAAAGACTGAAGCAACTATTGGGAAAATAACACGATGTCCCTATATAGTCAGATTTGTTAAAATGTACATTGTTTCCTTCAGATTTGGGCTGAATGACAGAAATGGTCAGAAGACATTTTTAAAACACCAGAAACCAAACCTGGCTAAATAAACACGTTCATGGGGGACAGGGATAGTAAAGTAAGAATGTAACTGACAGCCACAAGCTTTGGCTCAACCTTCCAGTACAGATTGGGGGGACGGGACTGGAAACGTTCTCAGCTATGCATAATAAATACCTTCATCTTCTCTCTCACTCTCTCTTTTTCCCTTTTAAAGGAATCTGCCTACTCCACCTAAATTGAGGCTTAGAGGGGAAACGTGCCTTCTTGATAAATTGGTACTGGACATCATAATAATGAAATGTTATATCTGATCATCACAGTAACCAAGCAGTAGAACAACAAAAGGTTTCCAGGATCCCTCCCCCCCAGTCATTCCCCCAAACAACGGCATTTTCTCAAGTATTCTACCCTGTGTGTATCAAACATCTGAATTACAAGGCGGTTAAGATGCATTTTGGTTGAGACGCATTTCAAGAGGAACGTGCTTCCGCTTAGAAACACAGAGGCTTTCTTATTTACAGAGAAAGGGATTTGGCGACTAACCCTTTCCTGATTTTTGCCTTTCGTGGTGCTGTTTTCCCATCGGGGCTGCGCTCGGCTCCCCTGCCTGGCGTGCGCACACACTGGCGCAGCATCCATTCTTCCCATGCCAGCGCTGCCTAAGCCATGACCAGCCAAATGGGCACATGTGCGCCCCTCCAGACGTACATCTGCTCTCTGCGTACGCCGCAAGGAGCCACGTTTTAGATTCCTTCCCGCAAACAGGCTCCGGAAAGCTGAACAGGGGCAGCAGGAGCATTGCAGAATTACAGGTGACACCAGGGAGATCTGCCCATGGCATGGTTGAGATGCCTGGATTGAAACCGCGTGTCTGGCCCATAAAGCCCAGGACGCAAAGGGCTGCTGTGCGAGGACCCCCACCCCATGCCACTCCATGCCGCGCCAAGGCAGAGCTGGCAATCCCTTCCTTGGCCTTTCTCTTCCCTTGACTTGGATTTTCAACACCATATTGAAAGGGCCCTGCTGGGCTTCTGGCTGAGGTATAAAATGGTGGATGAAGGCTCCCCCCACCCCATTATCCATCGCATCCCGGGCTCCCCCCTGCCCCGAGGCGGGCGGCCGGCCGGCCCCGACCACCAACCTGATGTC